>NC_041382.1:77851341-77868744 GCF_002162155.2 Triticum dicoccoides | reverse complement strand
TTGGGTTGCCCTTGCCGGTCGCGCCCGCAGCGCCCCTACGGGCTGCGCCTGTGCCCGACGCCCGCTCGCCCGCCTGCCCGCTATGGCCCCTGTGCCTATGGCACGTGGGGCCCGACCCAGAACGCTTAAAAAAAAGAAGAGAAAAGAGAATAGAAAAAAAAATATATTATTATAATAAAAATAAATATATAAATAAGAAATTAATTAATAACTAAAATAATTAATGGATTAATTAAGTTAATTAATCATGTTTAATTAATCTAATTAAGTAGTTAGTTTTATTAAACCCTAATTAGACTAATCAGTCAATGACATGCGGGACCCACACGTCAGATTGACCCAGTCAACTCCCTGTTGACTGCTGACGTCATCTGACGTCATGATGACGTCAGCGTGCACTATTCTAGATAATGTTGCATTAAAATAATTAAATAAATCCTGAAAATGATTTAAATCTTTTAAAATTAATAGAAAATAAACCGTAGCTCAGATGAAAATAATTTCAACATGAAAGTTGCTCAGAACGACGGGACGAACCCGGATACGTAGCCCGTTCGTCCACCACACACCCCTAACATATCAAACCCGCAACTTTCTCCCTCCGGTTCATCTGTCAGAAAACACGAAACACCGGGAATACTTTCCCGGATGTTTTCCCCCCTTCACCGGTATCACCTACTACCGCGTTAGGGCACACCGAACACCGCGTATTGCCTTGTTATATTTTGTGATGCTTTGTTTGCTCTGTATTCATTATTTCTTCCCCCTCTTCTCTCCGGTAGACTACTAGACCGACGCTGCTGCTGACCAGTTCGACTACGGAGTTTACGACCCCTCTCTCTTGCCAGAGCAACCAGGCAAGCCCCCCCCCCCTTGATTACCAGATATCGCCTATTCTCCTCTATACTGCTTGCATTAGAGTAGTGTAGCATGTTACTGCTTTCCGTTAATCCTATTCTGATGCATAGCCTGTCATTGTTGCTACAATCATTGATACCTTACCCGCAATCCTAAATGCTTAGTATAGGATGCTAGTTATCATCATTGGCCCTACATTCTTGTCAGTCTGCCTTGCTATACTATTGGGCCGTGATCACTCGGGAGGTGATCACGGGTATATACTATACATACATACATACTATACAGATGGTGACTAAAGTCGGGTCAGCTCGATGAGTACCCGCAAGTGATTCTGATGAGGGAGCTGAAAGGACAGGTGGCTCCATCCCGGTAGTGGTGGGCCTGGGTTCCCGACGGCCCCCGACTGTCACTTTGTGGCGGAGCGACAGGGCAGGTTGAGACCACCTAGGAGACAGGTGGGCCTGGCCCTGTTCGGCGTTCGCGGATACTTAACATGCTTAACGAGATCTTGGTATTTGATCTGAGTTGGCTACGAGCTTATACGCACTAACCATCTACGCGGGAGTAGTTATGGGTATCCCGACGTCGTGGTATCAGCCGAAGCACTTCACACGTCAGCGACGGAGCGGCGCGCGCCGAATTGGACTGGAACGCCACTAGGCTAGGTCTGCTTTCGGCCGCCCACGCAACGTGCAGGTGTGCTCAGGGCGATGGGCCCAGACCCCTGCGCACTTAGGTTTAGACCGGCGTGCTGGCCTCTCTGTTGTGCCTAGGTGGGTCTGCGACGTGTTGATCTTCCGCGGCCGGGCATGACCCAGGAAAGTGTGTCCGGCCAAATGGGATCAAGCGTGCTGGGTAAGTTGGTGCACCCCTGCAGGGAAGTTAATCTATTCGAATAGCCGTGATCTTCGGTAACAGGACGACTTGGAGTTGTACCTTGACCTTATGACAACTAGAACCGAATACTTAATAAAACACACCCTTCCAAGTTCCACAGACAACCCGGTGATCGCTTTCCTACAGGGCGACGAGGAGAGGATCGCCGGGTAGGATTATGCTATGCGATGCGACTGGAGATGCGACTGGAGATGCTACTTGGAGATGCTACCTGGAGATGCTACTTGGAGATGCTACTTGGAGGACTTCAATCTACTCTCTTCTACATGCTACAAGACGGAGGCTGCCAGAAGCGTAGTCTTCGACAGGATTAGCTATCCCCCTCTTATTCTGGCATTCTGCAGTTCAGTCCACTGATATGGCCTCCTTACACATATACACATGCATATGTAGTGTAGCTCCTTGCTTGCGAGTACTTTGGATGAGTACTCACGGTTGCTTTTCTCCCTCTTTTCCCCCTTTCCCTTCTACCTGGTTGTCGCAACCAGATGCTGGAGCCCTGGAGCCAGACGCCACCATCGACGACGACCCCCTACTACACCGGAGGTGCCTACTACTACGTGCAGCCCGCTGACGACGTCCAGGAGTAGTTAGGAGGATCCCAGGCAGGAGGCCTGCGCCTCTTTTGATCTGTATCCCAGTTTGTGTTAGCCATCTTATGGCAACTTGTTTAACTTATGTCTGTACTCAGATATTGTTGCTTCCGCTGACTCGTCTATGATCGAGCACTTGTATTCGAGCCCTCGAGGCCCCTGGCTTGTATTATGATGCTTGTATGACTTATTTATGTTTTAGAGTTGTGTTGTGATATCTTCCCGTGAGTCCCTGATCTTGATCGTACACGTTTGCGTGCATGATTAGTGTACGATTGAATCGGGGGCGTCACAGAGATAGGCGAGTTGTGGACAAGAGCTGGTGGGCAGCAAGAAACGCATGCACACCAAAGAACAAATCTGAGTCACATGCCTACTTCTATTGGTTTCTACAAAGAGCGGCTAGCTTAGATCTTAGACCAGTCGGTCACTGTCGAGGTCGCCAAGCTGATCTTACAGCGCCGCCGTGGGGATTTCTCATGATTTTATGTAGGCAAGCCGCAAGCGGTGGTGGTGATTGGCTGTGCGGTGTCGCTGCCTTGGGAAGAGACGAAGTGATGGTAAAAGTAAGCAGGATTCGATGATTCTTCTGTGGGGATAGCCAAAGTCAAGATGTCGACTACAGACTCGTCGCAGACTTGCAGTGAACCTGGATGTGGCAAGCCTGATTTGTGGATCGATGGCGGGTCTTGACTTTGTTAGGCCGGGATTGGATGGTTGCGGAGGGTGGTGTGCTTGATTGGGTTCCCATGGAAGAATGTGGCCTCCTCGTGGATCTGGTCATGCCCATCCTAGAGAACATTGTGTCCCTAGCTCCCTCGAGGAGCAAGGACAGTGCAAGCGGCAGCAGGGGGTAGGGGTAGATGTGGGGAGGGATGTCGGCGGCTGCTCGAGGTCATCATGATGAAACCCTTGACGTCCCATCTTTATCAATGGAAGTGGAAGAGCACGAAGTCGAGATTGGATAGGAGTTTGAGTTCTTTTTGGCACCGATCGGTTCCCCACTTTAGAGATGTATTTTTTTGCGTGCGAGCAAACAGTGAGTTGATTCTAAAAGGGATAGGCACTTTTCAACAGAAGTGCATGACGGACCAAAAATATGACCTCATTTTATTTGTTTGATAGATATCATATTATTCGTTGTTGTTCGTTCGGTGAAATTTCCTAATATTTGATTGTTGTGTTTCTAATTAGAGCACCCCATAATCACCCAATATGAGGGGATGATAAATGAAAGATACTGATTATAAATTTTAAAGAGCCCGTGGCAACGCACGGGCGTTATACTAGTTTGTGTAATGTGCACTCCTCGTCACATATATCACCCAAGAATTGATCACTGTGCTGACCAACCGATCGCATGGCGTGAATCGGATCGTGCGGAGTACTCCATGTTACACACTTGCACTATATGATCATCAAATGTAAATAGGGTCTTCAAGATGAATAGATCAAAAGTTTTATCACAAAAAATATATAAATAGGGTCTTATTATTTAAAACAAGTCCCTTTGATATTTATTTCTCATTATTATGTGTGTATTTATTTTTAGGGAATTCTAAAATATTAAGCCTTTTTTTATTCCCAGCTCTTTGATTCCCTTCCAAAGATTGTTTCCACTCAAACTCTAAGCTAAAAAAATTGGCCCCGCGAATGGAGCGTTCACCAACGTGATTTCCTTTCCTCCCTAATCATCATGCATGCAATTACGGCGCTAGAAGATCCGGAAATAAATGGTACATGCAGTAGAGAGTTATATGTGGGGGAAAATAAAGGAAAGGAATCAGACGCATGCAGGGGAGATAATCAAGGTAAGAAATCCCATGCATGCAGGGGTGCGTAGAGAAGGAAAGAAATCGTTGGCTGATGAGATCATTCGTGACATGCTATATAATTAGCGCCAGATTAATGATTTTGGGGCCCCATTTGCTTAGGGGGCCCTGTGCGGCCGCCCACCTCGGCCACCCTCATCGACGGCCCTGCACATCCATCACCTCGACCTCCCGGATCACAATCCTATCTCTCCCAAGAAAAACCACCACAACTGGCCTCCACTCGGCATGGCGACAAGGAGTCGAGGACCAACAACTCCTTCTCAGGGGACGCCGCCGGAGTGCCGGTAATTCGTGAACCGCCGAGGGTGTCGCACCGATCGCCCCTTCTCAGGGGATGATGCCGGAGTGCCGGTAATTTATGTTGCTTGTAAGACAATTGACCAGCCAGCATTTATGGTCTCTTGTGAACTTACACGGCGTGCCTGTGCTGACTTGTATACTTCAAAATAAGGTTTCTATGCATTACTAACCAAGAGTGTGCTATCTTTATATCTTCGGTGTTTCTTAGCAG
The DNA here is from genome assembly GCF_002162155.2 of Triticum dicoccoides. Classification (NCBI taxonomy): domain Eukaryota; kingdom Viridiplantae; phylum Streptophyta; class Magnoliopsida; order Poales; family Poaceae; genus Triticum; species Triticum dicoccoides. Next base: position 77,864,047 of record NC_041382.1, on the reverse strand, counting down.
ATGTCGTTTACATGTGTCATCAACACATTATTTGTTTTTTTCTTAATTTGTAACACTTGTACTGCTGGAGTTGGTTTATTTTAAGTTGTTACATTTGGAACTTCTTTCACTTCATAAAGGGGCTGGATGGTCTAAATTGCAAGATGTGATTTTTTTTCTTCTCACATGAACCATCTATAAATAAATATATATTTTTACTATTCTTCTATGTATAAATACTTTAAGGTCCTTTCGCTGTTCATTCGGTTAATGGTTAGGAACTAATGACCACCAAATTATTTTTATTGTTTGATAGTATTACACATAGGTGGGTGTAAAGAAAAACTATCAAAATTGGTCATGACTTGCATTTTTTTTTATTTTCTACAACTGGTGCTTCTCCATATGTCCCCATTGTGTTCCGGGATGTTATTTTGTACTATTGTTTTCCTGTGTCTACCTTGTACTTATTCAGCGCATTGTTCTTTTTGCATTTTGGTATGAAAGCTTGTTGGCTTGGAGGAGGATGAACACAGATGAAAGAGGGGAAACATTGTAGAATTGTATATGTTGCTTGCCAAGTTTAGCTTTGAATTTTTAGTGCTTTGACGCTTCGTGCAGAATGAACTAAACATTTACATGTCAAGATCATCTTGATGCATATAAAGAGTAAACGGAGGCATGCAATTACGAGCTGTATGGGTTGATTTATATTCTCCAGTTTATGTATGTTTGTGACTTTGTGGGTACCAGATATGAACATTCATCGTTTCATGCGTTGTTAAGCTTTCCTATACGCCACAAGACGCAAAGCAACCTTTTATCTACCACATGTTGGCATCTATTTGAAATACAACCAATAATTATACGTGCGTTGCACGTGCACACTTACTAGTATATCATAAGAATCATAGTACAAACTACATACATGCTGACCTGGTAAAACTGAAAACATAGTAAAACGCTAGCTTTTGCACAAAGAAATATCAGCCAAGAAGTAAAATTACAAACGAGACCGAAGAATCCTTTGAGCTTGACACCAACGCCCGTCACTTGTCTCTGGCACCACCACGGCAGCGACCATAAAAAAATGACGGATCACCTTCATACCCGAGCTCGAAGTGGCTCCATCGTTGATATGCAACTTTGCGGACCTCCAAGGTGGTTCGCCAAAGATGAAACAATTACCGTTGAACGAATCAGACCGGGCAACACCCCGGACACGCTATCAAACTCTAGATCTGGCACCCCCATATGACTAAGACGTCGGAGAAGGAAACCATACGTGCCATCCATGAACCATGAATCCAGCACACCATCTACCATCTTCCAGATGTTGTCAATGCAGTCATCATCTTTTTTTTGAAAGAAAGGGGTTGCCCCCCTGCCCTAATATTATATATCGAAGCAGAACAAACAACATCCAGTTTTGGACCGAAACTAAAGGTTACTACCAATGGGGGAACTACGCCACCCAACTCAACTGAGAGCAGAAGTTCTCTCACAGCTCACGGAAGCTAGTACCATAAGAACTTCTTTTTTAACCACTACTTTATTACGGGACCCATGAAAAACAACAGAAAGAGTGAAATCGAAGCCAGCCATCAGCTTCAGTTCCTCTCTCTCCCTCCTCCTGTTTTTATCACGCGTCCCTCCCATCGCCCCACCCATCTGCATCCGCTTCTGGACTACCTCCCAAGCTCCGCGTCGGCACTGGAGCAAACGCCATCGCAACGGCGGAGCTCGAGGACACAGGTCCACCACGAGGATGTCGCCACCGCCACACCATCCTTACTTGAACAGACTGATTTTCAAATCCATCCTCAACCATAGGACTGATCGCCTCGTCGGAGTAGAATCTGAAAAAACTTTATTTAGCGCCACCATCGCCGCCGCCGAAGCAAAAACAATGAACAACCTAAAAACCTAAACTACGAGGGTCTAAAAATCGCTCCACACTTGTGGATCCAGCGACCCCCCTCACCACCGACGACCAAAATCGCCAGAGGAGGGGAGCCGCCGGAGGCCGGCGGCGGAGGCGAGTCTGCTGGCCGTAGAAGCTAGATCGCCTTTTCTTTCTTCTGGAGAAAGAAAAGCGAACGCTTCCTTTTTTTGTATTAGTCAAGGTTGTATCCATACGAGCATAAATCTCATCTGGTCCACTCCGAGCATATATCACGACATGTTCGCGGATGTTGGTGATAACGTGTCAGGTAGTGCGAATGGGCTATAATAAGTATCAATCGCGTACTGATGTCCAAAAAAAAGTATCAATCACGACGCGCATGGAAGCACCGGATAGCGGTATCGCGTGGCCACATGTCTCAAAAATCCCTGTCCGAGAGGAAGGCCCTTTATAATCGTGCATGCATTGGCCGTTGCTTCATTTACGAGAAAGGTAACTAATTAATTTATGCATGCAGCCTGGCGCCTCGAGATTGCATGCGACGTGTCTTCTCTGGCTCATTAATTCGCCCAATCAAAACAAGTATAATAGGGTGACATAAGTCGAAAATGCTGTTTGGAGACCGAGCACCATGGTGCTCTTTATCCTGCATGTCAATCTTTGTGGTGATCAGACGCAGCCCTGTATTACTGTCCCGTATTTCATCCTCCGGCTGTTTACAAGCCACCATATTCTCCCTTCAGCAAAAGTGCTATCCCATGTCAGACATCCTACCACCTGTGGTAAAGGCTGTCCCCTCTACCACTGAGCACACACCCAATCAAAGTCACGGACATGTATGTCATTTAATTAGGTAGGAGATCTATCCAGCCAAGACAACTGCCACCCCACTCGCCGCGAACTTTGCAAACAGTATAACGATTAATTACACGTACGTCCATCATTTTTTGAGTGAGGCTCAGTGCAAATCAAAAATTATGCCATATGTGTGAAAGAAAAAAATAATGTTTTTGCCAACCAGTATAGTTGTTCACAAAAAGTTACACTAGTTGAAAGCAGAACTTTAAAGGACCCATAGATAGCATGTATCTAATCCGAAATTGCATTGGAGCACACGGCGACTACATTCATCAAAATCTCCTCCATTTATTTGTCTTGGGATTCACACTGCTATATTAAATAGTATGTATTAGGAGATTATGATTCATGTATCTTTTATATTGTAGGCCTGTATTCGGTGTCCTTTTTGGCCTGACTTTGTCAGTGAACAGCAGACCACACCACACGCAAGGACCTCGGCCACTAGCTCCCAACAACCTAATTAATGCACTCAACATGAAGTCATCTTCTTAGGGACTCTCCTTCTCCACCATAACTGACACTGCTCATGTTCTTCTTCCTCCCTCTACATGTTTCTTCTTTGCGCTCATCTTCTTCTCCTTTGGCAACATGGACATGGGAAAAAACCAAGAGGAACAAGGAAGGCTATGTGGCTGACAGAGAACAATGTTGCGGCCGACGGGGAACAACGTTGACGTTGAGGACGAATGAGGCAGTCGTTCGAGCTTGCCGCGTCCCGTACAAACACGGCCAACGACATGGTGTCCGCCCTAGCTGCTGAAACCAAGTCATGCTTTCCTGTGGCCAGCGAGAAACGTCTAGGAAGAAAGCCAGGTGGACGACTACGCCATTGACGACGAGCAAATTGATGCAACCATCGTCCAAGCTTGTTGTGTCCTGTGCGGCAGCGGCCAGCGACACCGCGTATGCCCTGGATGCCGTCACCATGGCCTGCCTTCCTGCATCCAGCGGTACTGCACCGAAGCATGACAAAATCCCGTGTATGTCATCCGCGTCCAGGTCGTCTCCTCCTCAGCCACCATGTTCTGTACGTCGTGCTCCTGATCGAGGACGTGGGCTTCATGCTCATGGCCGGTGCCCTTGACCCGAGCTTGTGCCTGGTCGACATCCTTCGACACAGCCCCGCTTGTTGGCCACGGACGTAGTAAGTACTTCACTCCTTCTCAGCATCTGACAAAACAGTGAAACACAGCTGGGGGTGTGGGGCTGAAATAAATGTGATTTATTGTCATACACAGTATACTTCTTGTATTGGATGAAACCAAACTCAAACTTCATTAACTCCATCCATCCTCAGACAATAATGGACGTGTAGATTATAGGGAGTGGAGCCTCCGTGTGCTCCTCGTCGGCTTCCGTATCTAATCTGCTTGTTTTAGTTGTACTGTGCTATTTTGGAAGAGCCGTGAGATGGAGAGAGAGCTGAGAGAGGAACTGATGGATCCTGATTAGAGAGATGCCTGAGGTGGCTTGGTGTAAAATATTTCTAACAGCTCTTTACTCTAGTACCTAATGCTTCAATTAACACCTTGATTAACAAAAAAGGGCCCTCTAGTGCTAGGGGCCCTGTTCGGTCGCCCCTGTTGCACATGCTCATATACGGCCCTGTTTGTGAGGATGTAAGGTGGGCCATGCCAGTTAAGAGGTTGGTTGTAGATGACATGACAACTTTTTATAGCTAACCATTGGTTGTATTATTAACCATGCTCTTAACACATGTAGCACCAACTAAGCCCAGCGAAAAAGCAGGGATCTGTTTACGAGCGGACTTTGAATTAAGGGCGCGTGATCGAGGCTGGCTGGCCTTTTAATCGGTACTACTATCTCCGTTTGGGTTTTTAGGTCCCCTCGATCGGAACGCATGGACCAAGGCAGCTTCGAATAGTTAAGGACGAGTTTGGTTGCCTGCATCGAGGCCAACCAGGGCCGCGCGGTGCATCATCTTTTCGAACCTCGGATGTTTGGTTCCTCGCATACACTGTTCAGCCCGAGCACGGTTCTTAAAGCACCCCTGGGCCTGGCCTGTTGGGAACGGCCGAATCGGCAGTTTCCCGAGAGCCAGACCCGAGCGATGCTTCGAGGCGCACGTGGGTGGCTCTCTGGAGACGTGTATCTCCAGTTAATCCCTCTCTCTCTCTCCCTAATCCTCAACCCCCCGAGGGAGCTGCTGGTCGGCGTGTGTGCGCACTGCCTCCGGGAGCGCCTACTGTTGCTCCTCGCCGCCAAGTCCAGCAACAGCGGCGGCCGCACGCTCCCGCCGGCCTACGGCGCCAGCTACTTGTCAGCGCCGCCCTACTGCCGGGCGCGACGGCAGCGGCGGTTGCAAGGACAAGGACGCCGACGCCGAGGGAGACGACTCCGCCTTCGTCGCCAGCTCGTGCTCTGCCCGCTGGTGCGCTACGGCGGCGACGGCGACGCGGGCTGCATCCTCTCGAACGCATACGGCGCCTGGTCGAGCGACCGCCCGGACTGCCCCGTGGCAACCGTCGCGTACCCTGTGTCTGAGAGGGACGTGGTCGCGGCCGTCGCGCGCGCTAGCGCGGGCGGCATGCGGGTCAAGGCCGTCAGCGGCTTCGCGCACACCATCCCGAAGCTGGCTTGCCCCGGCGGCGGGAACGGCAGCGCGGCGTCTCTGCTCATCAGCACAGCGAGGTATGCCGGTGTGGAGGTGGACGCGGAGGCGCGGACGTTGGCGTGCACGCGGATGCGAGGTACGCCGGCGCGGACGTGGTGGTGGAGCAGGCGAGGCGGCGTGACGTTTCCGCTGTCGCCGGCGACGACGACGAGAGTGCGGGCGGAGCCAGCGAAGACGAGGCGGCCGACGCAGAGGCTCTCCGAGAGGTGACGAGCGCGGCAAGATCCTCAACAACGGCCAGCTCAAGCTCATCCACGACCGCGGCGAGCCGGGCGCGGCCACCGTCACGACGGCGAGTCGGGCGCGTCCACGATCGCCGGGAGCTGCTGGTGGGCACGATGGGCAGTGGAAGCTCCGGCGCGCTCAAAGTGTTTGACGAAATGTCAAGCCCAACCCGATGGCTGTTAAGTTTTGTTGTTAACGCTGGTAATCATATGCATGTATGCAACCAAACGCCGGATGAAATATGCATCTCGATGACAAGACCCTCAATGCAGACAACCAATCAACTAGTTATCTACGTTTTTGACCATGTTTTTGCTTACTCAGACCCTGCTTAGCATGGCTCGTTTTTCTCCTATGAGTCCGGGCCCGACAGCGAAAGCAACAAAACATGCGTGTTGATCCCTATGTTTCGGTCGAGGGGACTTAAAAGCCCAGACGGAGATAGTACAGTGCACGGGTTCTGTCCCAGACGCATGTAGTTACTGTCCAAATGAGATGGACCCGGCGTCAACAACCACCTCCTAACCACCCGTTACAATTAAATGCACGAGCTCACCATTTTCCTCACCAGTTAAATGCTAGTCAAGCCTGTTAAAAGGGAGAGAGGGATTTGGTGGAATAGTTGTTGTATTGCTTGAGCCTCGTGGGCATATATATAGGAATACAAAGTCGTCTTGGAGTACAAGGCAAGGTGGAATAAATCCTACGCTATCCTATGTTTCCATAAAAACAATGATACTCAACATCCCCCCGCAGTCATAACGGTAGCGTCACTGGAGAAGAATCCGAAGGCAAGCCGACGGACACCCCCCCACAGTCGTAACGGTCGATGCATCGCGGAGTCGTGGCTGGAGTGGCAACCGACGAGGTTGCTCAAGCAAGATGGTAACCCTTTGTGCCGTTTGTCGAGGTAGCCGAGAGCGTAGGTGGTGTAGCCGTAGTCGAGGTAGCCGTGCGAAGAACGTCGTGGTCGGTGTCGAGTGGGGGTTCACCGGTGTCGAGGTAGTCGACGTGAAGCCGCGGAAGAAGAGCAGCGGCGGCGGCGGCCTAAGGAGGCGGCGGCGGCTAGAGAAGGAGCGCGGCGGCGTTGCTCGAAGTAGGCGATGACGAACCCGACAGCGTGAGAAGACCGACGCGGACGGTGACGTTTCCGCGCCAAGGGAGGCGGCGCGGCGCATATCACACAGAAGTCAATGCGCGTGGACGGCGGTGGGCCGTGGGCCGCAGCGTTACAGCCCGAAGGGGCGACGCAACGGCGGTAGGCTGGTCGGGGCGACGGCGGCAAAGACCTCAGCGCGGTTGCAGGAATCGAGTGCCACGCTTGCTACGGTCCGACGGGGCGACGCAGCGGCAGCGCGAGGGTCAGTACAGCCTCAGGGACGGCCTGGAGCGGACGGTCATGGTGCGGCGGTTGACCGCGGGCCGCGGCACTACGGCCCGAAGGGGCGACGCAGCGACAGCGCGCGATATGGGGCAACCACGGGAACAACCTCAGGGCGGCGGCGGGAACCACGTGACGGCCCAAAGGGGCGACGCAACGGCGATATGGATCGATGCAGCCACGGAGAGAACCATAAGACGGCAGCGCTGCGGCCCGATGGGGCGATGCAGCGGTAGCCGATTGCTCGATCGATAAATGATGCGTTGTACTCAATGACGATTTTCACGAAACCTGATGATGGAGGAACCCGGCATCGTGCGCTCCGCCGCCGGACATAGCAGGAGCGTGCAACCCAACAGAACAGAAACACGAGAGTTAGCAGGAGATCGATTGTGTGTAGCATGCATGTGAAGGGCACACGCACGGGACACAACCAAGATCCATGCATGGACATGTTGTCCACTGGGGCAACGCGAGCGGCCGGCCACACCAGCGGCAACCACGGCCGCGTGGGACGCGTGCGGTGGCCTTGTGCGACGCCGCGCGAGAGTTGTTGCAGGTTGTGATCCAACGTCCGAGTAGTTGCGCAGATGTACGACGGCATACGGGCGACTCAATCCGATTGTAAATCGGAGAACCAAAAAAGATCACCGACCAATCGATCGACGAGAGAGAAAAAAACCCAATCAATGGATCGGGAAAAAGACTTTCTAGAGCAACTGATCAACGTAATCGGCGGACGAACCCTAGGTACGGGCGGCGCAGCCCCCGGCGGCGGTCATGGAGGCCGACAGCCCCGGGGGCGGCGCGCGGGTCGGAAGCGGCGGCCGCTAGGATTTAGAACCCGAAAACCGATACCATATTAAAAGGGAGAGAGGAATTTGGTGGAATAGTCGTTGTATTGCTTGAGCCTAGTGGGCATATATATAAGAGTATAAAGTCGTCTTGAAGTACAAGGCAAGGTGAAATAAATCCTACACTATCCTATGTTTTCATAATAACAATGATACTTAACAAAGCCAATGGTCGTCTTTCTCCGGCAGCCTGTTCATAAAAGCCGGGGGACTAAGCAGTTAAAGAAAAGTGTCCAAAATTTAATATCTATGCCCCAAGCCCCCAACCCATAGGTCTTTAATTTACGAAAAGAAAAAAACAACTTAGATCAGCGCATTTACCTTCCGTTGATGATGCCAGACATGATCCGTCGTCTGATCTGGTGCAGGAATCATCTCTCCTCACGAAATCTTCTTGCTGAATCGCGGCCTTGAGCTTCCAGTCAGGATATTTTAGAACTGGCAGCGGTTGTGAACTGGGTACAAGCTCGCACCAACAGGCTTCCCTCTTCGCTAGATAGATTTGGTTTGTTTGGGAAGAAGAACAGTGCGCACTTTGTCCGTTTAATTGCTACTATTCGGATCTGCAAATGGACTGGTGGGGAAACATAAAGCGCCGCCGCAGACGAGTTAATTCCACAATCACTGTTTGTGTACTTTGGTGTACCATGCGCAACTTTATTAAATGCCGCCGGATATGTACACACTGTTATGCTATACGCGCTGGTCTGGTATTCAAACAATACAATTCATTTCTGCAATAGTGGCACGCATCTCGAGGAGATAGATGATTGGTAGTGATTTCAGAGTGCGTCGCCACCAAGTCCTCCTAGTTCACTTCCCAATTTTTCCTAAACTTATAAGATTAAAATGGCAAGTTCACATATGAATCCAACATCCTTTCCAAATAAATAAACACACATCGCCACATATGGAACTAACAACCTTTCAAGAGACATCTTCTCTACTATTAAAGGGGGATCGAACGTCGTGATGGTCCGACCTCGTTCGATCCCCCTCTCTTCGAACAAAAACCATCGCCCGAGGTCCACACGCATGCAGCAGCCCAAAAATCACCAACTCAGCCCACGTACGAGATCCGCCTCGTTTGGTTCCCCCTCTCCTCGTACGTGAAAAAAGGACCTCCTCGCACGAAAGAAAAGAAAAGGAAAAGAAAATAAAAGAGCCCACGTACGCACGTCGTCCCACCTCCAGGCTCCCACTCCCCTTCCCCCAATTCCATCGCTCTCGTGACTCTATCTCCGTCGCCGACCTCCTCCTGCATGCGACAACTTTGAGCGGCAGCACACTGCAGCCATATCATCTCTCTAGATTGGAGCGTTGGATCGCGCCCTAGCCATATCGTTTCTTCTTCATCGACTCCAGGAGGAGCTCCACGCGGGGAGGGCGATGAGAAGGAGCGGCGCGTCTACGGCAGCGATGAATGACGGCCCAGGTAACGCGATCTCCCTATCTTCGCTCCACCTCATCTTCTCCCCGTAGCCTTTACTGTCGCACACCCACGTTCTCCTCTCCCATGGTAGGGGCCGGCGAGTGGCAACGGATGGCGGGAGACTGGCTGGTGGCACAACCCCGTCTTCTTCCCATAGCCTCTACTGCCACACCCCCATGTTCTCCTCTCCCATGGCAGGGGCCGGCGAGTGGCGACGGATAGCGGGAGACCGGCTGGTGGCACAACGGACGACGGGACACTGGCTTGTGGTGCAACGGATGGCGGGAGGCGGTCGGACCGTGGGAGGATCAGCTAGCCAGGAGGAGGTCGCCAGTGGAAAACTGGCAAACCGCCAGCAGCATACAGGGGGCCACCGTCTCTCACGTCTCTTGCTTTCACCATCTCATTGGTACTCTCTTACTCAGTAAATAATGACACCCATCATGGATCCCTCTTTTCCATCCATTATTTTCGGAGTTTCATGTCTATATCTAAAGATCACATTTGCACTGGAGCAGCGTTTTTTTGGAAAACCAAAATTTACTTGTCCTGTTGCATTTGTGATCTAAAACCGTTGGCAAATCAAAAGTGACAAGCACTATAGGAGTAAATTAGTTTTCGAGAAGGTGAAATACTCGCATCCGTAAACCACAACAACATTTTTCACATGTGTATCTTTGTGAAAATGCTCTGCTTGGCGAATACTTTTATATTTTGTGGAGTAATCTTCATTGGGAAAACAAATATGCACGATATAGACCTTGGGACTTGGGTCACTTGAAGCAATCAAAACACACATGAGTTTTATTGGTCGTATTAAAATTTAAGTCATGTTTTCATCTATGTTGACCTGGTGGAACTTGAGTACTACCAGGTTAATTTTCTGTCTCTCATTTTTTAAACATGAAGGTCCAACAACAATAATTCTTTTTCCTTGCCTAAAGTTTTATAAAGGAAAGGAGGAAGTCAGCTGAGATTCTGTAGAGCTTGACAATGCATCAGAAGTCTGGGATGCGTATAAACATTATGCTCTAGCGGTATATATCATTAAATCCATCACATTATGATGAGGAAATGGAAAATGAATTTGGAGTTTGCAGTCATCCTATGTTAATCCAGTCTTCTTATTTTCTGATGTTTGCCACTTTATCTTCACATAATATTTTTTTCAGGACAGTATGAAATCCACATCCAATTGATAGATATACTGGTGGTTCTTCATATTGTTACCTTGCCTTAATATTTAATAAAACAAAAAGAGGAACGACTATACTGTTTGACACTGCTATTGGTATAAGATCCATGTACATGTAGTAGCTTCAGTGTTGCCGCCTCTTTTTCTGCTACATGTGTAAATGCAGTTAGAGTTCAGAATACAATAGATATTTTTTTGCGGAAAAAAATTCAAAGATCTTTGTTATTTGGGCTTCAAAATGTTTGAGAAAAAATACGTTGGTTTAAATATGTACAGTAATCTTCTAATTCAAGGACAATTGCAGAAGTTTGCTTGGTGAAGGTCTTGGATCACTCGGCATCACAGACTCAAAGAGCACGAGGACCTTTAAAAGCAACCAGATTCATCTTTGAGGCACATAAGATCTGTAAGGGTAATTTCTTAGTTTTCATATGATCGCGATGCAGAGGCTAGGAGCACTATCTCTTTCATTATCTACCAAACAGGTAGATATTCTTCCATATCTTTTTATGCCATTGTGTAGCTTTGGGTGTTTCCGGTTGATTTCTACTATGTTATATGATCGTAAACGATATTAAGCTACTAGAACTAGGGTTTGATAGCGCCTTTTGGTCACTGTTGTAGGTAGATCACAAGTTTCTGTATTGCTTCATTTAATTAAAGTTGAGCAGGTCTCTGCCCTGTTCAAATAATAAATACATACATACATACATACATACATACATACATATTATTTCCTCATATTGCAAATGTAGCCCCAAACTTTCTCTTTTTTTGGTTTTTGAAGGATAAAACACATCTCAGATCAGTGAGTTGCTTTGCACAATTTATTTTATTGAACTATGTAGTTTGCAACTGGGGTTCTTTGATTCCTCATCATTGTTCTAGAAATGGAAAATGATACATTAAAACTTTTAATTTCGTAACGCAATACATCATATGTCCTACAAACTAGATTTTTATTTGCCTTTTTGTAGGTTATGCTAGCTAGCATAAGTTGGAACACACAAAAATGTGGATCAGTTTCAATCGTGCAGACATAGCATATGCTTGATCAGCTCACTTTTCTCCAGAGATAGGTATGCTCTTAACAAAATCAATTTGATCTTAATTTCTATTAATATAAAGTTTCTTACTGTTTCCGACAATATAGTGCGAATAATTTTGCAAGAAGAGATGTCGTGTGAAGCAAATAAGTGCCTTAGAAGAAAAGTAATATCCCTTGCAAAATAGTAGGGACTGAGTTCTTCCAGCTCATAATTCTGGGTTTTGTGTAGTTAACTAACATAGTAATTTCCATTGCTTTCTGCATAGTTAACTAACAGTAGGGACGCCACTGCCATCTAGGAATATATGACTAAAACAAATCGGTGGTATAATCCCTTAGCTTGTTGTACTTCTGCCTGTGAAAGGTTGTCCTGTATGTCAAAGTATGTGTAGCTAGCATGATTGGTGTGATCCGAGTCTTGATAGCAGACCTGCAAATTTGCCATCACTAGTAGAAAACGGGCCTTTTGTCCCGGTTCGTAAGGGCCTTTTGTCCCGGTTCCTGAACCGGGACTAAAGGGTCGTTACTAATGCCCTGACCCTTTAGTCCCGGTTTTAACCAGAACCGAGACAGATGGGCCTCCACATGGCCTGCGCGCTGAGCCCAGGCAGGAGGGCCTTTGGTCCCGGTTGGTGGCACCAACCGGGACCAATAGGCATCCACGCGTCAGCATTTCTGTGGCTGGGGTTTTTGTTTTTTTTTGAAAGGGGGTTGGGGCTTTTGGGGGGTTAATTTAGGTATTTCATATATTGTGTTAGATAGCTAATTAATAGAGAGAAGTGTCCTCTCTTATGTCCGTGCTTTGTCGACGCTACGTACTATACATACGTATAGAGAGGACTAGACACACTAGCTAGCTAGTAAGCAAACGAAGGAAACAGAAGATCGTCATGAACATATATGCATATAGAGAGAAGTGATATCGACCACCTCTCCTTCTCCGAGAGATTGGTCGAACAACAAGTTCTCGTATATCTATCCAACACTACCGGCTACATATATACAATAATTATCTCTTACAAATATAATCTCCTAAATTACGGACGCATGGTCCACATAGTATTCTTCGTTTTCAGCGATCACGTGGTCAAGAAAGAATGCCGCCAATTCCTCTTGAATTGCTCGCATGCGATCTGGTGCTAGGAGTTCATTCCGCATCCGAAACATCTAATTTGAAGAAGGGGGTCAAT
>NC_041382.1:77845615-77850855 GCF_002162155.2 Triticum dicoccoides | reverse complement strand
ATATATATGAATGAATGAATGAAACTCAACACAAATGATGGTAATAAAATAAAATTGTGAATATTGTTATTTACGCACTTCATATTGTTCGTCAGAGTACCCGCCCCGCTCACAGGTCGTGTGGTGGATGGACTCGCAGACGTAGTAGCCACAGAAATCATTCCCTTGTTCCTGCCACAACCACTTTACAAGAAATAAAGGTCAATCAAACTGATAAGCAAGAATGCCAAATGGTATTGATGAAACTAGCGCTTGAATCACTAGGAGATGCACGGAACATGCTACTATAGTACTTACTTTCGGGTGCCTAAATTGCAGCTCCTTCGGCAGTCCCGGAGCTTTTCTGGTGAATTTTCTCCAAACCCTGCCGGACAAAGAAAACAACTACTTGATATCAGGAAATGAACAAAGTTGCTGATATGGTGGATAATGATCGATTTAACTTACTTCTTGAGGATTTCAGTCATGTCTGCATACTCCTGGGGATCTTTTCGTTTAGAGTCCAAGACAGTTACTACTCCCTGCTCAAGCCTAATCTCTAGGAGAATATAGTGGTACCTGCGCACGCATGTAGAACTCATCAATTACATTACTATAACCTGGACTAATATATAAGGGAAACCGAATATGCACAAGACAATAACACTCACTTGAAGTTGTAAGGAAAGAGTATTATATCTTTGTTTTCATTTATTTTGAATGATCGTAGCAAGCTGGCCTCGGTATCTTCGGGACGATGTTCAACCTCAGTTGCATCTATGAGATATGTGTTAACGAACCCAATATCACCGATTTGTCTTTTCTTCAATTCGGCGATCTTCAATCTGCATAATATAGTGAGGATAATTATAAATACATGCAATGAAAGAGCTGAGCTATATAGAGAGACTTAATGACAGAAGTAGTAGTACTTACAGACAGTAGCAGGTGATCATTGCTTTATCGAGGGCCAATTGATTGAAAAACTGATAGAACTCCTCAAATGGAATAGGCAACAGTTCAATTCCAACGAGGTCATGCTCCGGTTTAACTCCCGCATACAAAGTACTCCTCCCCCCAGACTCTCCGCAGATTTTCAAGTACCAATCATGCAATCTTTGCATCATCGTTGTTAGAGATTTTTCATCTTTGACGAGAGGCTTCCCGTACTCGTATCTGTGTATTTGCACCTCCATGGGATCATAATGTACATCGTCGGGCAGGTAATCGTCAAGATTGCTATAACCGGGCACCATCCTCGGATCGACGATGTCGCTAGGCACCTTGAGAGGGGGGCACGATTGCTTCGCTTGTTCGCTGAGCTGGGCAATTTGTTTCCCAGCTGCTCGTCGTTCTTTCATCCTTTGATCACTGACTGTACTTCCCGACCGCTCCGCTTCGGCCCATGTCTTTGTAATAATGCGCTCATAGTTGCCTTTCGGCGGAGACTTGGGTGGTTTTGCCAGGGCAGCCAGAGTGCGCTTCACTTTCACCTGATCTACCTTCTCCTCCGGAGGTGGATGTCTCTTTGCTTTCAACCCTTGAAACCAGTCATCCACTTCGGTTCGCGCGATCTTTGCGTTCTCCTCCGGGGTCCTCTTGTATGGTAACTTCTCTGGAGTCTTCAGAGAAGGACCGAATCTGTATGACCTCCCGCCTCTGGCTGTACTGCTAGACGCCGGCCGAACAGACGGAGCGGCTGTCTTCTTTACTTGCTTACGAGGCGGAGGAGAAGGACTACGACGCGCCGGAGCAGCTGCCGGAGCGGCGGCGGGCCCTGTTCAAGAATTCATCCGATTAACCAGTTAACTTGCCGATTAATTCCTACTCATAGGGTCCCCGAGTAGCCGATTACCTGATAAATCGTCTGATTAATTGATTAAATGGACGATTAACTTGCCGATTAGCCTATTAATCCCCTACTCACCAGCCGATCGAGCAGCTACCAGTTAATGATTTCCTCAACAATGGCGGCGGGTCTCTTTCGCCCTTGCTGACGAGGCGGACAAGGAGGAGGCTGGCTACTCGGGCGCGCCGGTGCAGGCAGAGAAGGAGGCGGAGTGCCGCCACGCGCCGGAGAAGGAGCCGGCCGAGGGCCTTGATCGTCACTCGCCGAAGGAGGAGGCGGAGTGCCCTGACTCGTCGGAGGAGGAGGAGGAGGTGGAGGCGTCCAGTTCGGAAGTTGATGAGCTCCTTCCGCCATAGGCATGGAGTCTTCAGAGAAGAACCCAACCGAGTCTCCCCTTCTCCGGTAGGGTGGTCAAGCGGGAGGTCCTCAAATCCCTCCGTTATTTCATCCACCATCACCTTAGCATATCCTTCTGGAATCGGCCGACAGTGAAAAGTTGCGCCGGGTTCATTAGGAAAAACAGAGCCAACAGCCGCCTTGACCTTCATATTAATCCATTGCGTCATAAGGTGGCAATTTTGAGCCTCCGTGATAGCATCCACGGGATAGCTGGCAGGAGCCGTCAAGACAAGCTCCGGCTGAAGCAGCTCAGTGGAAGCCACGCTGCTTCTCCGCTGAGATGGCGGGGTAGCTTCAGGGGAAGCTTTGGCAAGTCGTTTGCTGTGATTTGCTTCTCGTTCCTCTATCGCTTGTACCCTTGCGTGCAGCGCCTGTAGTTCGGTCTGCTGCACTTTTTTCCTCCTCTCGTGGCTTTTGTAACGGCCTGCTTCCGGAAACCCAGCCTTCCACGGAATGGAGCCTGGCGTGCCTCGTGTCCGTCCAGGGTGCTCAGGATTTCCGAGGGCCTTTGTGAGCTCGTCGTTCTCTCTGTCTGGAAGGAACGTCCCTTTCTGTGCTGCATTGATATAGTACCGAAGTTTCTTCAAGGGTATGTCAAGTTGCTCGTCCGTCCAAATGCACTTCCCTGTTACAGGGTCCAAGGTTCCTCCAGCCCCGAAGAACCAAGTCTGGCAACGGTCTGGCCAGTTCATTGTCTCTGGTTCGATCCCTTTTTCAACCAGATCATTCTCAGCCTTGGCCCACTTAGGCCGGGCTACGAGGTAGCCACCTGACCTCGTGCGATGGTGAAGCTTCTTCTTTGCAGCATTTTTCTTGTTTGTCGCCGACATCTTCTTACTCTTTTCTGATGTCTTGTTGGCCACAAATGCGGGCCAGTGATCTCTAATCTTCTCATATCTGCCCTTGAATTCTGGTGTCTCTTTTTTATCGACAAACCTATTCAGCTCTTTCTTCCACCTCCTGAATAGGTCTGCCATCCTCTTAAGAGCAAAAGACTTGATTAATTGCTCTTTAACTGGCTTCTCTGGATAATCCTCTGGCGGTAGGGTGAAATTTGACTTCAGCTCAGTCCAAAGATCATTTTTCTGCATATCATTGACATAAGACACCTCAGGGTCTTCTGTAGCCAGCTTTAACCATTGCTGGATGCTGATCGGGATCTTGTCCCTAACCAGAACCCCGCACTGAGCAACAAATGCCTTCTTTGTTCGGATGGGTTCAATCGGTTGGCCGTCGGGCGCGATTGCTATGATCTCAAACCTTTCATCCAAGCTCAACTTTTTCTTCGGGCCTCATCTCTTTACCTCAGTTGTGCTCAATCCGGAGGGCTAGAAAAAAGAACAAAGACTTAATTAATATGTGTACATACCAAAACAATGAATGCATCAATTAGCTAGTCAGCACAGGCTTAACTAATATATATACCTGGCCGGACTCAGTTCAGTCACCGGAGCCATCATCACGGTCTCCTTCTTGCACCGGCATTGGGTCACCGGAGCCGTCCTCACGTTATCCTTCTTGCACCGGCATTAGGTCACCGGAGCCAGCTTCTTCACCCTCTCCTTCCAGACCATCGGTGTCGTTGAGAAACAACGAGACGGCATCACTTCCTTCTACGATTATGTCCCTCAACAACGCTTCTTTTGCTTCGTCTCGGGCGGTGTCCATAGTTTCTACAAATATTTACAACATGGCAATTATTATTCAAACATGACAGATGGATATATTAGTGGCAAACGTAGAACTAGCTAGCTAATCATAGTAAGGAATCATATATATTAATTAGTGGCCTCGACACTGCTTCTCTAGGGTTTGGGGTGGCCTCGACAACGCTTCAAGGGTTTGGGGTGGCCTCGAGAGAGTTTGTCGGGTAGGGGCGCGGCGGGAGGGGGTAGGAGACCGACATCGTTTTTTTCTAGCGTTTGGGTGTCCTCGAGAGTTTTGGTCGAGCGAGAGGGTCGGGGGGTGCTCCCGCGGTATAAGTTATCACAGTCAAGAGGGGGTATATATATCGATCGCCCCTCATGTCGAAGTTATCCGAGGGGTATATCGACCCCCCCTCGTGTTGAAGTTATCGGGAGAGGGAATAGAGTAGAAGAAGAAAGGAATAGAGGAGAAGATCGAAGAAAAAGAAGAAGAAAAAAAGGAGGGGAAGAAGAAAGGAATAGAGGAGAAGAAGAAAAAATAGGAAGAAGAAAGGAATAGAGGAGAAGAAGAAAAAATAGAAATCCTATTTTTTCTTCTTCTCCTCTATTCCTTTCTTCTTCTTCTCCTCTTCTTTTTCTTCTTTTTTCCTCTTCTTTCTCCTCTTCTTCTCCTTTCTTCATCTTCTTATTTTCCTTTTTCCACTCATTCTTTTTCTTCTTCTTCCTTTAGCTAGATATATAAAACTTTTCTAAAAATGTAACTTTTGCATATATAAAACCTTTTCTTCCTTCTTCCTCGAACCTTCTATTCCTTCTTCCTAAATATATAAAACTAACCTAAAATGTACTAAATCAGAGAACATATATAGATAAAACTTTTCTAATTAAAAATCTACTTTTGCATATATGTATTTTTTAAACATCATTACAATTGAAAAAAATACATACATACATACAAAAAACATGTAAAAAAAATACATACATACATATATGAACATACATAAAAAAATACATATATCTAAAAAATACATACATACATATATATATATATGAAAATGTAAAAACATGTAAAAAATAGCATGTATATAATTAAAAAAATTGCACGGCGGCGGCGGTGGCGGCAGACGCGCGGTGCTCACAGAGGCGGCGACGCGTCGGGGCAGGGGACGGCGGCACGGCGACGGCGACAGGGCAGGGGCAGCGCGCGTCGGGGCAGGGGACGGCGGCACGGCGACGGCGACGGGGCAGGGGCAGCGCGCGTCGGGGCAGGGGACGGCGGCGCATGGCGCGGGCGCGGGCGACGGCGTCGGGCGAGGGCGCGGGCGACGGCCGGCGAGGGCCCGGGCGATGGCGATGACGGGCGCGGG
>NC_041382.1:77801194-77845122 GCF_002162155.2 Triticum dicoccoides | reverse complement strand
ATGCCCCCCTTTAGTCCTGGTTTGTGCGAGCAACCGGGACCAAAGGCCTCTTTTCAGCAGCCCAAAGAGCGGGAAGCGGCGGCCTTTGCTCCTGGTTGGTGGCACCAACCGGGACTAAAGGGGGGCATTGGTCCCGGTTTGTGCCACGAACCGGGACCAATGCCACCCTTTGGTCCTGGTTCGTCCCACCAACCGGGACCAATGGCCTCATGCTGCCCCGCGCCCAAAAGTTTAGTCTCACCTCGCTAGTTGAGAGGACTCGGGAGTGGTTTATAAGCGCTGCTGCGCCCACCCTCTCGAGCTCCTCTCAACTGAAGGCTTTCGGGCCTAATCTGTCACTGTAATGCCTGTGGGCCTACTGGGCCTGCTGCGGGCCTGAATCCCGGTCCATGGTTGGGTTTCTAGTCGTATTCAGGCCGTGGTGGCCCAGTAGGTGGCATTTTTTTTCTTTTTTGCTATTTATTTTTTCATTTCTACTTAGAACTAAATACTTATAGTTTTGTAGTGATTTCTTTTTTATTTTAGGTCACAAAAATTATAAACTTTCTGTTAGTGCCATTAGTTTTAAAATTTGAATAGTTTAAATTTGAATTTTTTAAAATTTGTGTGAATCACTAGTTTATGAATAACTTTACTATAAAAATTGATTTTTGAGTCATTTTTTTCCTGCTATTTAATATTACTGTGTTTTATCATTATACTCAATTTGGTAATTTTAGTTAGTCATAACAAATATTATAGGCATTTTTTTCTTTTTTGCTATTTATTTTTTCATTTCTACTTAGAACTAAATACTTATAGTTTTTTAGTGATTTCTTTTTTCTTTTAGGTCACAAAAATTATAAACTTTTCTGTTAGTGAACATAGATGCACCTATAGAGAAAATTAAACTTAAATTCATAATCAATTTCTATGAATTTCAGAGAAATTTCAGAGAAATTGATTATGAATTTAGGTCCAATTTCCTGTATAGGGGCATCTATTTTTACTTTGAGAGGAGCTCAACAACGCAGAGAGGGACGGGCTTATAAACAGGTGTGGGCACCCTTCGGTTGGCGAGGTGGGACTAAACTCCGGGTGCAACGAGGGCCAACCCTTTAGTCCCGGTTTGTGGCACAACCCGGGACTAATGGTCATGGGCCAGGGGCGAGCCCTATTTTTTCCAGTTTTTTTGTTTTGTTTTCTGCATTATTTATTTCCTTTTGTTTTTTGCTTTATTTTTTAATTCTTTTTTGCTTTTAGTTTTAGAAAAATTATAAACTTTCTGTTAGTGCCATTAGTTTTCAAATTTGAAAACACTTTTTTAGTTTTTTAGTTTTCTTTGTTGCTTTATTTATTTTATTTTGTTTCTACTTACAACAAAATACTTATTGTTGCTATTTTTATTTTTTTTCCAGTTTTTTTGTTTTGTTTTCTGTATTATTTATTTTCTTTTGTTTCTTGCTTTATTTTTAAATTCTTTTTGCTTTTAGGTCAGCAAAATTATAAACTTTCTGTTAGTGCCATTAGTTTTAGAAAAATTATAAACTTTCTGTTAGTGCCATTAGTTTTCAAATTTGAATAGTTAAAATTTGAATTCTTTGAAATTTGTGTGAATCACAGTTTGTGATTAACTTTACTAAAAAATGAACATAGATGCACCTATAGAGAAAATTCGACCTAAATTCATAGTTTTCAAATGAACTCTGAAAAAGTTGGCATAGCATACTCGTGTGTTATAAATTTGGCATGGTATCATCATAATAGTTGCGGGAGAAAGTCTTCACTTTTTCTTCGCTTGTGTCATTTGCTTATTGCACCGTAACCATGGAAAATCTTCATCGTTTATCAGGATGCTTGGGTCAGCCTTGACATTGAAGGGAGGAATTTCATGAAACTTTTCATAATCTTCAGACATGTCTGTCTTGCCCTCCACTCCCAGGATGTCCCTTTTTCCTGAAAGAACTATGTGGCGCTTTGGCTCATCGTATGATGTATTCGTTTACTTATCTTTTCTTTTTCTCGGTCTGGTAGACATGTCCTTCACATAGATAACCTGTGCCACATCATTGGCTAGGACGAACGGTTCGTCAGTGTACCCAAGATTTTTCAGATCGACTGTTGTCATTCCATACTGTGGGTCTACATGTACCCCGCCTCCTGACAGATTGACCCATTTGCACTTAAACAAAGGGACCTTAAAATCTTGTCCGTAGTCAAGTTCCCATATGTCCACTATGTAACCATAATATGTGTCCTTTCCCTTCTCGGTTGTTGCATCAAAGCGGACACCGCTGTTTTGGTTGGTGCTCTTTTGATCTTGGTCAATCATGTAAAATGTATTCCCATTTATCTCATATCCTTTGTAAATCAATACAGTCATAGATGGTCTCCTGGACAACAAGTACAACTCATCACAAACAGTGTTGTCACCTCTGAGACGTGCTTCCAACCAACTACTGAAAGTCCTAATGTGTTCACATGTAATCCAGTCGTCGCATTGCTCCGGGTGTTTGGAGCGCAGACTGTTCTTGTGTTCATCGACATACGGGGTCACCAAGGTAGAGTTCTGTAGAACTGTGTAGTGTTCTTGAGACCAAGAATGCCCGTCCCTGCATATTATTGAGTCCGCTCCTAGCGTGCCTTTTCCAATCAGTCTCCCCTCATACCACGATTTAGGAAGACCTATCTTCTTAAGGCCAAAAATGAAGTCAACACAAA
Organism: Triticum dicoccoides; assembly: GCF_002162155.2. Lineage (NCBI taxonomy): Eukaryota > Viridiplantae > Streptophyta > Magnoliopsida > Poales > Poaceae > Triticum > Triticum dicoccoides. The sequence goes on along the minus strand of NC_041382.1, from coordinate 77,842,422 downwards.
ACCTGATGACATCCTCTGTTTGATGGCCCATGGAGATGCTTCCTTCTGGCCTAGCGCGGTTACGAACATATTTCTTTAGGACTCCCATGAACCTCTCAAAGGGGAACATATTGTGTAGAAATACGGGCCCCAGAATGACAATCTCGTCGACTAGATGAACTAGGACATGCGTCATGATATTGAAGAAGGATGGTGGGAACACCAACTCAAAACTGACAAGACATTGCGCCACATCACTCCTTAGCCTTGATACGATTTCTGGATCGATCACCTTCTGAGAGATTGCATTGAGGAATGCACATAGCTTCATAATGGCTAATAGGACGTTTTCCGGTAGAAGCCCCCTCAATGCAACCGGAAGCAGTTGCGTCATAATCACGTGGCAGTCATGAGACTTTAGGTTCTGGAACTTTTTCTCTGGCATATTTATTATTCCCTTTATATTCGACTAGAAGCCAGTCGAGACCTTCATATTGAGCAGGCATTCAAAGAAGATTTCTTTCTCTTCTTTCGTAAGAGCGTAGCTGGCAGGACCTTCATACTGCTTCGGAGGCATGCCGTCTTTTTCGTGCAAACGTTGCAGGTCCTCCTGTGCCTCAGGTGTATCTTTTGTCTTTCCATACACGCCCAAGAAGCCTAGCAGGTTCACGCAAAGGTTCTTCGTCACGTGCATCACGTCGATTGAAGAGCGGACCTCTAGGGTAGGTCCCAAAATATAGATTTCTTCTTCCACATGGGTGCGTGTCCCTCAGCGTCATTCGGAACAGCTAGTGCGTCGGGACCCTTTCCAAAGATTACATGTAAATCATTGACCATAGCAAGTACGTGATCACCGGTACGCATGGCGGGCTTCTTCCGGTGATCTGCCTCGCCTTTGAAATGCTTGCCTTTCTTTCGACATTGATGGTTGGTCGGAAGAAATCGACGATGGCCCAGGTACACATTCTTCCTGCATTTGTCCAGGTATATACTTTCAGTGTCATCTAAACAGTGTGTGCATGCGTGGTATCCTTTGTTTGTCTGTCCTGAAAGGTTACTGAGAGCGGGCCAATCGTTGATGGTCACGAACAGCAACGCCTTTAGGTTAAATTCCTCTTGTTTGTGCTCATCCCACGTACGTACACCATTTCCATTCCACAGCTGTAAAAGTTCTTCAACTAATGGCCTTAGGTACACATCAATGTCGTTGCCGGGTTGCTTAGGGCCTTGAATGAGAACTGGCATCATAATGAACTTCCGCTTCATGCACATCCAAGGAGGAAGGTTATACATACATAGAGTCATAGGCCAGGTGCTGTGATTGCTGCTCTGCTCCCCGAAAGGATTAATGCCATCCGCGCTTAAAGCAAACCATACGTTCCTTGGGTCCTTTGCAAACTCATCCCAGTACTTTCTCTCGATTTTTCTCCACTGCGACCCATCAGCGGGTGCTCTCAACTTCCCGTCTTTCTTACGGTCCTCACTGCCATCGCATCGACTTGGCATGCTTTCCGTTTCTGAACAGACATTTCAACCGTGGTATTATAGGAGCATACCACATCACCTTCGCAGGAACCCTCTTCCTGTGGGGCTCGCCGTGAACATCACCAGGGTCATCTCGTCTGATCTTATACCGCAATGCACCGCATACCGGGCATGCGTTCAGATCCTTGTATGCACCGCAGTATAGGATGCAGTCATTAGGGCATGCATGTATCTTCTCCACCTCCAATCCTAGAGGGCATACGACCTTCTTTGCTGCGTATGTACTGTCGGACAATTCGTTATCCTTTGGAAGCTTCTTCTTCAATATTTTCAGTAGCTTCTCAAATCCTTTGTCAGGCACAGCATTCTCTGCCTTCCACTGCAGCAATTCCAGTACGGTACCGAGCTTTGTGTTGCCATCTTCACAATTGGGGTACAACCCTTTTTTGTGATCCTCTAACATGCGATCGAACTTCAGCTTCTTCTTTTGACTTTCGCATTGCGTCCTTGCATTGACAATGACCCGGCGGAGATCATCATCATCGCGCACATCGTTTGGTTCCTCTTGATCTTCAGCAGCTTCACCCGTTGCAGCATCATTGGGCACATCGTCTGGTTCCTCTTGATCTTCACCAGCTCCCCCCGTTGCAGCATCATGGTATTCAGGGGGCACATAGTTGTCATCGTACTCTTCTTCTTCATCGTCTTCCATCATAACCCCTATTTCTCCGTGCCTCGTCCAAACATTATAGTGTGGCATGAAACCCTTGTAAAGCAGGTGGGTGTGAAAGATTTTCCGGTTAGAGTAAGACATCATATTCCCACATTTAGTGCATGGACAACACATAAAACCATTCTGCTTGTTTGCCTCAGCCGCATCGAGAAACTCATGCACGCCCTTAATGTACTCGGAGGTGTGTCTGTCACCGTACATCCATTACCGGTTCATCTGCGTGCATTATATATAATTAAGTGTCCAAATTAATAGAAGTTCATCATCACATTAAAACCAAAGTACATACATAGTTCTCATCTAACAACATATAGCTCTCCAGAGCATCTAATTAATTAAACCATACATTGAAACTATGTAAAACATTTTAATGCAAAAACAAAGGCGATCATAATCGCAACCAAGGTAACAATTGATCCAACGGCATAATGATACCAAGCCTCGGTATGAATGGCATATTTTCTAATCTTTCTAATCTTCAAGCACATTGCATCCATCTTGATCTTGTGATCATCGACGACATCCGCAACATGCAACTCCAATATCATCTTCTCCTCCTCAATTTTTTTTATTTTTTCCTTCAAGAAATTGTTTCTTCTTCAACTAAATTTAACCTCTCGACAATAGGGTCGGTTGGAATTTCTGGTTCACATACATCCTAGATAAATAAAATCTATGTCACGTTGGTCGGCATAATTTTCATAAACAATAAATGAACCAATAGTTATAAAGATAATATATATATACCACATCCGAATCATAGACAGGACGAGGGCCGACGGGGGCGGATACCAAAACCATCGCACTATATAAGATGCAATAATAAAAGTAAGAAAATGATACAATTATCTATCTAAACATACAAGTAAGAATATTTTTCCTTTCAGAAAGAAGATAAGAACAAGAGGCTCACCACGGTGGTGTCGGTGATGAGATCGGCGCAGGTGATCGACGACGGTGAAGACGGGGGTGGGGCGTGACGGACCGCTAAATTTAGAGCTTTGAGGTCGAGCTTCGAGAGGAGAAAGCTTAACTAGTGTGGCTCGGGCATTTCATCGAACACCTCATGTGCATAGGAGGTGAGCTAGAGCACCACAAAGCCCCCCCTCGCCGGCCAGAGAAAAACAGAGCACTGGAGTGCTCTGCTCGCGGGCCAGGGTATATATAGGCACCTCATTGGTCCTGGTTCGTGGCATGAACCGGGACTAAAGTGGAGCCTTTGGTCCCGGTTCAGGCAACCAACCGGGACCATTGGTGGTGGGCCAGGAGCCAGACCCATTGTGTAATACCGTCGATGCGACTATATCTCCCACGTGTCGAGGCACGACTTAGAGGCATAATCGCATTGAAGGCATATGTCGCAAGTCAGGCAATCTTCACAAACATCCCATGTAATATAGATAATAAAAAGGGATAACATAGTTGGGTTACACTCGCCACGTCAATCAAGGTACATAAATAACATTACATCATCCAAACACTCATGGCCCGACTACGGCGCCAAAATAGAAGATAACCCAACATGCGACACGGTCCCGATCACCCCAAACAGGGCACCACTACTGATCATCAGGAAAGGAAACATAGTAACGTTGAGAGTCCTCGTCGAACTCCCACTTGAGCTCGAGCGCGTCACCTGGAGCGGAATCATCAGGCCCTGCATCTGGTGTAATAGTAATCTGTGAGACACAGGGACTCAGCAATCTCGCACCCTCGCGATCAAGACTATTTAAGCTTATGGGTAAGTTAAGGTAAATATAAGTGGAGCAGCAGCAAGCGACTAGCATATATGGTGGCTAACTTATTCGCGTAAGAGAGCGAGAAGAGGGGCAAAGCGCGAGCGAGAAACTAGGGGCACAACCTGCGCAAACATTACTCCAACACCGTGTCCACTTCCCGGACTCCGCCGAGAAGAGGCCATCACGGTAACACACTCGGTTGATTCATTTTAATTAAGTTAAGGTTCAAGTTATCTACAACCAGACATTAACAAATTCCCATCTTCCCATAACCGCGGGCACGGCTTTTGAAAGTTCAAATCCCTGCAGGGGAGTCCCAACTTAGCCCATGACAAGCTCTCACGGTCAACGAAGGAATAGACCTTCTCCCGAGACGTTCCGATCAGACTCGGTATCTCGATTCTTCAAGACACTTCGACAGGTTAAAACAAGACCAGCAACACCGCCCGAATGTGCCGACAAATCCCGATAGGAGCTGCACATATCTCGTTCTCAGGGCACACTCAGATGAGACATCCTACGAGTAAAACCAACCCTCAAGTTGCCCCGAGGTGGCCCCGCAGTCTACTCAGTTCGGACCAACACTCAAAGGAGCACTGGCCCGGGGGGGTTAAAAAAAGATGACCCTCGGGCTTCGGAAACCCAAGGGAAAAAGAGGCTAGGTGGCAAATGGTAAAACCAAGGTTGGGCATTGCTGGAAAAGCTTTAATCAAGGCGAACTATCAAGGGGTTCCCATTATAACCCAACCGCGTAAGGAACGCAAAATCCGGGAACATAACACCGATATGACGGAAACTAGGGCGGCAAGAGTGGAACAAAACACTAGGCGAGAGGCCAAGCCTTCCACTCTTAACCAAGTATATAGATGCATTAAGATAACATGGCAATATAATGATATCCCAACAAGTAACTAAATGTTCCAACAAGGAACGGCCTCCAATCTTCACCTGCAACTAGCAACGCTATAAGAGGGGCTAAGCAAAGCGGTAACATAGCCAATCAACGGTTTGCTAGGACATGGTGGGTTAGAGGTTTGACATGGCAATTTGGGAGGCTTGAAAGCAAATGGTAGGCATCATAGCATTGGCATAGCTAAAGAGCGAGCAAACTAGCATAGCAAAAATAGTAGTGATTTCGAGGGTATGATCATCTTGCCTGCAAAGCTGTCAGAGTTGACTGGATCCTCGAAAGCAAACTCAACGGGCTCCTCGTTAGCGAACTCGTCTCCCGGCTCTACCCAAACAAAACAAACAAGCAACAAGGGCACAATCAACCACGTGCAAGGATCAAACAATATGATGCAATAATGATATGCTATGTGGGATGCGATGCGGGATGCATATGCAAGATTTGACAGGAAAAAGCAAGAACCTGGCTCAACTTGGGAATCCAAGTGTGCCACTGGAAAGATGAGATGAAATCGCTTGAAAACGATATAAAGAACGCCGGAATCGGAGTTACGGTTTGGAAATGGCAAGCGATTCAAATATGACACTGGTCTGCGATTTACAGCAAGTAGCCATCTAAATGCAATGAGATGAACATGCTACATCACCCAAACATGGCATCAAAATACATGGCAGGGATGCATTCAAGATGCTTGACAAAAATCTAGCACTGAGCTACGGCCAATTCATCCATTAACAGGTTCAAACAAGCATGGCAAAAATGCATATGGTAAACAGATCTCAGACTTAGTGAAATTAACACTTGTCTGGAATTTCAGGTCAGGTAGCACTCTTCGGAGCAACAAAACTACATGCTACAGGACCTGAACATGGCAAAGTAAAACATGACATGAAGCTATGCCAAAATCTTAACAAAAGTCCCTTGGTGACCTTGAGCCAAAAGGGATCAGAAAACACATTAGCAAGCATGTGAACATAGCAAAAGCATAATCAGTTTTCAGACTTAGTGAAAACTGGAACATGCTGAAACATATCTCAAGTAGGCATGTTTACGAGCTCGATGCACTCACTACGGAGCAAGTCATGAAAAGCGAAGCATACATCTATCAAGAACACACAAAATGCAAGCTAGACATGGCAAGAACAAGAGCATAGCATGCACGGATCAACTACAACAATATCGGCAAAATTGTAAACAAGTTGACAATCTGCCCAGATTCACGAAGTAGCAAAAGTAGAGCTCGATTGACTCAAGCTAGGGTGCTCCATAATTTCAAACAAATACATGGATGGATAGAGCACTACAAGATTAATAAAACATCCTTACTGATCATCCTCAAAACAGGCACGGATCACTAGGAAACATCATGAACATATGACAACATGAGAAGGACTTAGTGGAAATGCTAAGTCCCTAAAAACAGAGTTACCAAGTGCCTCACTTGGCAGGCTTGTGCTAGTCACCACACACATCACAAAAATACATGGGTTGCACCTCTGGAAAGATGACAAAACCCTTGACAAAACATATGTAGAGCATCAGGGCATATCATGCATATAATAATCATGACAAAAATGACAAAAGCCTAAATGGAGCAGCAGATCTGACAATTATCTCAAGTAGCCCTCTTCTAACAGCATTTCGGGCATCAAAATAAACTCAAATGAAAATGATGCAATGGAATGAAATGATGTACTCTCTGAGGCAAACATTTTGATATGCTATATGTCAAAAACGGAGCTACGGATGCGGAGATATAGCATGATGAAGATGGGCACATGGATTAGGGTTTCGGGAGAAAGTCAACCCAAACGGATCTCAGATCCAGATCTGGCGCGGATGTCGAGGTTGGCCGGAGTTACTGTAGACGCCGGAGAAGAGCGAGGCGGCCAGAGAGGAGGGAGCTCGCTGGGGTTGCCGGGGCCGGCGAGGAGCGCCGCGGTGGTGGCCGGCGACGGAGAGAACGACCGGCGGGGTCGGCGGCTCGCGGTGGCCCGCGGTGGCCGGAACTTGCGGCGGCGGACGGATCTGGGCCGCGGGGGCCGGCCTTGGGCTTCACGGGCCTCCGCGGTGGGAGGAGGCGGCCGACCACGTGGCGGCCTATGGTTCGCCGCGGGCGGCGGCGGCGGTCTGTCCGACGGCGGACGGACACGTCCGGTGACGGCGGGGCGATTTTTTAGGGTTTCAGACGAGGGGGATCCGGATTTTCGGGGAGAGACCTATTTATAGGCATAGAGGGAGCTAGGAGAGTCCGAATGAGGTGTGGTTTTCGGCCACGCGATCGTGATCGAACGCTCTAGATGATGGAGCAGGTTTAGGTGGGTTTTTGGCCAACTTGGAGGGGTGTTGGGCTGCAACACACACGAGGCATTTTCGGTCCCTCGGTTAGCCGTTGGAGTATCAAACGAAGTCCAAATGACACGAAACTTGACAGGCGGTCTACCGGTAGTAAACCAAGGCCGCTTGGCAAGTCTCGGTCCAATCCGGAAATGTTTAATCCCCACAGACAAAGAAAGCTAGAAATGACCACCAGAGGAGTACGAAGTGCCGGAATGCAAAACGGACAACGAGGAAAATGCTCGAATGCATGAGATGAACACATATGCAAATGCAATGCACATGATGACATGATATGAGATGCATGAAAACGATAACAACACACGGAGGCAAAGACCTGAACCCGAGAAAATAAAATAACTTAACGCCAGAAACGGCAAGAGTTGGAATACAAATTGGGTAAGTTACATCCGGGGTGTTACAACACTCTATCACTACGAAAGGATCTCGTCCCGAGATCTAGGACTGAAAGAACGCCGGGTACTCAGAACGGAGGTGATCCTCGTGTTCCCAGGTAGCTTCACGGTCGGAATGGTGTGACCACTTGACTTTGAGGAATTTGATTGACTTGTTGCGAGTCTTGCGTTCAGTCTCTTCAAGAATAGCAACGGGGTGCTCACGATAGGAGAGATCTTCTTGGAGCTCAATGTCCTCGAAGTTGATGGTGCGGTCAGGAGTCTTGAAGCACTTTCGGAGCTGAGAGACATGGAACACATCATGAACATTTGCAAAGTTTGAAGGAAGCTCGAGCTGATAGGCGAGATCGCCTCTCTTGCTGACAATCTTGAAAGGTCCCACGTATCTAGGGGCAAGCTTCCCTTTGATACCGAAGCGACGAATACCTTTCATAGGAGAGACGCGGAGGTAAACATGATCTCCGATCTCGAAAGCCAAATCACGGTGCTTACTATCATAGTAGCTCTTCTGGCGGGATTGGGCTGCTTTGAGGTTATCTCGAATGACTTTGCACATTTCCTCTGCCTCTGTGATTAAGTCATTTCCGAGAAGCTGACGTTCGCCGGTTTCAGACCAGTTGAGAGGGGTACGGCACTTCTTGCCATACAGAATTTCAAATGGGGCCTTGCTCGAACTTGCTTGAAAACTGTTGTTGTAGGAGAATTCAGCATAAGGAAGACAATCCTCCCACTCCATGCCGAAGGAAATCACACAAGCCCTGAGCATATCTTCAAGAATTTGGTTGACACGCTCGACTTGACCGCTAGTTTGAGGATGGAAAGATGTGCTGAAGCGGATGTTGGTGCCCATGGCCTTCTGAAAAGAATCCCAAAACTTGGAGGTAAAGATGCTGCCACGGTCTGAAGAGATCACTAGTGGAATACCGTGCAGAGAGACAATTCGAGAGGTATAGAGTTCCACCAATTGAGCTGCAGTGATTGACTCTTTGATAGGCAGAAAGTGAGCCACTTTGGTGAGTTTCTCGATGACAACGAATATAGCATCATTGCCACGCTTGGACTTTGGAAACCCAGTCACGAAGTCCATTTCAATGTGGTCAAACTTCCATTCTGGAATGGCAAGAGGTTGGAGGAGACCAGCTGGCCTTTGGTGTTCTGCCTTCACTCTTCTGCAGACATCACATTCATTCACGAATTGAGCAATCTCGTGCTTCATTCGAGTCCACCAATAGGCCTGCTTGAGGTCCTGATACATCTTCGTGCTCCCAGGGTGGATGGAGAGGAGAGAATTGTGAGCCTCGTTCATGATCACTTTACGAAGTTCACCTTTGGTCACAACAATACGATTCTCGAAGAATAGAGTATCTTTGTCATCAAGGCGGTAGCACTTGTACTTGGGTTGACTCTTGGCAATCCCAATCTTCACCTTTTTCACCATAGCATCAAGAAGCTGGGCTTGGCGAATCTGGTCTTCCAAGGTAGGAGAGACTTGAAGGTTGGCGAGGAAACCTTGAGGAACAACTTGCAGATTAAGTTTGCGGAAAGCTTCACAAAGCTCGGGTTGATAAGGCTTAAGAATCAGACTGTTGCAGTAAGCCTTCCTGCTCAAAGCGTCAGCAATCACATTGGCCTTGCCTGGAGTATACTCGATACTCGGATTATACTCTTGAATCATTTCGACCCATCGAGTCTGCCTGAGGTTGAGATTAGGCTGAGTGAAGATGTACTTGAGACTCTTGTGGTCAGTGAAGATGTCCACTTTTCTTCCCAATAAGAGATGTCTCCAAGTTAAAAGAGCATGCACAACTGCCGCCAACTCGAGATCATGAGTTGGGTAGTTCTTCTCATTGGGCTTCAATTGGCGAGAGGTATAAGCAACAACTTTCTTCTCTTACATCAACACTGCGCCAAGACCTTGGAGAGAGGCATCACAAAAGACCTCGTACGGCTTGGCTTCATCAGGCGGAGTCAGAACTGGAGCAGTGATCAATTTCTCTTTCAAAGTGTTGAAAGCAATGTCACACTCCGGAGACCAAACGTACTTGACGTGCTTCTGGAGAAGATTTGAGAGAGGCTTCGCGATCTTAGAAAAGTTTTCAACGAATCTTCGGCAATAGCTTGCGAGACCGAGGAAGCTACGGAGTTGCTTCACGTTCTGAGGAGGTTCCCAATTCACAATTGCAGACACCTTCTCAGGATTCACGGTAATTCCCTTGGCAGAGATGATATGACCAAGATAAAGAACTGTTGGGGAACGTAGCAGAAATTCAAAATTTTCCTACGTGTCACCAAGATCTATCTATGGAGAGACTAGCAACGAGGGGAAGGAGAGTGCATCTACATACCCTTGTAGATCGCTAAGCGGAAGCGTTCAAGAGAACGGGGTTGATGGAGTCGTACTTGTCGTGATTCAAATCACCAATGATCCTAGCTCCGAACGGACGGCACCTCCGCATTCAACACACGTATGGAGCAGCGACGTCTCCTCCTTCTTGATCCAGCAAGGGGGGAGGAGAGGTTAATGGAGATCCAGCAGCACGACGGCGTGGTGGTGGAAGTAGCGGGATTCCAACAGGGCTTCGCTAAGCGCTGCGGGAGGAGGGAGATGTGTCACGGGAGGGAGAGGGAGGCGCCAGGCCTTAGGTGTGGTTGCCCTCCCTTCCCCCCACTATATATAGGGCCAAGGGAGAGGGGGAGGGCGCAGCCTTGCCCCTTCCTCCAAGGAAGGGTGCGGCCAAGGGGGGGAGGAGTCCATCCTCCCCAAGGCACCTCGGAGGTGCCTCCCCCTTTAGGACTCTTCTCTCCTCTTGTCCCTTTGGCGCATGGGCCTCTAGGGGCTGGTTCCCTTGGCCCATGTAGGCCAAGGCGCACCCCGTACAGCCCATGTGGCCCCCCGGTGCAGGTGGCCCCACCCGGTGGACCCCCGGGACCCTTCCGGTGGTCCCGGTACAATACCGGTGACCCCGAAACTTGTCCCGATGGCCGAAATAGCACTTCCTATATATAATTATTTACCTCCGGACCATTCCGGAACTCCTCGTGACGTCCGGGATCTCATCTGGGACTTCGAACAACTTTCGGGTTACCGCATACTAATATCTCTATAACCCTAGCGTCACCGAACCTTAAGTGTGTAGACCCTACGGGTTCGGGAGACATGCAGACATGACCGAGATGACTCTCCGGTCAATAACCAATAGCGGGATCTGGATACCCATGTTGGCTCCCACATGTTCCACGATGATCTCATCGGATGAACCACGATGTCAAGGACTTAATCAATCCCGTATACAATTCCCTTTGTCTAGCGGTACGATACTTGCCCGAGATTCGATCGTTGGTATCCCGATACCTTGTTCAATCTCGTTACCGGCAAGTCTCTTTACTCGTTTCGTAACACATCATCCCGTGATAAACTCCTTGATCACATTGTGCACATTATGATGATGTCCTACCGAGTGGGCCCAGAGATACCTCTCCGTTTACACGGAGTGACAAATCCCAGTCTCGATTCGTGCCAACCCAACAGACACTTTCGGAGATACCTGTAGTGCACCTTTATAGTCACCCAGTTACATTGTGACGTTTGGTACACCCAAAGCATTCCTACGGTATCTGGGAGTTGCACAATCTCATGGTCTAAGGAAATGATACTTGACATTAGAAAAGCTTTAGCATACGAACTACACGATCTTTGTGCTAGGCTTAGGATTGGGTCTTGTCCATCACATCATTCTCCTAATGATGTGATCCCGTTATCAATGACATCCAATGTCCATGGTCAGGAAACCGTAACCATCTATTGATCAACGAGCCAGTCAACTAGAGGCTTACTAGGGACATTGTGTTGTCTATGTATCCACACATGTATCTGAGTTTCCTATCAATACAATTCTAGCATGGATAATAAACGATTATCATGAACAAGGAAATATAATAATAATCAATTTATTATTGCCTCTAGGGCATATTTCCAACAAGAACCTCATCGAGCCAAAATTCACACTTGGAGAACTTGGCGTAGAACTGGTGTTCTCTGAGCTTGTCGAGCACCAAACGCAAGTGCTTGGCATGATCTTCCTTGTTCTTCGAGAAAACCAGAATGTCATCGAGATAGACCAAAATGAAGTCATTGGTGTAGGCGTTGAAGATGAAGTTCATCATGCGAGAGAACGTCGGAGGAGCGTTGACGAGGCCAAAAGACATGACAGTGTATTCATATGAACCATAGCTTGTCCTGAAAGCCATCTTGGGAATATCTTGCTCACGGATTCGAATCTGATGATAACCCATACGGAGATCAAGCTCGGAGAATACTTGGGCATCTTTGAGTTGTTCGAACAGCTCATTGATGTTGGGAAGTGGGTATTTGTTCTTGATGGTCTTCTTGTTCAATGGACGGTAATCAACACAAAGTCGGTCCGTTCCATCCTTCTTCTTCACAAAAAGAACACCACAACCCCACGGAGAAGAATTAGGCTGGATGAGACCCATTCTCTCTTGAATATCGAGTTGCTTCTTCAGCTCCTTCAACTCTTCAGGTCCGAGCTTGTAAGGACGCTTGCACACAGGTTCCGTGCCGGGCTCAAGATCAATAACGAATTCAACTGGCCGGTGCGGAGGCATTCCTGGAAGCTCTTCTGGAAAGACGTCTTGATATTCACAAACGACTGGAATCTGCGAGATAGCATCCAATTCACCCTTCTCATTGAGAGAAAACAGACGGATGGTATCATCACGAGCGGCAAAGACAATTACATCCTCAGACGAATGAGTCAATTGAATCTGCCTGGCTGCACAATCAAGATGTGCCTTGTGCTTAGAAAGCCAATCCATTCTGAGAATAAGATCAATATCTGAATTACCAAGAACCACCGGAGAAGAGAGAAACTTGTAATCGCCCAACGTGATAGAGATATCGGGAGCAACCAAACTAGAAGTCAAAAGCTTGCTGGGAGAAACAACTTGCATGACTTTGGGCATGATCTCGGTATCAACATTGTGCTTCGATGCAAAAGGGCATGACAAGAAAGAATGCGATGCACCAGTGTCAAAAAGAACTTTAGCTGGAATATCATTAACAGGAAGGTTACCCATGATGACATCTGACGAGTCCTCTGCCTGAGCTGCGTTCATCAAGTTGACCTTGGCGTGCTTGGGGTTATGCTTGACCACAGCTGTACTTGCCGATCTCACAGGAGGAGGAGGAGGAAGACGCCTCTGGTTGAGACACTTGTTGGCATAGTGACCCTTCTGTTGGCACTTGTTGCATGTGACCTCTGAAAGCGGACGGTGGTACGGAGCACTCGATCTTGGAGCTTGAGACGAAGTCATGTTCTGAAAGCCAGGGTTGGGTGGGTGGGAAGAACCACTGCCACCTTTGCTCTTCTGCTGATATGGCTGACGGAACGGAGGAGGAGGAAGCCAAAACTTCTGCTGCTTGGCCACTTGAGTAGAGGAAGACGAAGTAGCATCTCTAACTCGCTTCTTGGAAGCATCACACCTCAATTGAGCGGCCTCTTGCTTCAATGCCATGTTGTAGAACTCATCGTACCTCAAGGGCTCAAACAGAACAAGAGCTAGCTGAATTTCTTCTCTGAGTCCACCCCTGAACTGGTATATCATGCTCTTCTCATCAGGGACGTCCTGCTTGGCAAAGTGGGCGAGCTTCTGAAACAACTTGTTGTAGTCATAGACAGACAAAGAGCCTTGTTTCAGGTTGCGGAATTCCTCACGCTTACTTTCAACCACGCTCTGAGGGATGTGATGAGCTCTGAAATCTTGATGGAATTCATCACAAGTGATCACACTTCCACCTCTGGAATCCTTGTACTGCTGGAACCATTCTGCAGCTTGATCTTTGAGTTGGAAGGAAGCGAACTTGACGAAATCCTCAGGCCTGACATTACTGCACTCGAAATGCTTGCACAGATCCACAAGCCAATCGTCAGCATCGGTTGCCTCAACACAATTGCTGAAAGTCTTTGGCCTGTTAGCAAGGAACTAGTTGAGTGTAGCAAAGTGATTCTGATTGTTGCCTTGATTCCCTTGGTTGCCTTGATTGTGCTCTTGGAGAATTTGCATGATCAACTGTGTGTTTGCATTGGTTGTGGCCATCACAGCTTGCCATGCCTCCGGAGGAGATGGAGGTGGTGGCGGATCAGGATTCGGAGTCGTGCGCGTTGGAGGAGCCATCCTGAAGAGGTTGACATCCATTAGCACATTGACAGACAAATATTGAAGCTGAATCCATATGAATGAAAATTGCAACATATAGTCTTCACATCCGAACAAAATGAACGAATGCATTCCTCTTGAAATGGTCACATATCCATAAATTGAGAAGCCACATAGAATTAAGGTAGAGAAATAAATCAACAAGGTACGGATCAAGAACGAATAATCGGTAAGAAATCCCAATCTCAAACCAATATCCGTGGAAGAAGAACTAGAGCTACGAGAATTCCCACCTATGAAACTCCCGAACCTTTTCGGTTATGCAATCAGGTGTTGGGGATACAGGGGAAGCATAATATCTCACCCAAATCTAGCAAATCCTACATCCAGCTGTATCCATCCTTCAACACATAACCGAGAAAAACTTCGGAAACCATCTACCTCAACCTTCGAAAAGCATCCGTTATACAAGTTATGGCGATACTCCCGAACTCCCGCCCCAGTACTGGGTGGCGTCGAGGTTATCTCACCAACGAACTGCATAAAAGAGATTTTCAATGCCGGCGTACTAAACTCAGGTATTCCAGAACTGCAACGATAAAATTATGACGACAACACCTCAGAGCTCAACTCCCCGGGACACTTCCACTAAACCCCTGACAGGAGGCACCAAGACAATGTTCTCATCATAAAACCATCGGAACGATTCCAAGATACCCGCGTGATCCTAAAATTCTTTTTAGTGAAATTTGAAAAGAGAAGAGTCAAAACTCTACGTCAGGATGCCTTACCAAAGCGATGAGGAGACTGGGAAGTAAAAAGAATTCCTAAACTCTCCGATATATAATTCCTAAATGACTCAAAACATTTTCTAGACACAACTCGGCCGCTGAAAATGATCAAGCAATGGGGCTCCTAAGGTCGTGGAAGGCTCTGATTACCAACTTGTAACACCCTCGATGCGACTATATCTCCCACGTGTCGAGGCACGACTTAGAGGCATAATCGCATTGAAGGCATATGTCACAAGTCAGGCAATCTTCACAAACATCCCATGTAATATAGATAATGAAAAGGGATAACATAGTTGGCTTACACTCGCCACGTCAATCAAGGTACATAAATAACATTACATCATCCAAACACTCATGGCCCGACTACGGCGCCAAAATAGAAGATAACCCAACATGCGACACGGTCCCGATCACCCCCAACAGGGCACCACTACTGATCATCAGGAAAGGAAACATAGTAACGTTGAGAGTCCTCGTCGAACTCCCACTTGAGCTCGAGCGCGTCACCTGGAGCGGAATCATCAGGCCCTGCATCTGGTGTAATAGTAATCTGTGAGCCACAGGGACTCAGCAATCTCGCACCCTCGCGATCAAGACTATTTAAGCATATGGGTAAGTTAAGCTAAATATAAGTGGAGCAGCAGCAAGCGACTAGCATATATGGTGGCTAACTTATTCGCATAAGAGAGCGAGAAGAGGGGCAAAGCGCGAGCGAGAAACTAGGGGGACAACCTGCGCAAACATTACTCCAACACCGTGTCCACTTCCCGGACTCCGCCGAGAAGAGGCCATCACGGTAACACACTCGGTTGATTCATTTTAATTAAGTTAAGGTTCAAGTTATCTACAACCGGACATTAACAAATTCCCATCTGCCCATAACCGCGGGCACGACTTTCGGAAGTTCAAATCCCTGCAGGGAGTCCCAACTTAGCCCATGACAAGCTCTCATGGTCAACGAAGGAATAGACCTCCTCCCGAGACGTTCCAATCAGACTCGGTATCTCGGTTCTTCAAGACACTTCGACAGGTTAAAACAAGACCAGCAACACCGCCCGAATGTGCCGACAAATCCCGATAGGAGCTGCACATATCTCGTTCTCAGGGCACACTCAGATGAGACATCCTACGAGTAAAACCAACCCTCAAGTTGCCCCGAGGTGGCCCCGCAGTCTACTTGGTTCGGACCAACACTCAGAGGAGCATTGGCCCGGGGGGGTTTAAAAAAAAGATGACCCTCGGGCTTCGGAAACCCAAGGGAAAAAGAGGCTAGGTGGCAAATGGTAAAAGCAAGGTTGGGCATTGCTGGAAAAGCTTTAATCAAGGCGAACTATCAAGGGGTTCCCATTATAACCCAACCGCGTAAGGAACACAAAATCCGGGAACATAACACCGATATGACGGAAACTAGGGCGGCAAGAGTGGAATAAAACACTAGGCGAGAGGCCAAGCCTTCCACCCTTAACCAAGTATATAGATGCATTAAGATAACATGGCAATATAATGATATCCCAACAGTAACTAAATGTTCCAACAAGGAACGGCCTCCAATCTTCACCTGCAACTAGCAACGCTATAAGAGGGGCTGAGCAAAGCGGTAACATAGCCAATCAACGGTTTGCTAGGATATGGTGGGTTAGAGGTTTGATATGGCAATTTGGGAGGCTTGAAAGCAAATGGTAGGCATCGTAGCATTGGCATAGCTAAACAGCGAGCAAACTAGCATAGCAAAAATAGTAGTGATTTCGAGGGTATGATCATCTTGCCTGCAAAGCTGTCGGAGTTGACTGGATCCTCGAAAGCAAACTCAACGGGCTCCTCGTTAGCGAACTCGTCTCCCGGCTCTACTCAAACAAAACAAACAAGCAACAAGGGCACAATCAACCACGTGCAAGGATCAAACAATATGATGCAATGATGATATGCTATGCGGGATGCATATGCAAGATTTGACAGAAAAAGCAAGAACCTGGCCTCAACTTGGGAATCCAAGTGTGCCACTGGAAAGATGAGATGGAATCACTTGAAAACGATATAAAGAATGCCGGAATCAGAGTTACGGTTTGGAAATGGCAAGCGATTCAAATATGACACCGGTCTGCGATTTACAGCAAGTAGCCATCTAAATGCAATGAGATAAACATGCTACAGCATCCAAACATGGCATCAAAATACATGGCAGGGATGCATTCAAGATGCTTAACAAAAATCTAGCACTGAGCTACGGCCAATTCATCCATTAACAGGTTCAAACAAGCATGGCAAAAATGCATATGGTAAACTGATCTCAGACTTAGTGAAATTAACACTTGTCTGGAATTTCAGATCAGGTAGCACTCTTCGGAGCAACAAAACTACATGCTATAGGAGCTGAACATGGCAAAGTAAAACATGACATGGAGCTACTCAAAAAGCTTAACAAAAGTCCCTTGGTGACCTTGAGCCAAAAGGGATCAGAAAACACATTAGCAAGCATGTGAACATAGCAAAAGCATAATCAGTTTTCAGACTTAGTGAAAACTGGCACATGCTGAAACATATCTCAAGTAGGCATGTTTACGAGCTCGATGCACTCACTACAGAGCAAGTCATGAAAAGCTAAGCATACATCTATCAAGAACACACAAAATGCAAGCTAGACATGGCAAGAACAATAGCATAGCATGCACGAATCAACTACAACAATATCGGCAAAATTGCAAACAAGTTGACAATCTGCCCAGATTCACGAAGTAGCAAAAGTAGAGCTCGATTGACTCAATCTAGGGTGCTCCATAATTGTAAACAAAGACATGGATGGATAGAGCACTACAAAGTTAATAAAACATCCTTACTGATCATCGTTAAAACAGGCACGGATCACTAGGAAACATCATGAACATATGACAACATGAGATAAACTGGTCAAGGACTTAGTGGAAATGCTAAGTCCCTGAAAACAGAGTTACCAAGTGCCTCACTTGGCAAGCTTGTGCTAGTCACCACACACATCACAAAAATACATGGGTTGCACCTCTGGAAAGATGACAAAACCCTTGACAAAACATATGTAGAGCATCAGGGCATATCATGCACACAATAATCATGGCAAAAATGACAAAAGCCAAAATGGAGCAGCAGATCTGGCAATTATCTTAAGTAGCCCTCTTCTAACAGCATTTCGGGCATCAAGATGAACTCAAATTAAAATGATGCAATGGAATGAAATGATGTACTCTTTGAGACGAACATTTTGATATGCTATATGTCAAAAACGGAGCTACGGATGCGGAGATATAGCATGATGAAGATGGGCACATGGATTAGGGTTTCGGGAGAAAGTCAACCCAAACAGATCTCAAATCCAGATCTGGCGCGGATGTCGAGGTTGGCCGGAGTTACTGTAGACGCCGGAGAAGAGCGAGGCGGCCGGAGAGGAGGGAGCTCGCCGGGGTTGCCGGGGCCGGCGAGGAGCGCCGCGGTGGTGGCCAGCGGCGGAGAGGACGACCGGCGGGGTCGGCGGCTCGCGGTGGCCCGCAGTGGCCGGAACTTGCGGCAGCGGACTGATCTGGGCCGCGGGGGCCGGCCTTGGGCTTCGCGGGCCTCCGCGATGGGAGGAGGCGGCCGGCCACATGGCGGCCTGTGGTTCGCCGCGGGCGGCGGCGGCGGTCTGTCCGACGGCGGACGGACACGTCCGGTGATGGCGGGGCGATTTTTTAGGGTTTCAGACAAGGGGGATCCGGATTTTCGGGGAGAGACCTATTTATAGGCATAGAGGGAGCTAGGAGAGTCCAAATGAGGTGCGGTTTTCGGCCATGCGATCGTGATTGAACGCTCTAGATGATGGAGCAGGTTTAGGTGGATTTTGGGCCAACTTGGAGGGGTGTTGGGCTGCAACACACACGAGGCATTTTTGGTCCCTCGGTTAGCCGTTGGAGTATCAAACGAAGTCCAAATGGCACGAAACTTGACAGGCGGTCTACCGGTAGTAAACCAAGGCCGCTTGGCAAGTCTCGGTCCAATCCGGAAATGTTTAATCCCCACACACAAAGAAAGTTAGAAATGACCACCGGAGGAGAACGAATCGCCGGAATGCAAAACGGACAACGGGGAAAATGCTCGAATGCATGAGATGAACACGTATGCAAATGCAATGCACATGATGACATGATATGAGATGCATGACAACGATAACAACACACGGAGACAAAGACCCGAACCCGAGAAAATAAAATAACTTAACGCCGGAAACGGCAAGAGTTGGAATACAAATTGGGTAAGTTACATCCGGGGTGTTACATATTGGTCCCGGTTCGTCCCACCAACCAGGACCAAAAGGTCCAGACGAACCGGGACCAATGACCCACATGGCCCGGCCGGCCCCTTGGGCTCACGAACCGGGTCCAATGCCCCCATTGGTCCCGGTTCTAGACTGAACCGGGACTAATGGGCTGACCCGGCCTGGACCTTTGCCCCCTTTTCTACTAGTGCATGTTATATATTTCTGATTATTTTGCTTTGTTTGCAAGGGCAAACTTCTACTATGCAAATCTTTTTTGAAGAATGGGTGTGGCATAAAACATGTAATATGCTTGCTTTTTAGAAACCAAATGTATGCTACTTCAACTCTACACTAGAGGGTACATACATAGCAAAGAAGATTCACGATGCTAGTTCTAAGTATATCATTGTTATCTTCGAGCGACCAGAAAATGATGATGCAGTTACACTGGCCAGTGGAGGTGTCTTGCTATAATTAGGTATGCTAACTAGGGGAAAACTATATAATTCTGTTTTACATTGTTTTTTGAGTGTTCTATTTATGTACAAAGTGATAGCAGAGCTAAGGGCAAGCAAAAGGAAGCAGACAACGCCTTGTATTCTTGCGGGGGTCGGAATGTCACCATTGACACGGTCATGCTTCATTGACACTGATTAGCATGACGATTGTTCGAGAAAGGAAGTAGTTGAAAATGGAATTTGGGGTGTGTCAGGTCTATCATTTAAATTTATTTCATCACGAAGATCAGTGGAGTGTCATGATGAAACAAAGGGTGTGGCTTGATGTGCAAAGGTAATTATTCCACATGTCTAGAAAAGCAAAATTAGTGATCCATTACAACACATGGATATATATAGCTAGCCCTACCCTTACTCTTTATGACCTAATTGATGGGGTGAGCGTTGATGTGACATGGCATCCGGTGTTATCCTCATAAATGTGGAGGGGATCCACAACCCCAACCTGGTATAGGAGGAGACGACAACGGGTGGATGTTGGTAAGCGACGATGACAAGAGGAGATGATGTCGCAAAGAGGTTGGCATGATGAAACGGTCATTGGCGATAGCATGTAAGGAAGAAGACGACAAGAATAGATAGTATGTAGGGGGGAGGGCCAGTGCATAACTCGAGGACGTGACGACGGATTCATCTCATCTACAGAAAGGACAAGAAGTGGTTCGGTGTGCTCACATAGAGAAAAAGGTATATGTCTGTCCCGTGGCAACGCACGGGCACTCAACTAGTATAAACAAATGTATTTTACTTACATGTGGGATCTATCATAAATAAACAAATACAGTACTTTCATGTGAGACCAACTTTTTTGTAAAAGGCACAAGTAACAAATATAAATATGTGACTTCAACTCAAAATGGATCTTGGTTTTAGCTCTCTTCCCAAACTATGGTCATTTAAAATTTTCTGACGTTTTTGCTATCTTTTCTAATCATAAATCATGTGGCCGTCAAACAGGACACTAACGTTATTTCACCACCTCTAAGCCAGTGGTTCTGTGGCAACGCACGAGCATCATGCTAGTGTAATTAGAAATAAGGAACTATCAACAATATTTCTTGAAAAATGATTTTGCCAAATGAATCACTTTCTACGATTAGCTAAAGGGTCACTGAACCCCCATGAAAGGGGAGAATATCTCGCTAGAACATCAACATGTGTTCCCCAAAGTCACTTCCACAAAATGACATGGAGCAACACCACACGCAAGTAGATACAATAGCTACAGGTTAAGCGAAGTGTCGACTACTCTACATATCACAATCATGCTACAATCATAGTTTACTGACTTGAATAACTGGATTGAGATTTTGTTTGTTATCGTCACTAAAACAAAGTAGTAAGCACTAAGTTGATCATAACAGATAAAACAAGGTCACCCACAAAAAAACAGATAAACAAGGCAGGTAAATAACAAGATCATGCAACTAAGTAGAAGATGCCCGACAACCCAACCCTTTGAAATCTGAGGCCTACCACTTACGGTGGATTTCGATGAATGAACTGCTACCCAATAACAATAATCACGGGAATGAGAGAACATGAACAACGCATACTAGGTTTTCGCTGGTGATCTACAGTAGGCATCTAATTGGTCAACTCACGATTTGAACCAAGGAAGATTAGTACTAAATGTAATATCTAACATCTATCAACAATTGAGAAAAAAAACTTTGTAGGACTAACTAGGATGCATGGTCGAATGATTTGATATAAAGTTGTAAGCTCCTTAAGTGTTGCTCGGTTACATTTATAAATGATTGCAACACAGAAATGAATAGCTTATCAGGATTCATGAAACTACAAACCTCATGCTTATAAGAAAGGTGCATGCAAATAGTTCAGAAGAAGCAAACATCTTTTGTTTTAATCTCACTGTCTGCACATATAAAAACAATGCAACATAAAATCATCTTGATGATCATTTCACAATAAAGAAATACCTTAGAATTGCAACAGTTGGCCACTCAACACAAATGAAGGTTGAGGCTAACCCTAATGTTTTTCATAAATGCAAACATGCAGCTACCTGAGGGAATGGGAAAACCCTCATTGGTTTAACATATAAAAGTATTCATGTTAACAAACAACAACCAAGAATCCTACATCCAAGAAAAACGGTTGCAAATTCACAACATTGGGGCACACTGAATTCAGGTTATTAGGAAACTAATACTGTTCACAAACTATACACATTAGCTGAAAATAATATGGCCCCTGG
Source organism: Triticum dicoccoides (assembly GCF_002162155.2). NCBI lineage: Eukaryota > Viridiplantae > Streptophyta > Magnoliopsida > Poales > Poaceae > Triticum > Triticum dicoccoides. The sequence goes on along the minus strand of NC_041382.1, from coordinate 77,820,852 downwards.
GGAAAGGTATATACCTCAACATTCTGCAACGTGAGTCATGTTTTTCTTTGACAATGACAAAAAAGCAAGGTACCGCGGCCAAATATCCCCACATCCACAATCACAGAACCAATCTTTTACGGGCCGGCGAGGATATAGAGGATCTGCTAGAGTTGCTCTAAATACTTTAAAGTAAAATTATACAAAAACAATAGGCAAGTATTAATACTTGTACACTTTAAACATACATAAAGCACTAGAAAGTACTAAAATAAGCCAACTAAATTAGTAACAAACTTAGTATTGTCTCATAAGCAAAGTTAGCATTCGCTCTTTGCTAGTTAATACTTCAAACTTTACATATAAACTGTATATCTATATTTAAAAGGTCGGGTTATCCAGCTAGAAGCACCTACAATGTCATCTATTAGTAATACCAATTCCTATACCGTATCGTATCAATTGTGTATTGATGTCAAAAGAATATCTTGCAGTGCCCTATTAAAGTGGATTCGGAAACAATTTCGGTTAGAAATTATCCTAACCACTTTAACACTTACTGTTCACAGTCGAGCAAACCGATGAAATGTTTGTAATTGTTGCAAATCCTCCCCCCGCCCCCAAATTTTTTTTGAACGTTGCGCGACTTCCTTTAGGAATCTTGAAATTCCTGGCTATAAACTCGGTTGTAAAGTATCTTTATAACAATTGCAATAGAGATTCTGAAATCAAAGTTGGAACTTTCAGACAAAAACATTGGTATTTGAATGGTTTAGTCCAAAAAACATAGGAACTCGAATTATTTAGTTCAAACAACATATAACCTTGAATTATTTGTTCCAAATTGTATATTGGTTTGTAGTGTTGAAAATTAGATGACAAAAGTTTGTGATAAAAGAGTTTTACAAGTTAAGAACACCAATTTGTTTGGATAGTGTCGGGGATATACCCCGCGGTATGACCCGGCCGGAGTCGTAACCCGGCTGGGACTTGGTAAACCGGCGGATGGTAAACCGGCGGACAGTTAAGACAGTCAAAACAGATGGCTGAGAAAGACGGTAAACCGGCTGGGACAATGTTAAACCGGCTGGGACAATGTTAAACCGGCAGACAATGTTAAACCGGCAGACAATGTTAAACCGGCAGCCAATGTTAAACCGGCAGACAATGTTAAACCGGCAAACGTTAAGAAGCCCAGGAAGGGAAGTCAAAATAGTTTAAGGTAAAGTTCGAGTTGGACTCCACATGTAACCCGCCCCTTCAACATATATAAGGAGGGGCAGGGCTCCCCAAAGAGGGGAAGAAAGAAGAAACAATCTTAGGGCTAGACACAAAGAGGAGAGCCGGTTTACGGCGACTCCCTCGTGATGATAATGAGACCTAGCCTCAAACAGCATGTAGGGTTGTTACCAGATGATGTTTAACGGGGCTCGAAGCTGTCTAAATCCTTGTCTTGTGTTGCGTCTCTCGATTCCGCTCAACCCCTCTCAAGCTACCACATAGATGCGTTGGCCTCACGACTAAGTCCTCACACTTAGAACATCTGACGTGTTAATTCCACGACAGTTGGCGCCCACCGTGGGGCAGACGCACGGTGGTGAGGAGTTCTTGAAGGGATCTCTTCTAAGGATCGAGAAATTCGCAATTTTCTGAAGGAGAAAATTCCCGTCTGGAAGAATCTGCGTCAGCTTCAAATTCATCAGTCTAAATTTGCAATCTTTGAGATTTGAGGTCAAGAGAAAATTAGGGTTACGCGTGATATACGTGATCCGGTGATTCGTCGAATCTGGAGACGAGTCAATATCGGTTACAGTGGCCGCCACGAGAGCCGAGACAAACTTTTTCGGGCGAGTCAGCAGTATCCTGGAACACCAGAAGTGTCAAAGAAGGAATTTTTAAGTGTGTGTTTCTTGAGTAGGAGACCACCATGATCCGGCGTGGATTGCTACTACAACATGGAGGAGGTCAATATTTGCCTGTGCTATTGCGGGTCACTGAGACAGGCAAGAATACTGTGGGTGGGCAAGCAAACAGGGACCATACGATCACGACTTGGTCTCGTGCCAGCCCAATTCGGAATCAACAACCATAACCCGGTCTCCTCTAAAGCCACGGCCGTCGCTTCATTGGCAAGCTCCCGGTTTTCCTTCGAGCCGCTAAACTTCATAACCCCTTCTGCGACCTACCGCACGTAAAACCGCCCGGCTCCGACGCTGCAGGCTCCAATCCACACGGCCCTGCGTCCGCGGCTCCCATCGGCCGTCTACTGCGTCCGAGTCACCACGCTGCCTCTGCTTTGAACTGCCGTGCGGCCTCGCCCGTCGTTGTGACATGTCGCTGTAAGCCGACCTGCCGGATCATGCCCGCTGGTCCGCAGCACGGCTGTGCTGAGCCGTTGACCTGTGTCGTGGCCAGGGTTCCGTATCAAGCAGCCGTCACCCTGAGTTCCCCTCTGCACCAGGCCTCCACCTCGCCTCCATCGCGAGTGGCCTCACGCCGCCGTACCAGCAGACCGTCGCCGCCTTACACCCTTGCCTTCGGTCACCAAGGGGCGCGGTAGTCACGGCTTATCAAACCGTCCCCGCAGGAATCGCCGCGGAGTGACTCGCCTTGCACCCGCGGCCGAAGCGGAGCTGCCCTGGTCAAGCCACGTCGCTTCCGATTCACCTCGCCACCTCATCCATCGCGGCTTTGAACCGGCCTTGTGCTTTGATTGCGCACGTCAGGTTGGGTTTTTTCCTTCTCAACTGTTGAATCGCCAGCCTCGAGCTACCAAGTCGCCTGACCCCGCCGCCGGGTTACCTTTGCCGGCTTCGCTTCAGGCACGGCCCCGCACCGAGTCCTCTGTCCCACACTGCAGCTCCCTCTTCACCTACGGACGTCAGCCGCCCCTATGCCTCGCAGCCGGGCCATCGCGCCTGCAGTCCCTCCACTTCTGAACCGCCACAACGCCGGGTCACCGTCCATCTCCGTCGACCGCCGCTGTTGTTGTCTTGAAACGCCGGATTGTACTCACTTGGATTGATTCAGTTACAGATTGACTTGACGCATCTACTAATCTCTGTTGCGGAGTTGAGCCGGTTTTGCCGTCCTCTGAACCGCGCTGTGCCCGTTTCAGCCCGCCTCGAGCCGGCCCCGAGTCACTGCTGCTGGCCTCGAACCACCACTTCCACTGGCTTCCGCCAGGCCGCCGTCTCCGCCGGGTCGCCATGATCACTTCCTCCGTTTCAAGCCGGCTGTCACACCTCCGTGAGCCGTCCCCGTGCCGAGTCATCTCTGACAAAACCGTCGTCATGGCATGGGCCTGCCATGACCCGCTGTCATCGCGCGATCCGGTCGCCTTCATCACCGCGGATCACCGCCTCGTTCGTTGCGGACTCGACCCGCGCCTCTGCCAAGTCGCCATTGCCGGTTCACCTCCGCCCCGAGCCATTGTTGCGGCCACCGCGGCCACGACCGGCCACCTAGCTCAACCGCCGAGCCACCTACACTCAGAGCCGGCCGCCCTCCTTCTAGCGCCTCCACTGGTACGGTCTCAAGCTGCCGTGGCCTTCGCTTGAGTCGCAGTTTTTCCCGCACATCGTTCAGCCTGCGGTCGCGTTTCCGCCCTGCGCTGTTTAGCTGCCGTCGTTGCCTTGCGCCTCGAGCCAGCTTCAAGCCACTTTGCCTCCGCGGCGCCGGTTCACCATTCTATCTCCGAGCACGAACTCTGCCGCCACAAAGCTGTTGCGCCCTCTGCTGATTGAGCAGCCCCCGTGGGTGCTTCTGCCACAACCCGTCGCTACTTATCTCTTTTACAGAATCGCCTTGGCTCGCCCCACAGGGTCGTTGCCTCCGTGGCCGGTTTTGATCTTCAGTGAGTCGGCCTGGCCTTCGGTTTGAGTCGCCAAGAGGGGGCGTCCGTTTCGCAGTCTCGCCCCTGCACCTTCAGACCTTTTTCCGCTTTGCTGGCCGCCATTTTTCATTGCGCTTTGAGCAAGTCACAACTGTCTTCTCAAGTCAACTTGCCATTCTGTGATCATCAGCTAGGCTCATTCAACTACATATGGTTGTGTATACGCACAAAGCCCAGAGTAAATTCCCAGCGGCGGTGGCAAGCAAAACCAAGGAGTATGTGTTTGCTACAAGGAGAGGAAAACCGGCAAAGGCACAGGTTCCCAGGCTCATTATTGCCTACAAATTCACCTCACGTGAAAGGATAGGCTGATTGATTATTCCCCAAATGGCCAAAGCTATGTTCGGTCTGCTCATCAAGCTCGACAAAAAAAACACAGACTACAAAGGCTATTGTTAGTGGGGCATTGTATAGTACTATCAGTATTGCTTCTTACGTAAGGATCCAGAAATCATCATCAACCTTGGGGGCTGAATATCAGGTGCTATCCACCATATTTATTTTTTCAATGTACTTTAAATTCCTTCGAGAACTATTATACTCTCTTTAAATATTTTTTGTTTCATGTTGATGGCAGAGACGACAAGATCATCTGTCATCCAGGTACATTGGGACAATTATTCACTGCCGAGAAGCGCTTATGCTGCCGACCTTGCAGTCTGGTCCACGTCAACACACCAGGCCGCACCTGTCTGCGTGAGCTGTTTTTTGAGTATGATCAAGTCATTGCTTGGGTAGCCCGGTTTTCTTTCAACAAATTGGAGGCAAATTATCATCAACCGTCGTCTGCTCTGGATGGCTCAATGTACATGTGCACAAGTCGCCGCCACTACAGTTTGGTTATCTTCAAACAACCAGTTGTAAGGAACCATTGGCCGAGTTGCTGACACGGCTCATACGGAACCATTTATAACCCGCCGCAGTCACCTCAACCTTCTTTGGATTCACATCATGCTATTAACACCAATGATCTCCAACTTATGTCGGTTTATATCACGGTTCAATATGGAGAATCTCAAGCCAACTCCTCGAGTCACCTTGAGACTCGGGGGCTACGATGACATAACTCGGCAAATCTTGCCAGTTTCAGCCCAGGACGATGGAGGGAAAGATAACCCGGTCCTGGAGGCTACTGCTATATTGATGAAAATTTAAAGGCCGTCGGAGAATTTCCGGCTCAAAAGGTATATGAAAAAATCCCGGCTCAGTGAAGAAGTTCTGGGTCATCAGAAAGGGAAATCTATCTCCCACAAAGCTCTGAAGCGCTCAAATCCGTTTTCAAAATGTCCGGTTTAAAAAAGGAATTAACTTCTCACAAGTTTGAGTTGAAAGGCCGTCAGAAAATTTCCGGCTGAAAATGAAGATTCCGGTTTGCAATCCGGTTTAAGGGAAGTTTGTTCTCCCATAAAGCTTTGAAGCTCTCAATATTCGGTTCAAAATCCCGGTTCAAGAAGAATTTATCTCTTGTAAAAAGTTAAAGGTTGCCGAAGAGGACCTGTTGCCATGATGCACGGTTCAAACATGGGTATCCCGCTTTATTGGCTTATCATATTATTGGTTACATGGGGCTTCAGCTTACAAAGCGGAGTTTTGTCCATTAATCCGGCTATCACGCCACAACAAAGCTTGGGAGCTTCACACCCAAGGGGCCAAAGAGAGTCTTGTTGCTACGCACAACTCAAACATAGGCACCCATTGAGCACAGCTCACAAAGTTACTTGGGGGCTCTTTGTGTCAAATACCAAAGAGTTTGAAAGGACCCTTGTAACCGGGTATCGACCCACGGCTTGGAAGCCTGGTGTATTCACCTAAAACCCCGGGTTAATCTGCCTTCATCAAGTAAGCCACTCCTATCCAGGTAATCCTGGCATGACCCGCCGAACGTTTGACAGTTACTCTCACTGAGACCCTGAACTTGTCAAAGTTAAAACGACGATTGGTTAGTTGGAGGCCCATCTTAAAAGGCTTTATCAAATGGTTTAACTCAGCGGCCTGGCAGCCCATGAAAAGCCTCGAATTTGGGCCTGGCAACCCTTGAAAAGCCTCGACTACACGGTTTTATTTGCCTTTATCAAGATTTTTCTTTTTTGATAAATTTTATTTTGAACCGGCGTCTCTCGACCCGGCATGACTATCAGTCATCAAATTAACCCGGTGTTCATTAACCCGGCTCGACTTTCAACTACAAGTTGTCAGTACATAATCACTTATAATCCGGTGTTTATTGACCCGGCCTGACTTTCGACTATAAGTTGCCAATATATATTTGGATTGCGCCATTGGAATTATGCGCTTATAAATCATAGGGTATATTATTCAAATAGCCAACATGGCTGGATTTTTATTATGGTTATCAATAACCAGTATTATGATTAAGGTTTTCAAAGTCACTTTAGCGCAATGGCTATCATATTGTCAATGGATATGATTTATTCTACAATGAAGGAATAGTCCCGAGTCGCTGCAGGCTTACGACCCGGCACTTGGGGGCTACATTATTCAAGTTGGGATTACATCAAATATGCAAGTCTCATGTCGCTGCAAGCATGCACCATGACACTTGGGGGCTAATGCAAAGTCATTTTTTGCTCACCTTATTGAAGACCCGACTCATCACATTATAATGAACCGGCCCTTGGGGGCTACCAATTGCTCCTGTCAACAATTCAAGGTACACAGCTTTTTATTCATTATATTGAAGGGTCCACTGCTCAGTTGGTAAAGCACAAAGGCTCTTAACCTTGTGGACGTGAATTCAAGCCCCATGATGGGGGTTACATCATATGATGTTATTCTCAATGAAGTATATATAAAGTCCCAGCTCAATATTATCTTACTGAGCCGGCCCTTGGGGGCTACACTGGTTGAAGTTTTTATGAGCATCAGGAAGTTACAAGTCCCAGGTTGCTGCAAGCATGGCAACCCGGCACTTGGAGGCTACATATATGGAATATTTAGTTCTGATTAGTGATTGAGATGAACAACCTGGATTTCTTCAAGCTTGTGACATTCATATTGAAGAAAATCTTAAGCCGTTACTACGTTACCTTCTTAAGATTTGGGGGTTACAAGTGATAGGCGTATAAGAGGTATATTTTCAAAAGCTGATGTTAACAAACAGTTATGATCCGGTGCCATCAATATTTGTAAACCGGAAAGTTCTACATTCTTAAACCGGCTGAAGATCAGATGAGTATTTCAAAGACCAATATTTTTGTTAAGCGTTGGGAGCTGAGTCAAAGAAGTTATTCTTCACAATATTTCTCTGTGACAAACCAATGTCAGCAAATTGATTATGAAGCTGGCCTATTGACCCGGATTTTCTAGAAGAAGGAAGTGTCAAGGACTTAAGGATGATCAGAGTCAGTTTAACATGGATAAATCCAAATTAAACTGGGGGCTAATGTCGGGGATATACCCCGCGGTATGACCCGGCCGGAGTCGTAACCCGGCTGGGACTTGGTAAACCGGCGGATGGTAAACCGGCGGATAGTTAAGACAGTCAAAACAGATGGCTGAGAAAGACGATAAACCGGCTGGGACAATGTTAAACCGGCTGGGACAATGTTAAACCGGCTGGGACAATGTTAAACCGGCAGACAATGTTAAACCGGCAGCCAATGTTAACCCGACAGACAATGTTAAACCGGCAGACAATGTTAAACCGGCAGACGTTAAGAAGCCCAGGAAGGAAAGTCAAAATAGTTTAAGTTAAAGTCCGAGTTGGACTTCACATATAACCCGCCCCTTCAACATATATAAGGAGGGGCGGGGTGTTGGGGAACGTTGCAGAAAACAAAAACTTTTCTACGGTTTCACCAAGATCCATCTATGAGTTCATCTAGCAACGAGTGGTTGGATGCATCTACGTACCTTGTAGATCGCGAGCGGAAGCGTTCAAAGAACGGGGATGAGGGAGTCGTACTCGACGTGATCCAAATCACCAGAGATCCTAGCGCCGAACGGACGGCACCTCCGTGTTCAACACACGTACGGTCAGCGTAACGTCTCCTCCTTCTTGATCCAGCAAGGGGAAGGAGAGGTTGAGGAAGATTGCCCCAGCAACAGCACGACGGGGTGGTGGTGATGGAGCTGCAGTACTCCGGCAGGGCTTCGCCAAGCTCTATGGAGAAGGAGGAGGTGTTGGAGAGGGAGAGGGAGGCACCAATGGCGTAGGGTAGAGGCCCTCCCTCCCCCCCAATATATATAGGGGGCCTAGGGGGAGGGCGGCCCTAGGAGATGCAATCTCCTAGGGGGGCGGCGGCCAAGGGGTGGGGGGCTTGCCCCCCAAGCAAGGGGGCGCCCCCGTTTAGGGTTTCCCCCACCCTAGGCACATGGGCCCTAGGGGAAGTGGCGCCCCAGCCCACTTTGGGCTGGATCCCTTCCCACTTCAGCCCATGGGGCCCTCCGGGATAGGTGGCTCCACCCGGTGGACCCCCGGGACCCTTCCGGTGGTCCCGGTACAATATCGGTGACCCCGAAACTTGTCCCGATAGCCAAAATAGCACTTCCTATATATAATTCTTTACCTCCGGACCATTCCGGAACTCTTCGTGACGTCCGGGATCTCATCCGGGACTCCGAACAACATTCGGGTTACTGTATATACATATCCCTACAACCTTAGCGTCACCAAACCTTAAGTGTGTAGACCCTACGGGTTCGGGAGACATGTAGACATGACCGAGATCGCTCTCTGGTCAATAACCAACAGCGGGATCTGGATACCCATGTTTGCTCCCACATGCTCCTCGATGATCTCATCGGATGAACCACGATGTCGAGGATTCAAGCAACCCCGTATACAATTCCCTTCGTCAATCGGTATGTTACTTGCCCGAGATTCGATCGTGGTATCCCAATACCTCGTTCAATCTCGTTATCGGCAAGTCACTTTACTCGTACCGTAATGCATGATCTCGTGACCAGACACTTGGTCACTTTGAGCTCATAATGATGATGCATTACCGAGTGGGCCTAGTGATACCTCTCCGTCATACGGAGGGACAAATCCCAGTCTTGATCCGTGTCAACCCAACAGACACTTTCGAAGATACCCGTAGTATACCTTTATAGTCACCCAGTTACGTTGTGACGTTTGGTATACCCAAAGCACTCCTACAGTATCCGGGAGTTACACGATCTCATGGTCTAAGGAAAAGATACTTGACATTGGAAAACTCTAGCAAACGAACTATACGATCTTGTGCTATGTTTAGGATTGGGTCTTGTCCATCACATCATTCTCCTAATGATGTGATCTCGTTATCAATGACATCCAATGTCCATAGTCAGAAAACCATGACTATCTGTTGATCAACGAGCTAGTCAACTAGAGGCTTACTAGGGACATGTTGGTGTCTATTTATTCACACATGTATTACGATTTCCGGATAACACAATTATAGCATGAATAAAAGACAATTATCATGAACAAAGAAATATAATAATAATGCTTTTATTATTGCCTCTAGGGCATATTTCCAACACGGGGCTCCCCAAAGGGGGGAAGAAAGAAGAAACAATCTTAGGGCTAGACACAAAGAGGAGAGCCGGTTTACGGCGACTCCCTCATGATGATAATGAGACCTAGCCTCAAATAGCATGTAGGGTTGTTACCGGATGATGTTTTCCGGGGCCCGAAGCTGTCTAAATCCTTGTCTTGTGTTGCGTCTCTCGATTCCGCTCAACCCCTCTCAAGCTACCACATAGATGTGTTGGCCTCACGACTAAGTCCTCACACTAAGGACATCTGACGTGTTAATTCCACGACAGATAGGTCGGATCTATCTATTAATTACACCATGCTCCCTAATTTTTAAGGTCTCACAGTCAATTGAGGTCTTCAGTTTAGAATTGGATCACTCGATTTTGATCGGGTCAACAATTTCTCAAGGTAATCTCATCAATTCTTTTAACTTACCATGCTTCCTAATTTTGAAGCTCTCTTAATTGATTGAGGTATTTAATTAATTTTGGAAATTGGTTCACATTTTTATTGAGTCAATGATTTTTCAAATCAATCGACAACAACCAGCTGATAAAAACATATCGATCCCACACACCCTCTCATCACATAAAAAAAAGAAACACCAACATGTGATATTGTAGCACAAATATAGTACATACAGCGAAAATCCCCCTCATAAATATGGGTTGATTAGCAGATAACACATAATCTCACCGCAAAAGACCCACCAAAACACCGCATTATAAATAAATAAAAACACTCCATCATCTTCCCTCACTCGCCAAACCAAATATCCCCTCAGATTCAAAATATAAGGTGTATTAGTTTTTTGAAGTCATTTTTCTTTAACTTCGACCAAGTTTAGAGCCAAAAATACCAACATCCACAATACTAATTAATAACATATGAAAATTCATTTCATGATGAATCTAATGACACTGATTTGGATATTATGGATGTGGGTATATTTCTCTACAAATTTGGTCAAACTTAAAGAGGTCTAGAACTAATGACCGGAAATTTTTAAACAGCTGAAGTAAAAAAAATGAAAACCCAACAACATCAACAACGCAACAAAGCGCGCTCAAACCCTTCTAGATATTATGATGCTGCAGATCAATACTGTCTTGCGGAAAAATGACAACTATGGTTGATTTTACTGTTAGTTGGGAAAGCTAGATTATGTCAAGAGTTGCTGAGGCGCCCTACAACAAACGAAATTGCTGTACGGACGACAGTCGCCGGCCGAACTGTGGACGACGAGAGGAGTGGACGGTGATGCTCACTTTTGCTAATTGCATGGATGGCTTGATGCGCTGCATCGTCTCCAAATCGTCCACAATGTGTCGGCTGTGTAGGAGCGTTGTACAACAAATTTGGTCTAATCTACCTACCCATTTAGTGGAATAGCGCAATTTTAAGAAATAAATTCACATCAGTGTTGCAGTTAAACATAATTTATACGAAAAAAAAAGTGTTATAAACGATCATGCATATTGGAGAATTGCATTCACGTGTTACCGTCGTAGGCAAATAAGAAAACCCCTGCAAGAACCACATAACAATGCCTATAGGCCATGTTTGAGCACGACACACACTAGGCCATGCTCAAGTACTTCTGGGCTCTAGTTTGAGTGCATTCTTTCCATGCAAGCAATCGGAAGAACAATACAGAGAACTGCCTGCCAACAGGAATCAAAGGCAAGATAAAAATAGTACACCCACCTTAAAGAAATATAAGAGCGTTTAGATCATTAAAGTAGTGACCTAAACGCTCTTATATTTCTTTACAGAGGGAGTACTTACACAGGTAAACCCTTTAAACATCTCTATAGTAATAGATTCATGATCACCATTGCTGATTTTAACGAAGCCACCTAAGATATGAGGTCCACCTCTCGGTGATCACTACATAACATTCTACAATAACTGTCACAGGCCAACCGCTTGTGAAGAAATGGTAGTCATCGAACATAACACTACCAACATGGTAAATTCTATATGCCTAGAAAAGCATTGTCCTCGGAGAGGGTGCTACCCCTCACTGTCTGGTCATGATTTCCAGGTTTCCCAGCAGCAAGTAAACATTTCAACACCACAATGTCAAATTACGAGAGCTCCTGGCACATGGAGTATTCGATACCAGCAGTGGATCAATCTACAGTCGTGAATACATGTAACTAACTAACTATAATCCGGTACTTATACGCGACCACAAACTTCAGCAAAAAGTCGACTCTTGTATTTGTCTTGCCAATCTTAACACCATCCATTCAGGGTTATGTCTGTTAACAATAAAAAATATAGATTAGTAGAATATACAAGCATTTGAATGAGGATATGGAGATATTTCTCAATATTAAGCAACCAATATTATGAACATGCATGTATTGATATATGTAGAGTAGTATTATGCCAATATGTTAAGGGTCACTGCCATGCCACTGCAACTAGACCAGCGAGAGGGATTTTGAAGATGAAGAGTGGGAAGGGCTGTGTGGAACCTCAGACCTGATGGAGAATAGAACAATTGAAACTCAACAAATAAAGCGTAATTCTTCTTGCCCCGTCTAACAGCCTAACTTGAAACTCAACATTTGGAGCTATCTTAAGTGTTACGCAGTTACATTTATAAATGACTGCCCAAATGGACTCTGAATTTCAGGACAATCGATGGTAAAAGATGACCTAATCAGTAATTATCCCATATATGGAGACCATCTTCAGATCACTAACCCATCCATTCGCATGCATTAGACTATGAATACCGGTGGAAAGAACAAAGCATGACAATCCACACTCCACAGGGCACAAAAGAATTGTATGAACAGTGGAACTAATGGCATTTGTCATGATGGAATCGACTCCCTGAGAGTGGTATTCTTCAGTTTTATTGCGCAAGAAACACCAATATAATTCACAAATAATCATTTATAAACTATCAAAAAATTGCTACAGATTGCACTTGCGAAACAAGTTACTTTGAGTACAAAGGAAGGGACAAAAATCTTACTACAACATCAACATGTGTGAATGCACTTCAATAAAAATGCCATGGCACAACACCACATGCAAGTATATATTAGCTGTGAATTAAATGAAGGTATGTTCTATAATAAATTAATAATACCATCATAGTTTACTGGAACAAGCCAATTAAATTTCTATTTGCTATCTTGACTAAAATAAGACAATAAGTTAAAATGAAACAGATAAACATGGAGATAAAACAAGACAATAAATTTATATGTAACAGATAAAATGATAAATAACAAGATAATGCAATTAAATAAGAGATACCCCACAGCCCTGCCCTTTGAAATTTGAGGACTACCACTTACGGTGTGTTGTGGTGGGTTTTGAATGATAAATTCAAGCTTCCCGGTCATAATAATCATGGCAATGACTGAACATGGACAATGCATGCTAGGTTTCCACTGATGATCTCTCCGTATGGATCTGATTGGTCAAATGGCAACTTCTTTTACCAAAGAATCTCATTGTTAAATGCAAATACTTTTAGGAAAGCTAACATCTATCAACAAGCCGAGTAACCAAAGTTTCTTGTGGGTCTAACTGGGATGTACGACAAAATTGTTTGGAATAAAGTTATCAACATCAAAAGTATCACTCGGTTACATGTACAAATGGTCACGACGCGAATAAAAACTCACGAGTTATCAGGATTCATGAAACTAGAAACAGCATGCTCATAAAAACATATAACGTGGCACCAATAGGTGGACAGAGAAGAAGGCGGGTATATACCTGAGCAACACAACCACATAGCCCTCTACTTCATCTTGATCCTCCATTGCCTCAGTAGCATAGTGGGTATGATGACGAAGCAGCATGTTGCACCAGCACCCATTATCCCAACACCCCTCGCCATTGAACCAATCCGTTCCCTCTGACATCCTTCCACACGCAACAGATCCAACACCAAATCGTATTTAGTTCCGAGCACCATGAAGGCCATCGAAACGAGGCATCCAATCCTGACAGGGTCCTTGAGCATCGACAAAAAAGAAAATTCAGTACGAGATCATATTATATGCTCTGAAGCTAGACAGCCCGGCGCAGAGGCATTTACATACAGGGAAGCCGCTTCTGAATTCAGGAAAACAACGGATCTCAATTTCTAATTTGGAATTGGCAACTTAATTTAAACTGCGCACATGTAAAACCCCATTTCAGCTGCTATAAAATCGGTCGGTTATTTATTTATTTATTTTTGAAGCAAATCGGATCAGACATATTCGAAGGCGCAAGGGGAGCTTTTCCGCGTACCTTGGCGTCGGGGCGCACGCCGGCGACGAACGCGGGAAAGGGGGTGAAGGTCAGAATGAAGATAACGGACATCCAGGACGCCGCCAGGACCACGGGGGAATCTCGGCCTGACCCAGGGCAAGGCGCGCGATGGCCGACGCGAGGCACACCGCGCAGAGGACCCCGTAAACCCCGCAATGCAGGAAGATGAGCCCGTCCCACCCGGCGAGGGGCGCGGGCCTGCGCTCCGACGCCGGCATCTCCGGCTCGGCGACGGTCATGGGGGGCGGAACCCTAGGCGCAGGTGGCGGTGGGCGGAGTTGGGTTTAGCGGGAGAGAGGAGGAAGACGGGGGTCGCTTTGGGGGGCTTCGGGAAGTGACTGCGGACCCAAATCAGCTCAATTTGCTAGATGCACCCCGTGGAGATTTTGGAAAACTCTTTGAAACACCCGACCGATTTTTACTCCCCGTCAACCGCCTTCTTTGGGGCCCGCCAACCACTGTTCACCTCAGAAGTCCTAGCTCCTCATCCTATGCTAATGGGAAAAGTAAATAGGGAGTAACTGAAGAAATGAACGCAAGCTTCTTGGCTCTGTTCATGGCAGATGAAGTAAAGGCAGTACTCCAGCTGATTGCTCATATTTTTCGGGATAGGATTTGTCCACTTAATGAAATTCATGTCATTGAAGCAATGAACTTGCTAGCCCAACATGCCAAAAAGGTTGTTGACTTTGGGTACATAGAGTAGTGGCGAGAAAAGGGCTTGCGCCTCAGCCGTTTTCACTTGATTCGAACCTTGTGATTCTAAGGCAAGGAACTAAACTAATGAACGAGGAGGAAGAGAATATATAAAAAATGACGACATTCAAGCATACTATAGATGTTCCAGAACTGCTAAAGGAAAAATCTAGTAGAAAGGACAACTAAGCGAAAAGGCCTTCTTAGAAAGGCAAAGTGACAGGTAATGCCTTATTTTCTAACAGTGAAATCTAAGATCAGACAAAAAAGATGCTAAGGCTAGGCAAAGAAGACAATGGAGAAATTGTAGGTGAAAACGTTGGGTTACCAACTCTTGGGTGGGTTCTCACACCAAGGTTCCTTTGTTTCAGGCAAGCCCATTTACAAACAAAAGAGAAGGTCGGTCTCGTACTCAAATCAAATCAGAAGGGTGGTACTCACTCGGATGGAAGAATCCCAGGTCGATCCCATACCCAAACAAAGGCTAGACCGAAGGTCCCGTCATACAACCAGCCAGGAATAAGTACTTATCCCTCTACTACTTACGATGATTTTCGTTCTATTGAAATCCTGTGTCGAGCCGATGTTCCCCCAACCTTATCTCTTACGAAGCTCTCTCCTCCACACGCCCCCTTTCATCTCGCTCGTCATCCTCGGCTAGAGGAGAGGTTCCCATGGCGAGCGCCACCCCCGTAGCTGTGGAATCGGGAGGGCCCGCCATGTGATGATCAAAAAGACAAACCGGTCGTGCCATGCCAACCCGTGTTCCCAGACTAGCAGCCCAGACATAGCCCCCTGGCATGCCACATGCCGGGCACGCCTATTTAACCCGTGTTGTGCTGGCATGCTAACGGGTCGGCCCAACTAGCACGGCCAGATGGCCATCTCTGGTTGGAACTCGGTCGACCACTTCTCTTTCCCCTCCCAAACCCTCGAACTGACCCCGTCTGCAGGAGCTCCTATTGGACGTTCGTTGCGTCCAATGACACGCCGATGTACAGGGGGCGCCGTGACTGAGCCGGCCCACTCCAGGGCACCGAAGCTAGCCAGTGCGAAAAAAGGAAATGAGATGGAGGAAGGAATTGAACTCGTGACCGCCAGATTGTCCATGAATGCTACTAGCCACTACAACCATCAGCTACTACTGACTTCTTTTTGCATCTCAAAAATTTTAAGAAGTGAGTATAACTCGTGACCGCCAGATTCATAGTAGCACCTTGTTTGTTGTACCGGATAGATTTCTAATTTTTTTAAAAATATTATGGAAACACATACAGTTTTATGAAGAAAGGAAATGGGAACAAAATTTCAAAATTCTAATACATCTTTCATAAAACCCCAAAGACATTGGAAATCCCGAACATTTTCCAAAAAAGAGCTAAGTTTTAAAGGACGGAAATTTTCTGAAATACGAGTATTTTTTTGTAAAATGCAAACATTCTTTTAAAATTCCCGGTACACATTTTGAATTTGTTAACAAAATTTTAAAACATGAACAAACTTAGAAAACAAGAAGAATTTCTGAAATTACCGAATAGTTTTTGAATTTGTGATTTTATTTTCAAACTAGAACATTTTTTGGAAATTCCTGAACATTTTTTGAATTTGTGAGCAAAATTTTAAAAATGTGCACATTTTCTCATATGTTAAACAATTTTCAAAATTTTAAACTTTTCTGAAACTTACGAACACATGTTTGAAATAAGCAAACGATTTTTGAAGTTCTATTTTTTTTATTTTGAACATTTTTTATTTTTACGATTTTTTTTGAAAAAAGTACATTTCTTTATATTTGGAAAAAGTGTTGGAAAATGCATTTTTTAATTTCTGAACATTTTTGGGAAGAGAAAAAGTGAAAAAGTTAAAAGAAAAACATTAAAAATTGAAAAGAAAAGAAAAGGAGAAACAGAATTAGAAGCAGAAAAAAAACCAAAAAAAGAGAAACAAAAACCAAATGAAAACCAGAAAAGAAACAACACACGAAAACCCGGTTCAGGGAATGTTCTGGAAGGTACCCAAAACCGTGGCGAATAGGTTTTCCGTAATTCGCCGTCCCACAATTCGCGGCAGCAAAAATATTATTGGAAATAAAGGTAGAAGTGGGCCGGCCCTGTGAGAATCCCCCGTCCCACAATTCGCCGCAGCGAGCGGCGAATAGGTTTTCCGCCGTCCCCCTCCTCTCGCTCCCGCTAAACCCAACTTTACACTACCCAGGCTCCCGCATCTAAGAAAAAAAACTCTGCCACCTGCGCCTAGGGTTCCGCCCCCATGACCGTCGCCGAGCCGGAGATGCCGGCGTCGGAGCGCAGGCTCGTGGCCCTCGCCAGGTGGGACGCGCTCATCTTCCTGTACTACGGGATCGTGTGGGTCGGCACCGCGGCGTCCCTCGCCAAGGTCATCGCGCGCGGCGCTCTGGGCGAGGTCGAGGGTTCCGCCGTGCTCGCGGCGGCGTCCTGGCTCTCCCACCACTCCCTTATCTTCGCTGCCGTGTTCACCCCCGTTGCCTTGATTCTCGTCGGCGCCACCGGAGTGCGCTCCGCGTACAACACCAGGAAGGTAATCGCGGAAAATGTTCCTCTGTTGCCTTTTTCAATAGATCCGATTTGCTTCAAACCGGACAGATTTTACAGCAGTTGAAATAGGATTTTGCAATGTATGCGGTTTAAATAAGTTGCCAATTCCCAGTTGGAAATTAAGATCCATCATTTTCATGAATTCAAAACTGGCATTTACTTTATTTAAATGTCTCTGCATCCGTCTAGCTTAAGTGCATATAATAGGACCTCGTTCTGACCTTTTTTATGTCAATTCTTATCAAGGATATCAAAGAGCCCCCGAAAACTCTTCACCAGGTTGCGCAGATGATGCTCAAGGATCCTGTCATTGTTGGAGCGCTTGTTTTGCTGGTCTTCCTCCCGCTCATAAGTCATGAAGATTTGGTGGTCGGTCTGTTGCTTGTGAAAGAATCTCAGAGGGAACATGTTCGTTCAGTATTGAGGGATGTAGGGTCATTGGGTGTCAGCGCAGTATTTTGTTTCATCATGTTGCCCACTACGGTGCTGAGGCAGTGGAGGATGAAGTAATAGAGGGTTATGTTGATGTGCTGTTGAGGTATATACCTGCCCTCTTCTCTGTTCTCCTATTGGCGTCACATTATATGTTTTTTGATAAGCCTACTGTTTCTAGTTTGGTGAATAATCCTGATAACTTGTGAGTTTTTCATTTGTGCTCCTATCATTTATAAATGTAAATGATTAACTCTTATTGGTGTTGATAACTTTATACCAAAACATTTTGTGGTACATCCCAGTTAGACATACAAGAAAGTTTGGTTTCTTGGCTTGTTGATAGATGTTAGCTTTCTTAAAAGTATTTGCAGTTAACACTGATCTTGTTTGGTACACGTCGCTGTTTGACCAATCAAATCCATATGGAGAGATCATTAGTGGAAACCTAGTATGCATTCTCCATGTTCAGTCATTCCCATGCTTATTACGATCAGGCAGCTTTGAATTGTTATTTATCTGCCTTTATTTTCTGTTACATATAAACTTATTGCATTGCTTTAGTGAAGATACAAATAGAAATTCAATTGGACTACTCAAGTAATCCATGATGTTAATATTATAGAACACACCCTTCATTTAATCCACAGCTAATATATACTTGCATGTGGTGTTGTTCCATGACATTTTTGTCGAAGTGCATTCGAAAACACATGTCAATGTTGTAGTAAGATTTTCTTCTCTTTCATGGGTTATCAGTGCCTCTTTATTTCCCCAAAGTAACTTGAGCCCCTTTGTTTCCCCAAAAGCAACTTGTATCGCAAGAGCAATTTGCAACAAATATTTTTGATAGTTTATATGATTATTTGTTAATTATAGTGGTGCTTCTTGTGCAATAAAACTGAAAAATACCACTGTTGGGGAGTCAATTCAATAAAGACTAACGCTGAAATGCCACTTCATCGAAAAAACCCTATTCCTTTGTTTATACCATTCTTTTGTGCCCTGTGGAGCGTGGATTGCTGTTCTGTCCACCAGTCTTCACAGTGTAATGCATGTGAATATATAGGGTTCATGATCTCAAGATGGTTTCCATATACAGAAAAAGGCTTTGGCCGTATCAACCATCATGCAACCCGATTCAAACACACGGCACCATAACACACACACCCACCCAAGGCCGGATACACAGGCACTGAAATCAGCAACACCACCCCATACAACTCCAAGCAAACATCAGGTGGACAATAAGCATTACTATGGAGTTACTAGGGCCCACCAACGGTGAAGCCACATTATAGCTGCGGGGTCAGCTGACCCCACAGCTCTAGCCCCACAGGTTCTTGGCTGTTGATTGAACCCCAGCTATGAGTAGCTCCTCTGAACCCACAGGTCAAAGCAGCTGACCCCACTGTCATTCACTCATACGGTTGGCCATCTATCAAGAAAGCCATCCCATCTCACGTGCTCTATCTGTCCAAACCATCGAATCTCTAATCCCTCTTCCAGTGCAAGGCTCAATCCCCCTTTTTTATTCCCCAAATATTTAATCTCTGTCAAGCTAAGAAGAGAAGGGGATGCTACTTCCAGGAGCCGAGTAGGCGGCTGCTGGTTGCGTTGCCAGAGCCGTGGACATGGAGGCTACAACGAGCTTGGAGGAGAGGAGCCAGAGCTCGCTAACCGCTTCCCACCAAGTCAGGTCGCCTCGCTGGCCCAGCGCCCCTCCCGCCGCCGCCAAAGCAGCTGGCCTATGTGTCCACTGTAGCAAACATTGTAGCAAGAGGAGGGGAAAGGAGACCTTCACAAGTTAGTGTAAAGCTTTGACCCCACAGAGTATTTTTCCTGGCGCTGCCGTTGGGGCCCTCAACCCTGAACGAAAATGAGATGAAGCCGCACATGACGAACCGTGAACTCCAAGGCAGCGCCTTGAGGAAGGTCATGACACCGGAGCGCCGCCACCGCCCGATCCAATGATCAAGGTATCCCTCGGATCCAGATAACAAGTGACCGCAACAACACCTTCAAGAAGAGTATGATGCTGAAACGCCGCCATCGCCGTCCTGACCGAAGTCAGAACGGGTTTTCACCCCAGCCAGCACTCACCGCCACTGAAATGAGGTACAACCTGGCACACAACCACCACCGAACATCGCACCCCGGTAACCACGCTGCCCACACGACCATGGCCACCAGACAACACCTGAGCCACGAGCACCTCGACTCCCACCACAGGGGTCGCTGCTCCAGCATCCGAGACCGCCCCTCATTGACCGGTAAGGGGCAGAAGATCCTCTCCACCCCC
>NC_041382.1:77790000-77800931 GCF_002162155.2 Triticum dicoccoides | reverse complement strand
TGGCAAGATTGGGGCCTCGCCGGCCAGATCTGGGCAAGGAAGCTCTGGCAGCCCCAAGCCATGTTGCAGTTGCCCATCACGCCTCCAGACCATGTCGACGTCGAGGACGGGGACCCCCCTGCCTCCTTCCCCAAAGAGCTCCTGCCACCTCCGGCCAGCCCCCACGAGCCGCGAGATGACCCACCAGACCAGCCCATCGATCTGCCCCGGCCGCCGAGCCACGTACCTGCTGCACCAGCAAAGGAGAGGAAGGTTGAATCCACCACCACCGCCACAGCCAGCCCGCACCAATCGTATCCTGGATCGGGCCGGGCACCACCGACGCGCAGCCCATCTAGGCCATTTTGTACCATTGATTGTACTGAAATTCAGAGTTCATTTTGAGCTAGCTACCTTATACATTGAATTTGCACCTTTAGGTAGCCTTTCCAAATTAGGTTGTTTTACGAAGCAAGAAAAATTACGCTCTATATGCCGAGTTTTGATCGTTGTATTCTCCATCAGGTCTGAGGTTGCACATAACCCTTCCCACTCTTGATCTTCAAAATCTCTCTAGCTGGTGTACTTGCAGTTGCATGGTACTGACCCTTACCATATTAGCATAATACTACTCTACACATAACGATACAGACGAGTTCATAGTACTGGTTGCTTCATTTTGATAAACATCTACATATTCGCATTCAAGTGCTTCTTCTTCATTTTGGCATTTTTATGGGTTACAGACATAACGCTGAACAGATGGTGTTAATATGGGCAAGACAAATAGAATAGTCGACTCTTTGCGAAGTTTGTGGCCGCTTATAAGTACTGGATTATAGTTAGTTTGATACATGTATTCACGACTGTTGATTGATCCGCTGCTAGTATCGAATACTCCATGTGCTAGGAGCTCTCGTAATTTGAGATTGTGGCGTTGAAGTGTTTATTTGAAATCCCTCTCGCTGGTCCAGTTGCGTGGGCGCGTGGCAAGGTAGTGACCCTTAACATATTGGCATAATACTACTCTACATATATCACTACATGCATATTCATAATATTGGTTGCTTAATATTGAGAAACATCTCCACACTACTAGGAAAAGGCCTACTAATGGCGCACCTAATTTGGCCATTAATGGCGCATTAGTGGTGCGCCATTAGTGCCACGCCATTAGTATATTTTACTAATGGCGCATCTCAGATGCGCCATTAGTATATACAACAGTGCGCCATTAGTATGCCTCCCAGGGGGCCATGTATACCCAGGTGCTTTGGCATACTAATGATGCACAACAACAAGATGCGCCATTAGTAACTTCGGCATACTAATGGCGCACTGTTTAATGATGCGCCATTAGTATCCTTTGGTATACTAATGGCGCACTGTGATGTGATGCGCCATTAGTATGAATATTAGGTTTTTTTTATTTTTTAATTTTCTGTTTTTTGCACAGGTTACAAAATGTATAATTGGACAAAATATAGACAACACACATCAACAACAGATTCATCGAATACAATAGAAGATTAGTCTCTGAATACAATTCATCATATTAGTCTCCGAATACAATTCATCATATTAGTCTCCGAATTAAAAAGACCGAACAAAGATAGAACATTATATTACAAGTCTCGAGACCGCGAGTAGCGAGTTTGTCTTCACATTACAAGTCGATATCGATCATCTAAACTACCATCACATAGAAGAGAGCTGCGGTCATCACGATGAGCATCATCACGATGAAACTCGTCTTCATCCGGTTCCTCCAACGCTCCCTCCCCTCTCCCGCTAGATAGCGGGCGTATCTAGAAAAAGTCCTAAACTAAACCTATACTAAACTATCTAGTTCTTCATCTTCTGCTTCTTTCTTCCAGTTCATCAACCTGCAAAACAAGAAACAACAAACATGAAAAACTTGATCAAGGTTTAAATGTAGCATTCCCCTTAGCAAAATGCCTTTGCTGTAAGAGCTAGCACTTACGAGTTTGGAAACATTAATCAAACCCCAATCAGATTAAGTTGATCAAAGAAACAGTAGAAGAGAGCCAACACTGCATAAATGGAGCCAATAACCCAAAAGACAGAAGTAGAGCCAGCAAAGTATAGATCAAAGCCAAACCCAAAGATCAACTCAAACTAGAACTAACTCCATGATTAGGGGATCCCTCAATTAAGCTTGGGTTAGTTTTCAGATGAAATCCAACAAACCCACTACTAATCAACTAGCCCAGAGGTAGGGTTTGAAGTAGGGATTGTCCTCAGGCAGCCTAGTAGTGCTAGGACTATTGCATCATTGGATCAAGTAGTGCAACATCTTTAAGTAACGATGAGAGCCTCAGGACACCATCATTGGCATGGCAAGATTAAGGAGCACCTGTTCTTATCAGTGAGAGTAGGAGAGAAAGAAAGAAAGTGAAGAGACCAGTGCAGCATCTGTTCAAATCAGATTTAAGAGAGAGGGAATTGGCAAGGAAAGATATAGTCCATAACCTGCAAGAAGAAATAGGCCATTGATAGCACATTTACTAAACATCTGCTATAAGCAGAACACATACACCCACTTACACATGGGTACTATTCTGTATATAGGTACACAAGCACAACACATGCACCTGGTATAGATAGGAGTATAAGCATGCATCTAAATTATCTGAAACATATGAAATAGCTAATGCAAAGAAAGAATTATCACTACATGCAACCGTCAGGACTATGTCCTGTACAATATACAACTAAACCACCAGTAGATGATGTACTAAACCATACAAGAAATACCAATACATGGTATTTAGATAAAGACTAGTATATATCAAACACATATACCAGCTTGAAAGAGAAACTATAATTTTATACCACTACAGGAGCAAATCATGAAGTACACAGAGTAATTGCAGTAAAGAGATGAATCAGTATATGTTGATCAATAAGAGAGTTACGGCTATATACAAATGAAGGACTATATCCTTTATGAGATAACAAAGAAACAGTAGCACTTATGCATATGAACAAACAGAACCAGCAACCAACCAATAAAGAAACTAGCATGTGCTATATGACAGGAACAATAACATCTATAAGACCAAGATAATTGAAATGATAGGCCAACATTAGGGTCATGCAATCATTCGATCCCATCATTGCAGCACTAGTTGAGCAACAAATCAAATATAACAGTAGTTCCATTGGTTCAACCAACAAGTTAACAAAAGTTTACTTCCCACTACTAATTTTGCAACTCGTGATAATAAAGAAAACAGAGCACAAATAAATAGGAATGATCTTTTCCATGACACAAGCACAAACAAAATCACCCATACGCATGAAACAGAGCAAGGTACTAATATAGCAGCACAAGAGCGGGAGCTACATGTAGGAGACGGATTCACAGGAGAGGAGGTTGGTTGATGCCGCACACGACCACGTCGCCGTCACGCGGTGGATGTTGTAGTCGAGTTGGACCATGTGCGGGGTGTCGTCGTGGCGGTGGATGACCTGGTTGTCGTCATCGTCCACGGAGGATGCCTGCTGCTCCGAATCTAACAAACAAGTAAGTGCTAGTGTCGTTGATCTAGTACAGAAATTAAGCAAGCTAGTATAGGAGACACGCGTGCTGCTGCTAGTATCTACAGAAATAAATCAAGCTGCATGTGTGTGTGCTTGAGCTAGCTTAGTACGTACAGTCCATGGTTGGGCTCCAAAACTAATAGAGCATGCTAGCGTCAACAGAATCAATCACAAGGTTATTTTGTTGTTGTTGCTAGCAGTGCTAGCTGTATGTATTAATCCATCCATCCATGACCTAACTAATGTTGTTGTATCTCTAGACTAAGTGCAGCAACACAAGAAGGACTAAAACTACAGAGCACATGTGTACGTAACTACTATACTCATCCATGGCAAACTATACATAGCCAGATTGCAATGGAGTGGATTTAACACAAGACATGAAAAATTGATGAGCCAAATGATTTTTAGTATTACTAACTTGAAAGGAAGCTCACTGTTTCCATCTTCTATCTATCCATGATTTTATTTTTCCGAAGCAAGCATTAAAAAGCACAATGACAATCGAATTTCACACAAAAACTGAACCAATACTTGTTGTTATGTAGTGTCCATGACAATTGCAATTCATGTCCACTCCAGATCAGATTTGCAAGGGCTAGAAAGAGAGGTTGTAGCTCACCATGTATGGGGGTAGGAGGTGGATGCAGGGGAGGGGTGGAGGGTGTCCTGCAGAAGAAGCTTCGCCATTAGAGCAACCTGCACAAAACAGAGGAAGGGGAGATGAATAAATCATGGTGAGGAAAAGGGCCTTCGACATGATTAGATCGGGAAGAGAAACAACAACAAAAATACCAAAAAAATCCCTTCCATGGCGTGCTGTACTAGGAGCAGCTCCTCTCTCTCCGCTAGGGTTTGGGGCGCTGGGAGGCTCCATGGTGCCGCTGCGTGGTGGCGGACAAGGGAATCCATCTCCATGGCGGTGTCCCGCCCCACGGAGGTGCGCCCCTCCTGCCGTCGTCGTCGGCACGCCCATGGCGACCTGCAGAGAAGGAAGAGAAGAGGTGAGGTGAGGAGGAGATGGTGGGCGAAGAAGGAGGGGGAGGGGCTTACCAGTGCTGGATCCGGTCACCTATGGCCTCGCCGTGGCCTGCCATGGCGGATCCCGGCGAACAAAAGGGGATGCAAAACCCTAGCCAGTGGGGGAGCCGCGGATCTACATGGAGGTAAGCCAGATGCGGACCAAGGGGATCTCGCCGGCGTGCTGCGCGCGGCCGGAGCTCGTCGGAACCGGGCGGCGTGGGTGGCGACGGCGGCGAGGGAGAGAGGGGTTCGGGGGGAAGAGAGGAGGCGACGAGGGTTTGGGTGGGTTCGAGCGAGAGAGAGAGATGGATGGATGGATGGATGGATGTCCAAAATATCTTGTTGCTGCCCACTTACTAATGACGCACCAACTCTAAATACGCCATTAGTAATCCAGGTTACTAATGGCGCACCTTCTGGTGGTGCGCCATTAGTAGTTTTGCAAAAAAAAAATACTAATGGCGCACTGTTTCACAGTGCGCCATTACTAGTTTAAACTAGTAATGGCGCACGGTGGAACAGTGCGCCATTAGTAGTTTTGCAAAAAAAGGAATAAAAAATATAATAAAAAAAACAACATTAGTGGCGCACTTTCCGACAGGTGCGCCATTACTAGTTAACTAGTAATGGCGCACTGTGTCTGGATGCGCCATTAGTATGTTTGGACAGGCGCACTAGTTCAAAAAAAAAATTTGATACTAATGGCGCACCCTGGGCCAGGTGCGCCATTAGTAGTTTCAGCTCTAATAGCGTATCAGAAGGTGGTGTCTGGTGCGCCATTAGTGTCAATCCCATTTATAGCCCTTTTTCTAGTAGTGCCATATCCTCATTCAAGTGCTTGTATATTCTGCTAATCTTTTTTTTTTGTTAACAGACATAACCATGAATGGATGGTATTAAGATGGGCAAGACAAATACAAGATCTGGCTCTTTGCTGAAGTTTGTGGCTGCGGATAAGTACCGGATTATAGTTAGTTAGTTAGTTACATGTAATCACGACTGCAATTTGACGGTAACACGACATGTATTCACTGCTAGTATCGAATACTCCATGTGCCAGGAGCTCTAGTAATTTGACATTGTGGTGTTGAAGTGTTTATTTGCTGCTGGGAAGCCTGGAATACATGACCAGACAAGTCAGGGTAGCACCCTCTCCGAGGACAGTGCTTTTTTAAGCATATGTTTTTTGCTATGTTGGCAGTGCTATGTTCCATGACAACCATTTCTTCGCAAGTGGTTGGCCCAGTGGCATGTTATATTTGTAGCGACCATGGATGTTACAGATCTACAGATTTGTGGAGTATGTTCTTTTTTTTGTCTTGTGGATATTTCGTAGGCGGAGCTCATATCTTAGGTGGCCTCTTTAAAATAAGCGATGGTGACCATGAGTCTATTACTACAGATGTTTAGATTGAAGGATTTACCTGTGTAAGTATTTTTTTATATCTTGCCTTTGATTCATGTTGGGAAGCAGTTCTCTGTATCGTTCTTCGGATTGCTTGCATCGAAAGAATGCACTCAAATTAGAGCCTAGAAGTACTTGAACATGGCCTAGTGTGGGTGGTGCTTCAACATGGCCTATAGGCAGGGCATTTTTATGTAGTTCTTCCAGGGTTTTTCTTCTTTCCAAACGATGGCAACACGTGAATGTAGTTCTCCAATATACATGATTGGTGTTCACATCACTAATGTTTTTTTTTAACAAATTACATTGAACCGTAACACTAATGTGAATTTATTTCTTGAGATTGTAGCCCACCAAGAGGGTAAGGTAGATTAGACCAAATGTGTTGTATGGCACCCTTTTGAAATAAAGATTTGTACAAAAATACACTCAACCATAATTTGTCATTTTCCGCAGAAATATTTTGATCTACAACATCATAATAATTCTACCCGTCTAAAAAAATCGGTGTTGTTTACTTGAAAAACCCTTTTCTCGCTAACTACAAACTTCTATCATCTAAGTTTTAACTATATAAATTAGTATGTAGTTTGGAATAAACAATTTGAATTCCTACGTAGTTTGAACTAAATAATTCGAGTTATATGTTGTTTGAACTAAACAATTTGAATTCCAACCTTTTTTCTCTGAAAGTGTGATCTTCTAGAATCCCCATTGCGATTGTCATGAAGTTAATATATAACCTAGTTTATAGCTAGAGATTTCAAAATTCCAACAAGAGGTGGTGCTAGCCCCCATGGCTGCCGGGAACCGGCGGGTTCTCTGGGGATGGTGGGCATGGCGGCGGCCGTGGATCTGGATCCCACACAGATTCGTTGCCGGTTCTTCACGTGGATGGCCGGCGGCACGATGAGGGGTCCGATGAGGGGATGGAGGATCTCGGCCGGAGTATCGGCGGACGCGTGTGGGTGTAGGATGGTGGTATTGTCTGGCATCGTGGTGACATCGACGACAGTATGGCCTGGCGAGGTGGATACATTGATCACTCTTGAAGGTGGGACGATGGGAGATGGCGATAGCTGATCCTACAGCATGCGCATGCGGTGCGTATAGAGGATCTAGCTAGACCCGTTGGTTCTCTCGGCCTGCTAGCGGGTGGCTTGTTGAGGTCACCGTAATAGATGTAGTGTGTTGATATGCGGTCAGGGCACGTCATCAAGATTATAGGTATAGCGACAGTAGTTGCCAGAAAGGTGGCTTCAATTTTTTTTTGAATTGTGTGAAATAATATAATAAAATGATTGTATGCATCGTTTTGATGCAGAGGCCAGGATATTTCTTGCTACAAAAAACATCTCATTTAACAAACCAGAGATACTCCCTCCGTCACCAGTGTAGTGTGGGAGTACCTTGAAGAGAATAGAATCGGGCACTCACCATTTCCGCATACCCGTTTAGAACCCGAATCCACTAGTAGAGGAAATGGGTTAGAGCAGAACCCCAAAACCGAACAGCTGGCCACAAAACCCCCTCCCGTGTTGGCAAAAAACACAAATTTGACCTTAGATCGAAATTATTTTATAAACTAAATTGTTTTTGAAAGTATTTCACTCGGCTGACTTTTAATGTACAGCGCTTAACAGCAAGGCGCTGCACTCTACTGTGCAACGCCTAACACTTAGGCGCCACACTATGCAGCGCCTAGCTCTAAAGAGTTGCACTACACTGTGCAGCGCCTAGCTGTAAGGAGTTGCACAGTAGAATGCAGCGCCTTATTGTCGGACGCTACACAAAAAAGCAGTTTAGTTTGTGAAATACTTTTGCTTTGAGGTTAAATTTGTCAATTTTGCCTCCCGTGTTCGTCGCTTATCCCCATTTCCCACAAACCCCCAACCCAACACTCCTACTCCGCCCCCTTGCTGCGCGACCCAACCACTCCGCTCCTTCAAGGACGAGGAGCTAGGGTTTCCCGTACCGATGGCCGTCGCCGACGCGGTGCTGCCCTCGCCGCCGCCGCCACCGCCGGCGCGGATCGTCGTCGTCGTGCGCTTCGCCCTCACCCCGATGCTGGCGCTCGGGCGCGTCCTCTGCGTCGCGGGGGGAGCCCTCGCCTGCCTGTGCTTCGCCGCTGCGTGGGTCACCTCCGTGGCCGCGGCTGCACAGATCGTGGCGCGCCGCTCCTGGGGCGAGGGCTCCGCCCCCTTCCTCTTCCTCCAGGCGCTCACGTACGGGGCTCTCAAGGTCTGCGTCTGCAGCTTCCTTGTGTTCGTCGCGCTTGCCGTCCTGTGGGCGTGCGTGGCCTGCGTGATTGCACTTGTATCTGGATCCACTCCGGGATTCAAGAAGGTATCGCGCAAATTAACTCCCTGTGACCATTATTCCGGTCGAATTGCAGCAGTACATAGGCCATTATGTTCTAATTAAGTTGCCATATATATTACGTTAGTACTTAGTAGTTACTCCCTCCATTCCAAAATATAGTGCGCCCGCGCTTTCCGAGGTCGAACTTTGACCATAAATTTAACGAACAAGACCGACTGCGGCGGGAGAAAAAGTTACATAATTAAAAACTTATTTCGAATATGAATTCACTGATATAACTTTTGCTCCCGCCGCAATCGGTCTTGGTAGTTAAATTTACGGTCAAAATTGAAGCACGGGGATAGAGGAAGCACTACATTGTGGAATGGAGGGAGTAGTAATTTCGTAGTTCAGGTTGTCCTGATGTGTAGTAGCAGCAGCAGCAGTAGTACTAGTTTACTTGCATGTGTGTTCATCACTTCATTTGCATCCTACTATTTCCGAACCATTCCATATATACTGTTCATCCGTATGGTCTTATTGAAATTGTTGTCCTCCTCAGAGCGCCTCCGGACCAATCACGCGGGAGTCGGTTGCAGGCTTGTTTAGGCTTCTGCGCCCTGTGGTGCTTGGATTGGTCGCGGATGTGGCCTTCTTCCTGCTAGCGCTCGCTGGTCTTCTGGTAGCAATGATGTCGCCACATGTGGAGGGATCGATATCTCAGGGGGAAATGGTTGGTTCTGTAATCGAGGATGTGGGGACATTTGGTATACACGCGAGACGCGACAGCTTGCGTTGTGATCCCAGCTCTCGTTCTTAGTCTCTGGAGGGAGTACCAGGCGGTCAGGAAAGCACCATCACAGTTCTGTTGAGGTATACCTCCTCCCCCTTTGCTTTGCTCCCCAGTTCTTTTTCAATTATATAATCTGCATATTTTCTGTAGTCTCTTAATAGCATGAAAACAGTCACCGTTGTTAGTTTGCCATCATTTATCTTAACTTAGTGACTGCTGGTGTTGATATTTGTTAAGATGGAGCATTGTTCTATATAAAACCAATAAAGATTTTGCTATTTCCTCTGGTCATTGCATATTAGCATTCATGATAAAATTGGGTTTGGCATCGATTTTAAATTGCGCAGGATGCCAACTGATGCAGTTCTACACTTCTACTGTATGTATGCCTTTGTTACCAAGTGATGCTCATTAAAATGATCGATTCAACGTATTAGAAAAAAGTAATATTAACTGTTTACGCTCCATGGTCCGCTGTGACTGTTGTATCTTTGCAGCGAGTGAGATTGTAACATTGTTTGAGAACTCTTGTCACTGATACTTGCCCCGTTGAAACCAATGGGAGGACCCAAAGTTTTCAAGTTTTGTCTATGGCATACGAGTCTACTCTTCTTAGCTGCATTTGGCAATTGTGACTTTGTGCCTTGTTTCGTGACTCTGGTAAAAATAAGTAACATGACGGTAAAATGGCACACCTCTAGTTCTTTAACAGTTATCACTTTTATGTGGCGCTATGCCCAATACATTTTGGTAGGATTACCATTGTGGCTTTCCGCTGTTCTGTGACACAGTTTAATGCTTTTATACTTTATTAGTAAGAAGAAGTAAATTGTTTGATCATGTAAATAGATAACATGACAGTAAATGGACGCACATCTAGTACTTTAATGTGGTGCTATGCCACTACATGTTGGCAGACGTGCCTTTGAGAACAGTTGATTTCTGGAGTTGCATTTTCATATCATTAGTTCTGTGTTTGTTAGCACTACCAATTGAAAGGACGAGAAAGATTCGAATTCTGTAATATCTCACAAGATAGAAGTTACTTCATTGCTGGAAAATGAGTGGCATTGCCTTTGGACTTATACTACTTGAAACTGTACTGTTGGAAATGTTGATATGACAATGTTCTTATATGTGGTAATCTGATCAAATTTTGGGTTGTGTTATTGGCAGACGAAGCTAAGAAGAGAAGGTGTCCCGAGAATTCTGCAAGAGCTACAGTACTCATTCTGCTGATGGTTGTGAGTGATCCCAACAGATGCAAGTTTTCAGAGGAAAAAGAAAGTTTCTGCAGACTTGCTTCTTTGTACCATTAGTAGACTCTATCTAATCGTCATTAGCCATCAAAACTTTTGTAGACGTGCTTATTTCTGCTATTGGTAGATCCTAATCGTCAATGCCCATGATGTTTCTTGGGTCATTAATTATGAGTCTGTTGGTGATATTTGGTACTCCTCACTAGGCTTGCACTAGAGTATTGGTGTATATATGATGGTGGAATTCGTCAGCGATCTCTTTGTACTGCCCTATTGGAAGAAAATGATTCCGTGAGACATTAATCTCGTGAATTCACTGCCGTTGGTTTGCGTACTTGTATGTTGTATGCACCTGCACGGTAAGAACGTTCTGCAGGTGGGTTATGTATGCGTTGCCATTTCGAATATCCTTTATCAGGGGTGGTCATCTAATGTGGCTCTACCTGCTGGCATGTCGTATTGCACTCCCTCCGTCCCTGGATTGTAGTTGTAGCCTTCAATTTAAGCATCCTACGCGGAATTCCACGACCTTGTGGCGGGGTTAATAAGCTCATCACGCGATCAGTCGGGTTGGGGCAACGAGCACATATGGGCCTCTGCAAAA
>NC_041382.1:77749862-77789620 GCF_002162155.2 Triticum dicoccoides | reverse complement strand
TACAATACCCGGCCAAACCTGAGACGGAGCATTGCCCAACTGCGCGTCCAGGAAGTCTCCATGGAAATCAGGGTCCTGAAGGACATTTTGCCTAGTCTCACGCATGCACTCCTCTCCTGGTTTGTAGGATCTCACGTATGCACTCCTCTCCTTCTCTCGCGCGCATATATGCTTGTAACCATGCACGCATTCAGTTTAACTCCCATTTCCCACAAACCCCCCGCCCCCTCGCTGCGCAGCCAAACCACTCCGCCCCCATCGAGCCCAGGGCGAGGAGCTTCCAGGAGCTAGCGTTTCCCATACCGATCGATGGCCGTCGCCGAAAATGTGCCGCCCTCGCCGCCGCCGCCGCCGCCGCCGCGGATCGTCGTCGCGGCGCTGGCGCTCACGCGCTCCGCCCTCGTGCCGATGCTGGCGGTCCGGCGCGCCCTCCGCGTCGCCGCCAGGGTCTTCCCCTACGTGGCATTCGCGCTCGCGTGGGCCATCTCCGCGGCCTCGGCTGCCAAGATCGTGGCGCGCCGCGCCTGGGGCGAGGGCTCCGCCCCCTTCCTCTTCCTCCGGGCGCTCACGTCCGCTGCATGCAAGGTCTGCACCTACGGCTTCCTCGTCCTGCTCGTGCTCGCCGTCCTGCTGCTGTGCGGCCTGTGCGTGGCGTACGTGATCGCACTTCTATCCGGACGCGGTACAGAATTCAAGAAGGTATCTCATGCAAATCAACTCCTCCCCTATGACATTTATTCTGGCCGAATTACAGCAGTATATAGGCTAGTCGATGAGTTCATCACTTCATCTGCAATATATACTCATGCCCACCCATGTGTTTTTGTTGAAATCGTTGTGCTCCTCAGCGTGCCCTGGGAGCGATCACGTGGGACTCGGTTGCGAACTCGTTTAGGCTTCCCCGCATGGCGGTGCTCGGATTCATCACAGTCGTGCCCTTCTTCGTGCTAGTTGTCGCCGGCCTTCTGTTGGCGATGATGTCGCATGTGGAGGGATCGGTGTCTCGGGGAGAAATGGTCGGCTTTGTAATCGTGGATGTGGGATTTTTTGGAATGCACGCGACGTCTTGCATTCTTATCATCCCAGCTCTAGCACTTGGCGCCTGGAGGTTCGACCAGGCTGACAGGAAAGCACAGTCGCAGTCTTGCTGAGGTACCTCTTCTTCCCATTTGCCTTGAAATATGCACGTCAGTTGGAAAGATCATTTGGCTGACAGATACATGGAGTCATTTATCTTAGTTTACTGACTACTTGTGTTGATGTTTGTTAAGATGGACTGTTGTTGTATGTAAAACCGATCGATGAGGATTTTGCTATTCCTCGGTCGTTGCATATTAGCATTCATGATAAAATTTGGATTGTCATGGATCTTATATTTGTGAGAGTAGCCAGCTGATGTAGTTCTACCATATGGAGTAAATTGCACAAAACCACCACTTTGAAGGGCTAGGTTTGCGAAAAACACTACAATACATTTTTTTGCAGAAAACATCATGTCTACGGTAATCTTTTTGCAAAAAACACTGATCGGCGGATTTGACTCAATTGAGCATGTTTATGATAGATTGGGCCTGCTAGTCAGGCTGACGTGGCACCGGCTAAGTAATTGCGACGTTGGCAAACGTTATCATCCCGTGTGGCCGTGTGGCCCTGTGGGGTCCACCTGTCATCGAAAGAAAAAAGAAAAAAAGCTGGTGGTCCGTGCTCTTCAACCTCCCGCCGCTGGACAGAGGAGCGCTGTGGCCGCCGGCGCTGGAGTCGACTGGGGCCCGAGGGAGCTCGCCGGTGACAGCTCTGGAACAGGCGCTCCGCGCCGCGTCCGGGGGGTGGCTGCGGGGTCGCATGGGACAGCCTGCAGCGTTGCCACCATGGGCCAAGCCGCGACGGCTAAAGAGCTGCGATGGCCGCGCCCACAGGGCTTCCCCGGAGGAACTCGGGGGCGGCAGCAGTTCGAGGGCATCCAGAGGAGTCGGTTACGCCAAAGGAAAGGGAGGGGAGGGCTGCTGGCAAGGAATTTGGCCAACGGGACGGGCGGCGGCACCTCGGCCATTGGAGGGGGGAGGAGCTCTGAGGCTTGGGGAAGGAGTTGAGGACTGCGAGGGGGCAACGGGATCCCTGCGCCCTCGCGAGCCACGCGAGGTCTGTGTCGAGGCAGAGCCTACCATCGTCGTTGCCGCATCGAGGCAGATGCCGCCGTTCGTCTGCCCTCGGCCGAGGCAGAGGCCTCCCCGCCACCAGTGCTCCCCCACGGATTCCATCCTTGAGCACGGCCGCCGCATCCCGGCGCCACGTTCCTTGCCGTCCTTGACCTTCCTCGCCTGGCTGAGACTCGCGACGCCGGCCTTTGTCCGCCGGCGTGTGCACTGCACTCAAACTGTTCGATGGAATGCCAAAGAGAGGCTTGATAGGCTGACAAGCGGGCCCCACATTCAGCAAACGTTTTCATGTAACGGTGTGAGAAACTGGTGCCACGTCAGCCTGACTGGCGGGCCCCATTTGTCATAAACTCAATTAACTGAGCCAGATCCGCCGATTAGTGTTTTTTGCAAAAAGATTACCATAGACGTGGTGTTTTTTGTAAAAAAATGTATTGTAGTGTTTTTCGCAAACCTAGCCTTCAAAGTGGTGGTTTTGTGCAATTTACTCTACCATATGCTTTTAATTTGTTACAAAGTAATGATAATATAAATGATCATTTCCATCTATTAGAAAAAAGTAATATTAATTTCTTACGCCCCATCGCCCCCTGTGATAGGTGTATCTTTGCAGCGAGTGAGATTATAGCAATGTTTGCATGCCTCCAAATTGTTGCGAACACCTTTCTTGAGAGCTCTCGTCATTGATAATTACTCCATTGAAACCGTAATGGAAAGACCCAATGTTTTCAAGTTTTGCCTATGGCATATGAGTATACTCTACTTGGCTTCTTTTGGCAATTGTGACTTTGTGCCATGTTCTGTGAGTCCGGTAAACATAAGTGTACTGTTTGATCATGTAAATAGATAACGTGACAGTAAAATGGCACACCTCTAGTCCTTTTAACGACTATCAACTTCCATTTGGCGCTATGCCCACTACATTTTGGTTCAAGTGCCAATATGTCTCTGTCCCCTGTTCTATGACTCAGTTTAATGTTTTTTTACAGTTTAGTAAAACGAAGTAAACTGTTTGATCGTGTAAATAAATAACATGACAGTAAATGGACACACATCTAGTACTTCAAGGTGGTGCCATGCCACTACATTTTGGTAGACGTTCCTTTGAGAACTAATTTCTGGCGTTGCAAGTTCGTGTCATCAGTTGTGTGTTTTTTAGCACTACCGACTGAAAGGACAAGAACAAATCAAATTCAATAACATTTCACAAGGTAGAAGTTACTTCATTGCTGGAAAATGAGTGGCATAACCTTAAGATTATAGTACTTGAAACTATACTATTGGATGCTTAATGTTGATATGTCAATGCTCTTTTATGTGGTATAATTTGATCAAATCTTTGGTTGGGTTATATATTGGCAGACGAAGCTAAGAAGAGAGTATGCCCGGAGAATGTGCCAAGGAGCTACAGTGCCCATTCCGCTGATGGTTGTGAGTGGTCCCAACAGACACAAGTTTTGAAAGGAAAAAGAGTCTTTGCAAACCTACTTCTTTCTACTATTAATAGATCCTAATCGTCATTAGCCATGAAACTTCTGTTGACTTGCTTATTTCTGCTATTACTACTCCCTCCGTTCCAAATTACTCGTCGTGGTTTTAGACGAGTAATTTGGAACGGAGGGAGTAGATCGTAACCGTCAATAGTCATGAAGTTTGTTGGGTTATTATGGGTCTGGTGATGATGGTTGATGCTACCCCGTGAAGTATTGGTGTAATGATTAGCTTTCAGTTTAAATAAAAAGAAAGAAGATATGATTAGCTTTTGTAATTGTATTTAATATTTAGTCCCTCTGGATGGGAATATATGTTTGGTCATTATGGGCACGGGAACTTAGGTGGTCAATTTAACAAGTGGAACATATATAATATGCCAAAAGAAGTATGTTTAGAAACTTCACTCAACGATGAATGTAAAACTGTTTTTATTTTTTTAAGAGTGAATTCCACTTTTTACCCCATATTTATACATTTGTGACACTAATTACCCCTTCGAGTGAAAATTCGTCTAGAATACCCCTTTTAAAATCTTTGGACCCTCGTTTTTTGATGCGTGTCCATCAGGTAAGGTGTGAGGTGACGCCCTGTATCCAAAAACATGTGGACGGCCACAAGGAGTGGAACAGATAGACAAGAGAAGCTTGGACAAGATCGCCAATGATGCCCTCCGATCCTTACAGTTTTTTTTACGAATCAATGATGCAACATGCCGATCCTATCGACCATAAACAAACAAAATGTAAAACTGGGATAAAACCGTGTTAAAAGTCTCCAAAATCTGACATTTCGATAAAAGTTCCACTAAATAGGGTAATATGTGTCACAAATGTACAACTACAAGGTAAAAAATGGAATTCACTCTTTTTTTAATGACAAACCATTTTTTTGCTAATCGAACCAAAGACTTACACACTTGTGTCTAACTTGTTCACACCCGGAGGGAGTAAACAATTTGGCGTTGGATATACAAATGGGTATGCCACTTAGGTGAGTCGATGGAAACCAAAAACCTGAACCAGCGGTAAGCTCCGTCTAAGTCAAACCAAGCCACTTTCTTGAAGGACCCCGATCCAATTCCATCCGCTGTGCCTCCAAAACCCTAATCCAGAGGTAAGTAGTAGAATGAAGTACTGTTGACACGAGATAAGTAGTGGAATGAAATAGTGTTGATACGAGATGTGCTTTGGCCTTGATACGAGATGTGTTTTGGCGTGGGCTAAATCGGTTGGGCATGCACAATTAAATCTGTGGCGTTCCGTGTAACGTGACGCACCACCAATTATGTTCGCGAATAGGCAGGCTATTGGGCCCACACGTTTGTGGTGTAGTCTCCTGCTTGCACGCCACCAGTAATGAGATAGTGGTGGCGTACGAAATATACCCATGCCATCATCATTTCAAAAATAGCAATGTCGTGGATAAAAAATGGCGCGCCACCAATTATGATTGTGTGTAAGTATTTTTGCACTTGTGTCAAAATCAGGTACAATTGGCCTCCTCATGTACTCCACTGTAGGTTCCTATCATAGTCTTGCATCGCCGTGTTCGTCCAGGTCACTGTACTGTCCCACAAGTTCTCATCCAATGGTGTGGGAGGGATGCATCAGATGCTATTTGGGAAGATTTGGATTCGTTGAGCGAACAAATTTCTCGATCAGTGGCATGGGGTCAAACCGGTACTCAAGAAGAGGGGGTTGTCAACGGCGCCAACTCTAATTGAAATATTGGGCCGGCGGCCCAGCCCAGACGCAAAGCTAAACTACCAGCCCGGCTTGCAGGCTGAGAATGGGTCCATTAAAGCCCGTAAAAACTCATTTCCTTATATACTAGTCTAGTCGTAGGGATCAACTTGGCGAAGAAGGAATTGGCCTTTCGGCCGGCTTGTAATTCAGTACTATAACAAAAGGTGGGGGAGGTTGGGAGGAATTTATCTGATAATACAACTAGTTCGTCTACATAGCCATGGATTCGAGCTTCTAGCCTAGTTTGATCCTCTAGATCGTGAGTACCATCGACATGTAGACATATGTATGCAGACAATGAAGACCGAATCCAAACAGATCCACTGAAGACAAACACCGACAAATCTCTTGAGATCTGCTGGAGACACACCTCCACACGCCCTCCGATGATGCTAGGCGCACCACCGGGACGTGGCTAGTCAGGGAGAACCTCATTCCATCTCCAGGGAGCCATCGCCGCCTCGCCTTTCCAAGCAGGACACAAAGCCTAGACAAACAGAAAAAAACACCTAAAAGGAAGCAGGAGCCCTCCCCCGACGAGGATCGAGATCCACACGCTTCCATGGCCCTAAGGCCAAAAAATACGAGGCAGATCAACCGTTGTACCGGTAGGAGGCGGAAACCCTAATTGGAGCCGCACGTGGGAAAAAGGGTTGAGACAGTTGGCTGGGAAACCTGCTATTACTGTGACTACCTGCTATGTAACCGAGAAGCATGATGTTGTCGACAACAACGAGTGGGGGTGCTCTTGTTCTGGTTATTATTTTTGAATAAGAAGAAACATTATCCAAATCTAGATGTCAAGAAAAAGAAATCCTACCATGTCCACATCTAAATAAAAAGCGTGGGAGAACACAAGCAGATTATACATTTGGCATTGCACTAATTGTGTTACTATAATCTTGCTTGTCTAAATACAAATTGTGTTATTTTGTTACCCAACTCTTCTATGCTTCATGCATATATATTTTCCATGATGGATTGTAAGCTCAATGCATCACTCGTCAACCACAACTATTCCTTTTTACATTCCGGTGGATAACAATAGAAGAAATCAGTGGAACATATTTCGGCTAGGACAAACTAGGCTGACACCTGCCTTCACTCTCCGTGGATGTGCCATTATTACTATGGCATAGACAAACATTACCAATTCACCATTAGGCATGTGTAATAGAATAATAATTAATTTATGTTTAAGGCTGGGCGAATTGTTTTCCTCATGTGTCCCCTGCGAGTATGGTTTCTGTCCTCCCGATGTGAGTTCCGATCTCCCATGTGAGACCTTGGTGGTGCTCCGGAGACCGAGACATTATGTGTTACGATTATGGTTTTGGTGTGTGACATGACCTCTGTGGCGGCGAGTTCCTCATCTAGAGGCAGGGGTAGCGGTAATCCGAAGAAGAAAGGATGATCATATCATTGGATATCTCAAGCTAATGAGATTGGAGGAACATTAATTGGATTACTTGTTTTTGAAGATGAGATTTTTGTGCCACATGGAGTCAAGTGGATGGCGGTGGTAGCGGGTTCATACCCATAACCACTTTACGGCCGAGGGTTTCATCATGAACATGAATATAGCTTGGAGTCCAGGTCATGAGGTGAAGATTAGAATGTGTGGAAAGTGTGGCCTGGAACATGTTTGTTATAATTTTCCTACCGTCTTGTTGGGGATAACCCAGTTTCAGGAACTATATTGAAATAGTGTTGCAGTTCAATACTTCAATGTAATGTACTCAAAAAATGATGATGTGAACAATAGTCGATTATGGACACATGAGAATTGCTTGACATTCTTACCATTGGTACGAACAAAGAACTTGGGACAACTGTACCCCCTGAGGCCACGCAGAGACGCCACAGTTGGCCGTGTTACCCCACCTTGACCTCGCTGCTCTGCTTCTTCTCCAGCATTTAACTGAACCTGCAAAAAATTGAAACTATCCATCGCAGCATACCCGGTTAGAACTTTTAGATAGGCGGGTGTATAATAGCAAACACCATCGTCGTATACCCGGTTAGAACCCGAACCCGAGGAAATGGGTTAGAGCATCTTTAGTAGACCCTGCATAAGTGACCAAACCCGCAAAATAACCGTGTTTTGCAGTTTCAGCCGAGAAAAAACGAGACCGAACAGACCCCGCAAAATCGTCCGATCCTAAATTTTTTTAAGGGGTTTTGTAAACGCGAACGCGAAACCCTCATATATACAGTTTTAAGAGCAACTTTGTCAGAGCCGTGCATACCGGTCAACGTTGGCGGTTGAGGAATCTTTGCTCCCGCCAATGCCATGAAGCTCACCAGGCCGCCGCCCCCGCCACGGCGCTCGCCCGCCGGCCGGCCGATAGCCGGCCGTCCTCCGTCCCGGCCGCCGCGCTCGCCCGTGGCTCTGCGGCTCTTGAACGGAGCTAGCTAGCTAGCTCAATCCGATGGCGCCGGCCATTCAATCCGCGCGCGTCGCACTCGCCCCGGCCACCCTAGCATCCGCCCGCGTCACACTCGTCTCTTGTTTTCCCTCGTCCGCCTGTCCGTCGGATTGACGCGAGGAAGAGGACGACTAAAAAAAGAGCTAGCTATAGGTCTGTTCGGTATATTCGGAGAATATTGCTTTTTACGGGTTGATTATACGGGGTCTGAGTCTGTCCTCACCCACGACGCCTACATATACCCTTTTCCGCAAACTGCAAAAGACTTATGCGGGTCGGGATTTTGCGACGTGTGCTAGAGATGCTGTTAGAACTTAGAAAAGAACCCGCAAACGGAAGAGCTCGCGGAAAAAAAAATTCCGAGCAAGTCGCGAGTCCCCGTTTCCTACAAACCCCCGGCCACCTCGCTGCGCCAACCCAAGTACCCAACCACTCCCACTCCCACTCCACTGTCCACACCACAGTCCACTCCCACTCCGCCCCCATCGAAGGCCGGAAGCTTCCAGGAGCTAGGGTTTTCCGTACCGACCGATGGCCGTCGCCGACGCGGTGCTGCCCTCGCCGCCGCCGCCGCGGATCGTCGTCGCGGTGCTGGCGCTCGTGCGCTTCGTCCTCGACCCGCTGCCGGCGCTCGGGCGCGCCCTCCCCGTCGTGGCGGGGGTTCTCCGCTACCTTTGCTTCACCGTTGCGTGGATTCTCTCCGCGGCCGAGGCTGCCAAGGTGGTGGCGCACCGCGCCTGGGGCGAGGGCTCCGCCTCCTTCCTCTTCCTCAAGACGCTCACGGACTGGGCTTTCCTGGTCTTGGCCTGCAGCTCCCTTGTCTCCCTCGCGCTTGCCGCGCTGCTCTTGTGCGTCCTCTGCGTGGCGTACACGATGGCAGTTCTCTCTGGATCCGGGTCAGAATTCAAGAAGGTATCATGCAAATTAACTCAATCTAGTAACATGTATTCTGGCCGAATTACAACACTAGTAGATCAGATGAGTAGCAGTAGTACTAGTGTTCCATTTGAGTTCATCACTTCATCTGCATGAATGCTCATGCCCATCCACGTGGCTTTGCTGAAATTGTCGTCCTTAGGGTGCCTTGGGAGCAATCAAGAGCGAGTTTGCCCCAGACTCGTACAGGCTACCCCGCGTTGTGGTGCTTGGATTGATCACAGATGTGTCATTCTTCCTCCTATTTGGCGCCGGTCTTCTATTAGCGACGCCTGCGTTGTCGCATGTGGAGGGATCGTTATCTCATGGAGAAATGGTCGGTTCTGTACTCAAGGATGTGGGGATAACTGGGTGCCTGGAGGGAGGACCGGGCGGACAGCAAAGCACCATCGCAGTTTTGTTGAGGTATATACATATATCTCTTCCCCTTTGCTTTGAAATATGCATATCAATTCAAAAGATCATATGGCTCACATGTACATGGACTCATATATCTTAGTTTACTGCCTACTGGTGTTGATATTTGTTAACATGGAGTATTGTCGTATATTAAACCAAAAAGGATTCTTCTATTTCCTCTAATCACTGCATATTGTTATTCATTATAAAATTGGGAGTGTTATTATGGATCTTAAATTTGTGAGTAGCCAACTGATGCATGCAGTTCTACCATATGCTTTTGTTACGAAGTAGTGAAAACACAATTGGTCAATTCCACGTATTAGAATAAAATAATCTTAATTGCCTTTGCTCCATCATCCCTTGTAATCGATATATCTTTGCAGCGAGTGAGATTATAACAATATTTGCATGCCTCCAAACGGTTTGCAAGCACCTTTCTTGTGAACTCCTGTCATCGATATTTACTCCATGGAAAGATCCAAAGTTTTCAAGTTTTGGCTATGACATATATGAGCCTACTCTACTTACCTGTTTTTGTCGATTGTGACTTTGTGCCATTGTTCTGTTGCTGGTAAATAGAAGTAAACTGTTTGATCATGTAAATAAATAACATGGCAGTATAATGGCTCACCTCCTTTAACAGTTATCAACTTCTATGTGGCGCTGTGCCACTACATTTTGGTAGAAGTGTCATCGTGCCTCTGTCTCCTGTTCTGTGACTCGGTTTAATGCTTTTATACTTTAGTAAAATAAAAAGAAGTAAACTGTTTGATCATGTAAATAAATTACATGGCAGTAGTACCTGGACGCTCATCTAGTACTTTAAGCTGGTGCTATGCCACTACATTTTGGTAGACGTGCCTTTGAGAACAGTTAAATTCCAACATTGCAAGTTCATGTCATCAGTTGTGTGTTTGTTAGCACTACCAATTGAAAGGAGAAGAAAGATTCATACTCATAAAAGAACAATCATATGGAAAATGAGTGGCATGGTCTTTAGATTAGATTTACAGTACTTGAAACTATCCTATTGGATGCTTAACGTTGATATGAGAATGTGGCAATATGAATATATGATCAAATCTTGCGTTGGGTAATTTGCAGATGAAGCTAAGAAGAGAAGGTGTCCAGGGAATGTGGCAAGGAGCCACAGTTCCCATTCCGCTGATGGTTGTGACTTACGAGTGATCCCAACAGATGCAAGTTTTCAGAGGAAAAGGAATCTTTGCAGGCTTGCTCCTTTCTACTATCAGTAGACCCTAATCATCATTAGCCATGAACACGTTTGCAGACTTGCTTATTTCTGGTATTACTAGATCGTAATTGTCTATAGCTGTGAAGTTTGGTGGGTCATTATGGGTGTGGTGATGATGTTTTACTCCGGGCTACTTGCTTAGAAGTTTGCACCAGAGTATTGGTGTGTATATGATGGTAGAATTCTTGCTCTCTGTTTGTAATAGCCATATCGGAAGACAATGATTCCACGAGACATTAATCTGGTGATGAATTGGTATGACTGCCGTCGGTTTGCACTATTCTTATGTTGAATAGTACTACTACAAGCTAGTAACAATTTGCAATGAAGTGTTGATACGAGATAGATGTGCTTTGGCCTGTAGACGCCGAGCGTATTCAAATTTTCCTTCTCCAAATCGATGAAAGAGTTCTTTGTTCGGCACCACTCCAAGACTAGAGTGTTGACAGTAAAGTAATATTATGTAGAGCGGAGCATCAATACGGACATAAGCTTCGTAGAATGGCCGACATCGAATCTACCCGTAATAATCATGTGTTGGTGGAACTTCCATGCTATATCCAAGGGGTAGATATTTGTTTGGAAGGCTTTGCATATGGCACTCTACCATGTCGTGCTATCCTAGCGAATTGACTTCTTAATAAAGTCGACACTCAATGGCTGGTATGCGGGCATGGAGTAGGGGATTTGTGATGTTCTAAACCTGTGATATCGAGCTACATCTATTACTGAAAAAGGCTTTCGCCCCGCTTTATAAATAAAGCATCCACCAAGCACAAAGTTCATAAGGTACCACTCGAAACACGAACACACCAAACGCCACCGCACGAAGGTCCAACACAAACGCACAAAACACAACACACACGCAACAATGGTTCAGCTGTGGGCACAGCACCACAAGCCCAACACAACACCCAAGGACGCACATACAACAAGCGGCGGTGGCGACGTCGACGAAGACACAGATCTAATCTGGCTCAGGTGGTGGTGGAGGGAGCGGGGGAGCCAGTCGGAGAGCCATCGCACGAAGCTGAGTGATGATGGAGGTGATGGCGTCTCTCTCCCTGGGGCGGCTAAGCGGCCGCCAAAGCTGCAAGTAACCAGACCATTTGAACAAAGCGTCAGTAGCACGACGAAGAGGGATACGCTGAATCACAAGTTTATTCCTAACAGTCCACAGCGTCCAGGCAAGGACCCCGATGATCAGCCACCTAGTGCGGCGTAATGCGGGGGGAATCGCCTGGAGTTCGGCAAAGAGAGCAGGGAAGTTGGTATGATCCCAGCTTCCACCCACAATCTCGCGGAAACAGCTCCAAAGGAACTGCGCAGACACGCAGGTGAAGAAGATATGGTTCGAGTTCTCTTCAGGCCCACAGAGTGGGCAGCGCCCGTCCCCAGGGCCATTGCGTTTCAGAACCTCAACGCCAGATGGAAGGCGGCCACGAATCCACTGCCACAGGAATATCTTAATCTTCAATGGGAGGCGAATCTCCCAAATAGATGAGAGCGCCTCATGACCGGGCGAGGGGGCGATGGCCGGATAGAGAGATTTGGTGGAGAATTGACCGGATGGTTCAAGGCACCATCTAGCGCGGTCATCGTCAGCCGAGAGGTCCGGCGCATGGAGAGCCACACAGTCAAGCAAATCCTGCCAGTCCGCATTCTCCGCAGGACCAAAAGGCCTGCGGAACGCAATGCGCCCAAGGTCGAGAAGGGCGTCTGCCACGGAGATCTGGGGGGCCACCGCAATGGAGAACAGGACCGGAAACCGGGATGCCAGGGGTGCGTCCCCAGTCCAGCGATCAAACCAGAACAGCGTGGCGGTGCCGGACCCGATCTCAATCGAGGTCCCTATCCGAAGGACCGGAAGGAGCTGGATGACAGATTGCCAGAATTGGGAGCCTCCAGAGCGTTGACAAAAGGTGAGTGGCTGTCCGCGGAGGTACTTCTGCTGAATAATGCGCAGCCACAGGCCACCATCTCCGTTGTTAATCCTCCAGAGCCATCGAGTCAAAAGGGCTATATT
Organism: Triticum dicoccoides; assembly: GCF_002162155.2. NCBI lineage: Eukaryota > Viridiplantae > Streptophyta > Magnoliopsida > Poales > Poaceae > Triticum > Triticum dicoccoides. The sequence continues at coordinate 77,777,177 of NC_041382.1, read as the reverse complement.
CATGCGTTTGGATGACATGATCCCAAGGCCGCCCTGGTCGCGGGGTTTACAGATCTCGGACCACTTGACCATGTGGTATTTCTGCTTGTCACCCTCGTCGGCCCAGTAGAATCGCCCCTGAACGGTGGCAATCTCGTGATGAAGAGTCTCCGGAAGGCTGTAGAAACTCATGATGAATAAGAGGAGGCTGGCGAGGGACGAGTTAATAAGAACCGTACGGGCCGCTTTAGAAAGCCATCGTCCCTGCCAGGGCTCGATCCGGTGTTGGAGCTTCCCCACCGTGGGGCGTAGCTCGGCCACGGTAAGCCTGGTGTCGCTAATGGGAATACCAAGATAGGTCGTGGGGAAGCACCCAAGCTGGCAGTTAAGCCGATCCGCGATGCTCTGCCGCTCGTCTTGGGAGTAGCCCAAGATCATCACCTCACTCTTGTCGAAGTTGATCCTTAGGCCGGACATCTGTTGGAAGCATAGGAGGAGGAACTTGAGGTTCGAGATATCACTCGCGGAGCCCTCCACCATGACGATGGTGTCGTCCGCATATTGGAGAAGGGAGACCCCGTTGCCTCCAACAAGGTGCGGGACAATCCCTTTGATGTGTCCAGCCGCCTTGGCCTTATCGAGGATGGTCGCCAACGCATCAACAACTATGTTGAACAGGAATGGGGAGAAGGGGTCGCCCTGGCGGACCCCACAAAACGTGGGGAAGAACGGGCCGATCTCCCCATTAATGTTCACCGTTGTGCGGCCGGAAGAGACCAACTGCATAACTCTGGTCACCCATCTATCGTCGAAACCTTTCCGAAGCAAACATTCCTGAAGGAAGCCCAGCTGACCGTGTCATATGCCTTGTGGAAGTCCAGTTTCAGGAAGACTGCCTTGAGGTGTTTGGAGCGCACCTCATGGAGAGCTTCGTGAAACACTAGGACCCCATCAAGGATATAACGGCCCTGGATGAAAGCTGACTGATCAGGGTGAGTGATCCGATCAGCTATAGGGGCCACCCTAATGGCGTACCCCTTGGCCAGGATGCGGAAGATGACGTTAATCACCGTAATCGGCCGGAATTGTCGGATGTCCGAGGAACCCGACACCTTAGGAATGAGCGTGATTACCCCATAATTCAGCCGGCCGAGGTCAATGGTCCCAGCCATGAACTCGTCAAATAGGGCCATCACCTCGGGTTTGATCACCTCCCAGAAGGACTAAAAAAACTTCACTGGAAGGCCATCCGGGCCAGGAGCCGAGGAGGAGTTCATGCCCTTAATGGCTGCCCAGACCTCCTCCTCGGAGAATGGGGCCGTGATGGCCGCATTGTCCGCCGGCGAGACGCAGCAGTGAGCAGGCCAAATGTCTTGCGCTAGAGCAAGACCTCCTCGAGGGGAGGCAGAGAATAGGTCTCTGTAAAAGCCATCAACATGCGCCCGGATGTCCTCCGGGCACTGGAGGAGGGTCGGGCCATCCCACAAGAGGGGGATGGAATTGCGGCACCTACGGCCATTAGCGATAGCCTGGAAGTAGGCAGTATTGGCGTCCCCCTTGAGGACCCAACTCTGTGTACCTCGCATGCGCCAGTAGGCTTCCTCGTCAGTGTAGATGACCGTGAGCTGATCTTCCAAGTCGTACCTACGCATCCATTCGTCTGTCGAGAGACCAGTAGTGTCAGCCCGTAGGTCGAGGGCCTGGATGTTGTCAAGGAGAGCTTTCTTCCTCTCACGGATGTCCCGACCCACGTTAGCACCCCATCCTTTCATGAACTGCCGTGACCGCTTGGCGCAGAAATGCCAAGAGTCAACGGCCGACATGGCCCTATGGGGGGCGTCCCGCGCCTCACGCCAGCGGCCGACCACCGCAGCAGTGAAGCCTGGCTGGCGCAACTAGAAGGTCTCAAAACGGAAGCATGGCGGCAGCGAAGGACGTTCATTCTCCGAGCAGAGGAGAAGGGGTACATGATCTGACCCAATCCACGTGATCGCTCGCAGCTTTGCTAGGGGACATCGGATGTCCCACTCAGGGGAGACGAAAACCCGATCGAGGACCGAACGAGTCGGATCGACTTGGCGGTTAGTCCAAGTGAATCTGGCCCCACACGATCGAGTTCCCACAACCCCATATCTGCGATGCAATCATTGAATAATTGCATCCGAGGAAAGTTCACTAGGTTATTGCTCTTGTCTTCCTCCGTCCGGATGAGGTTGAAGTCACCGCCAACTACCACCGGGAACTGGGCCGACGCAACCTTCCTCCTGAGCTCAGCAAGGAAGGTCTCCGACCTACGGTGGTCGGCCGGGCCATAAACCGCGATGATCTCCCATTTAAAGTTTAGGGACCGTTCGAAAACCTCCATGCTCACAAAGAACTCTCCCCGGTCCATGCCCCCAACCTCAAGGGTGGCATCCTTCACACCTAGGAGGATGCCCCCCGAGTGGCCTGCGTTCCCACTAGAAGGAAGCCAGTGCCAGGCGAATAGGTCGGAACTCAAGTGCTCCAGTTCCGACAGGGAAAATTCAGTACGCATCGTTTCTTGGATGGCTACTATGTCAATACGCTCGGTTCGCATGTATTCAATGAGTTGGCGGCGTCGACCATCTTGGCCGAAACCGCGGATGTTCCAGAATAAGGCTCTCATCAGGCATCCATCGGGGGGCTGCTTGACCCCAGGACACGTGACGCGCTCTGGGCGCGGAAAGCCCTAGGACTGCAACCACTAATTAAGGAAGTGTTGCAAGTTGATACAGCATGGCAAGTGTCGCTGAAACATTTAATTTGTGATGCAAACCACAAATCGCCTGTTCTTGGCCATGAACAACTCAAACTATTGATTGTAGTTTGTACTTGGAACGTTTGGTGGGAAAGAAGGAAACGAGTGAACGGTGAGCGAGTTCAGTCCCCTGAGAGATCGACTATCTCAATTACGGAGCCCACAACTATTTTTGAGTCGGCTCTAATAAAGAAGAATACTGGGATTGGAAGACATGCCTAGGATCGGCCACTGAAGGACGTACATGGTGAAGTTGAATGTCAACACTTCCTTTGATGAGGCTACCTTAATCGGTCCCACAGGTGCCATTGTGCGAGACTCTAAAGGCTTCTTCATCGGAGCATCAAACCATCTAATTGTGCATGCACAAGCTGTAATTGATGCTATGAATCGAGAACTTATACTCTAGCCCAGTGGTGCACTACCAGAAAAACTTGCGATGCCGACGGCCAAACCTATGCCGACAAGGGCCGTCGGCATAGATGGGCATATCCCGACGACCCAGCTAAAGCCGTCGGCGTAGAAAGGCCGTCGGTGTATATCAATCTATGCCGATGGCACCCGTCGGCATAGATCAGCCGTCGGCGTCGCAAGAAATATGCCTACGACGGTCGTCGGCATAGGGCAGGCCGTCGGCCCCGTCTACCCGGGCGGACGACGGCCGTATGACGGTGTCAGGCTACGTCGACGGGCTAACGGTGGCCGTCGGCATAGCTATGCCAACGTCATCAATCTGCGGCGCCCACCACGTCATCGATCCGCGTCGCTCGCCGGTCCCGTGGGGTGGCATATCTATGCCGACGGCCTAGCCGTTGGCATAGGCTTGGCCCATGGATCTTGCCACGTCATCAATCCCCGCCCTACGCCACGTCATCGATCCAGGGCTCTACCGTTCCATGGTCGTAGCTAAGCCGTCGGCATAGATTTCTAATAATATTTTAATGTTTTATTTATTTTCTCTTTTTATTTTTTATTTTTTCCAAAACTAATTTCATTAACTTAAATGTGCCTTAAATGTACAGAAAAAATATATCGATTGCCCCCACATGAGCCTTGCTTCCGTCGTGTCACGGAGAGGTTAGACGGGACGGGGTACCTGTGTGTGTGTGTGGGGGGGGGGTAGCAATGCCGCCAGGTGTTGCGGTGGGCCCTCCTACGGTTGTGGAAACATGGTGGCAGCGCAGGCACCCAGCACGCGGCTCCGGGGTGTGCCCCCCTCACGGCCGGGCGTCGCTGCCGCCGTGTCCCGTAGGGGGGAAACGGCCACCTCGGGCCGACACGGAGGGAATCTTGGGGTGGGTTATGCCGGGACTGTGTTCGGGGGTGTAGCTATGGCTGGGCTATGACAACCAGGTGAAAAGGTCCACCGGTCAAACTCCGTCCGATGAAAGTCAAAGGGCTAGACCCGGCGGTCGTCTGTGTCAAGGTTAGACGGGACGTGGTACCTAGGGGGGGGGGGTAGCTGTGACGCCCGGATAATTAAACTACAATAATCCTCTGTTAATGATGCCATGTCACCACTGTTACTTTTGCTAAACCCACTTGTTTCAAACACAGGTCAAATTCAAATTCCGAAAACAAGTCAAATTTTTATTTCTTCAAACTGTCAAGTAAAAATGTTCGGTGGGTTGAAGATATTAGCTAACTAATTTTCATGAATGATTCAACATCATTTGAGATATTTAATTTCCCTTGGAAATTAAAATAGTTCCAAATCACCCTTTTCTTATACTTTTCCATTTGTGAAAAATCCAAATCAATTCAATCTCCTACCAAACTTTTTGTGTAGTGCCAAATATTGTAATGTATTTATGTGGCCAAGTTCCACATTTTTACAAAAACCAATTAACAGCTCAAAATATTACAAACGGATTCTGCAATCAGTGTAAAATAAATAAAAGGGAAAGGCCTAACTACTATGTGTTAATGGGCTCTAGTGCCTTTGTGCACTTTGGCCCGTCTAACAACATTGGGCAGCCCACCTCCACCTCATCCCCAACCTCGCTACAGGAGGCGGGGGGGTCGTGGCGGCCATCCCATGGCGCCCCTGGTCCCGTGGCGGTCATCCCCGCTCTCTCCCTGTGGATTAGAGGACGCCCCGACGCCCTCCTCCCTCCCTTGACGAACCCTAGCCGCCCAATCGCTCTCCCTCTCTTTTGTTCTCGCGATTTGTTTGACGCCGAGCGCTGCTGCTACCATGGCCATCGTCATCGCGCGGCCACTGACTCCCCGCTGGCTAGGAATGCACCAGGAGAATTGCCATCGTCTTCTTCTTCCTCTTCGTCCACGACCTCGAGCCCGGAGCCCCTGCATCGCCCTTGACGCCGCCCTCTTCTTCCTCGGGTCGCCGACAAATATCGGCGATTCCGGCGAGCCTGCAGCTACTAAGCCGTCACCGGGCCCCCCTTGTGCCTCCCCGGTGAGCTGCTCCTCCGAATCCCCGTCACCCCGGTCTCGGATCCCTCGTCGTATCGCCTGTACGAACAGGTGGCTGCCATGGCCGTAGTTCAGCGTCTGCGTACGTGCTCCCGCAGTTCCTGCGATGCTACTGCCGTTGCTACTTGCCCTGCCTGATGCTGTTGCTGCTGCTGCTGTTGCTTGTTTCTGCTGCTCCCCTGACGACGCCCGTCGCGCCACGCCTAGCTTCGGCAACGGCAAGGCCTTGCCTTGGCCACGCGCCCCAGGCCGCGCCTCCCCCGCATGCTCTCTGCCGCTCGAGCCTCTCGCCTCCGCCGCCCCACTGCTTCCTGCGCGACACCGTGCCGAGTGCTGCTCGCCGCCTCCGGCCGTTGCGGCCCGGCGCCGTGCGCTGCTCCCCGCCCCGCGTGCTGGGCACCGTCCGCCGGTGCTCCTCTGTAGCGGCCGCGCGTCCCAGCCATGGCCTTGAGCCATCGCTCGAAGGGGCCGGCTCTGTTCGATGGGGATTAGCCCCTGTTTTTTTTATAATTACTTAGAGTTGGCCTAATGACAGGTGGCCCCACCCTGCACTATTAGTTAATTAACTAATAGCTAAATTTAATTGAGTTATTAGGTACTAACAGCTCGGCCCCATGATTTAATTAGATTAATTTAAATCATTTAACTGTTCAGTCAATGACACATGGGTCCCACACGGGCCTTTGACCAGTCAACTGCTGACTGGGCAGTTGACTGGGCCCTCTATCAGCCCTGTTAGGAATAGAATTAGAGCACTTGATTATTTACTAATTATCAAGTCCTAATTAAGGAACCGACTTAGGAACCGACTATGTATTCTCTAACTGCTAGAAGCAGTTGTACTTCCTCTCTCATGTTAGCAACTGCTTAGTGCAGTTACTGTTATGTCTCACGCATTAGCAACCGCTGCTTGCGGTTAGAAATACTCTCACAAATTTGTAACCGCTCCCTGTATATATAGTGCCCAATCAATAAGAATCATTTACTTCTGGAAAAATCACTTTTTCACTTTATACGTTATCAGTACTCGCTCTGCCGAGAGCGACAGAGAGCCATCACAGGAAAGGTAAGAATGGCAGGGAGGGACCTGCCGTCGATTACTTTCGCCATTGCACGCTTCCTCCAGAGAGAGAACTGTCGCTGTCCACGCACCCATCGCCACCGTGCTGCAAGTCGCCGGCGCCGTCAAGGACTTGGCGCAAGGAGTGGCCCTCGCCGCCGCTTTTTCGCCTGGAACCACCGCCAGAACCGCCGCCGTGGGTACGCACGCCAAGGCAACCGCCCGCTCCGTGGGCGAGCACCAACGGTGCACCAGGCTGCCCCTCGGCTCCGACCACCGCTGCAAACCATGTTGGGCCTTCGGCTCCGGCTCCGGCCGTCATCGACGACTACATCGTACCAACGACTCCGCCGCCATCTATCTTCACCATCCCTCCGATGGATTGGCTCCTTGGAGGTCCATCGGCGCCATTCCTCGGAGAAGAAGAGATGTTCCCTTGCGAACTCGCGCCACCGCCTCTGCCCCCGTATGGGTTCGAATCGTGCCCAGCGCATACGGGCGCACCACCGCGGAAGCCGTCTCCGACACCATCAACGAAGTGCCGGAGCACTTCATCCCTCCTGGATACGGCCCCGTCCCGGATCTCCCATCCCCGACGCCGGCGGCAGCGGGAACCGGCGGCTACCCTTCCAACCCCGACTTGAACATCAAGATCAAGGTTGAAGAAGAGGAGATAGAGGACCAGGGCTCGTCGTCGACGCCACCACGTTCATCACCGGCGACACCACCTCCTCCTCCGGCACCGCCTCTTCCTCCGACGCCTCCGCCGAAAGCCCGCCGGATCCTGCGCCAATTCGCCGCGGCCATGGCGCAGAACCACGCAACCCTTCGTGGCGCGTGGTCGCCGGATGCCCTTGGCCTCACCGGCGCCCCTGGGGCGAGCAGCAGCGGAGCAGGCCGTGCTGCAAAGCGGGGCCCAACTCGCTTCCATTGAAGACGGCGAGACGGGGCAGGGAGAGCTAACGAGCAGCGGTGCTGAGTCCAGGTACGAACAGAGAAGGGGAATTGGAAGTGGCGGAGACGTAGGGAAACTAGCGATCCTGCTCTCCTTATCCTCTCTCTGTCGGTGCATGGGCCAGGCCAACTCTCCCCGCTCCTCACCTAATCAGGCCTACAGGCCAATAACTCCAATAAATGGCTACTGGTGCTGTGGCATTTTCAACAGAGAATAGCCATAGTATTTGTATATTGCATAGCAGCCGGTTCTGTTTATTTGAGAGTGCTATTTTATTGTACTAAGAACCTTTGTTTATTATATTCAGTCTGTACTGTATTGTAAGTTTGGATATCTAGACCATGTATTATCTAAATAAAGTCTCAGACTACGTGTACATATTCTACATAATTGCTTCAGCATTTCCTTTTAGAATATGTAGTTCATAAGTACAACAATTTTTATTTACAAATTCATATTTCGGGATCACAGGGTAGATGAGGCATCTACTGCACTTTGCAGATTATTCTCATTGCTGAAAGATCTACGTTTCGCCTCTTTTGTTCTGGCGAAATGACTATCTTCGAGTGCTCTCCAAATATGCAAATTGATGTGATTACCTCGAATATTATACTTGCAAAACACAAGGTAACTGTGTGATCTACTGCATCAAATTGCAGACTATCCACTCTTACTGTGAGGTCTACATCTAGTCATTTGACAGATGACTACCTTCAAAGTGTTTTTGTAAAATTTAGTATGGCACAAGGTAATGGATATATGAACATCTACTGGTCAAAACCAGATTATGTTCTCCATTGCTGCGAGATCTACACCACAACGGTGACTATCTTCAAAGTGTCATTTACATAAAATGGGGTCTACACATATAAGTATAAAGCATCAGCTATACTTCAGAACTTTGTTCTTTTGAAGCATTTGTTGTTACTTAAATTTTACTCTCGTAGTAAAACTAATTTATGCATGATCACAACATGCAGGAAAATGGGTGGCATCATGAATAGAGAATTTCATGAACTTGAGCTAGATGGTAGTAATTATTTATCATGGGCTATGGATACCAAGATAGCATTAGAATGTCGTAAACTTGGTTCCACAATTATCACACCTGTTGAAGGCGCTGCGGAAATACCGCAAGCAGTCAAATATGGAGCATTAAGTTTTATAAGGCATCACCTCCATCCTGATTTAAAAACAAAATATTTAATGGAGGAGGATCCACTTGCTTTATGGAACTCTCTCAAGGAGAGATATGACCAACAAAGAGCAGTTATGCTACCAGAAGCCCAAAGAGAATGGTCCCTCATAAGGTTCCAAGATTTCAAATCCGTGGCAACATACAACTCTGCAGTTCACAAGGTTAATTCTAAACTAAGATTTTGCAACCAAGCAATTTCAGAAGATCTCATTGAGAAGACCTTGTGCACTTTCCACCCCTCGATGAGAGTACTACAACAACAGTACCGTCAACAAAAATACAAAAAGTATTCTGAGCTCATATACACTTTACTTCAGGCTGAGAAACATGATGAACTTCTCATGAAGAATCATCAGACACGCCCAACGGGCTCCATGCCACTCCCTGAAGCACATGCTAACACTCAGTCTACTAAAAAGTATGGGGGGAGTAAAAAGAATTTCAAGAAATTCAATGGAAAGTGGAAAAGGAACAACAAGCAGAAAACATTTGGTCAATCTAAAGGTAAAGGTCATTTTAAGAAAGATGACCGAAACACCAAATCCGAGATTTGTCAAAGGTGTGGATGTACTAACCATCATACTAGCAAATGCCGAACTCCTAAGCATCTAGCGGATTTATATCTCAAATCCACTGGGAAAGGCAAACAAGTTCGTGGAAAAGCAGAAGCTCACTTCAACGCTTTACAACAAGAAGAGAACCTTGAAGCTAGCACTTCTCAAAGCGCTCCTAAGGAAACAAGGAAGAAGGATGAAGATCTTCTTGGTGTCGACAACATGATAGTGGAATACACCCAAGACGCATACGGAGATCTCATATAATCTCCACATCACTCATTTGATGTTATCAGCTATTTTATTGTAATAATGGAAGTTATAATTTGTATAACTCTAAGTAGAATAAAGTCCTACGGACCAATCATCTTATGTAATTCAGACATAATGTCATATTTATATGTGTAACTGTAATATGAATACTTTGTATGTATTTATATGTGAGTAATGAATAAAAATTCATCCTAAAATATTCTCTTACTCTATATAGATTTTACGGGAAGATAATCCAAAGGAAGAAGAACTATGTTTGGTGGACAGTTGTACCATAACACAATATTAAGGGAAATAAAATATTTCCAAACTCTAACTAAGAGATAAGGGAATATTATGACCATTTCCGGTCGCGATGCATCAATTATTGGTTCAGGACGAGCCACACTCGTTCTGCCTATGGGTACTACCATTGTAATTGAGGATGCACTCTTGTATCCTGAATCTACTCGCACCCTTCTAAGTTTCAAAGACATTCGATCAAATAATTTCCATATGGAAACTATCTCTGAAAATAATACTGAATATTTGCTTTTAACAAAGAGCAATGGGTCTGAGAAACAAATTCTTGAGAAATTCCCCTCACTTTCATCTGGATTATATTACAGTTATATAAAACCCGTACCACATGTTGCGTACAAAATAATTTTTCAAGACCTTGATAAATTCAAGACTTGGCATGATCGCCTAGGTCATCCTGGCATAGGGATGATGAGAAAAATTATTGACAATTCTATTGATCACAGCCTTCCAACTAAAAGATTCCCCAAATCATCAGATTTTGTGTGCACCGCATGTGCAAGTGGGAAATTAATTATAAAACCATCTTATCTTAAAGTAAAAAATGAGTCATTAAATTTCCTTGAACGCATTCAAGGAGATATATGTGGTCCAATTCAACCACTATCAAGACCCTTTAGGTATTTCATGGTACTCATAGATGCATCTACTAGATGGTCACATGTATGTCTATTATCCACATGTAATCATGCCTTTGCCAAGTTAATTGCTCAGATTATCAAATTAAGAGCAAACCATCCCGAAAATAAGATAAAAACAATTCAAATGGATAATGTTGCTGAATTTTCTTCACGCGCATTTAATGACTATTGCATGGCTATGGGCATTAATTTAGAACATTATGTGCCTTATGTTCATACTCAAAATGGATTGGCTGAATCTCTCATCAAAAGAGTAAAATTAATTGCTCGACCATTATTACAGAATTGTAATTTGCCAACATCTTGTTGGGCACATGCGGTATTACACGCCGCAGATCTGATACAAATCAGACAAACTACATACCACACAACCTCCCCACTGCAACTAGTTCGTGGCACTCAGCCAAGTATTTCCCATCTGCGAAAATTCGGTTGCGCAGTATACGTACCAATATCACCACCCCAGCGTACAACCATGGGCCCCCACAGAAAACTTGGGATCTATGTGGGTTATAATTCTCCGTCAATTATAAAATATCTTGAACCTCTTACAGGGGACCTGTTTACTGCTCGATACGCTGATTCTATTTTTGATGAGGACCATTTCCCGGCATTAGGGGGAGAATCAAACCACAAAGAATGTCAGGAAATAGATTGGAATGTAACAGGCATCCAGTCCTTAGATCCACGTACTAAAGAATCTGAAACTGAAGTTCAGAGGATTATAGATTTGCAACACATTGCAAATAATCTGCCAGATGCATTTACTGACCATAAAGGTGTCACTAAATCACATATTCCCGTTGTTAATGCACCAGAACGAGTGGAGGTACCAAGTAAAACCACTCAAACCCCAAATGAGAGTAAGAGGGGGAGAAATCTGGTTAGCCGGAATATAGCTTCTCAGAAGCCTCCGCGGAAACAGAGGAAATCAAATCCTCTACCAATAAATGCAATTCAACCTCAAGTTGAAGGACACCAATCAGATGATCAACATCTAGAACCCAGCATAAATGCGCATACAAATATAGTAGCTGGGACATCGGAACACCATGACTCTATTGTTGTGGGAAATCACATAGAGTCTGAAGGTATAAAAGAAATTTCCATAAACTATATAGAAACAGGAGAATCATACAACAGAGAGACTACAATTGTCGACATATATTTTGCCTCTGAAATTGCTGAAACCCTTCAACTGGATCCAGAACCAAAGACCGTCAGGGGTTGCCCCAAGCGTCCTGATTGGCCTAAATGGAAGGAAGCAATTGAGGCAGAACTGCGCTCGCTCAACAAAAGAGAGGTATTTTCCTCAGTAATACCTACTCCTCAGAATGTCTTCCCTGTGGGAGCAAAATGGGTTTTTGTTCGAAAAAGGAATGAAAACAACAAGGTGGTGAGATATAAAGCGAGGCTTGTAGCACAAGGGTTCACACAGAGACCTGGCATTGATTATGATGATACATACTCTCCTGTCATGAGTGGAATAACGTTTCGATATTTAATATCTTTGGCAGTACAAATGAATTTATCTATGCAGTTAATGGACGTAGTGACAGCATACTCGTATGGGTCACTCAAATCGGACACATATATGAAAGTTCCTGAAGGACTTAAAATGCTGAATCCAAAAGCAAATCGCAACGCATATTGTGTAAAATTACGAAAGTCACTCTATGGCTTAAAACAGTCGGGTAGAATGTGGTATAACCGACTGAGTGAGTTTCTTATTCAGAAAGGATACTCAAATAATGATGATTGCCCTTGTGTATTTATAAAGAAATCCTCAAATGGATTTTGCATGATCTCAGTGTACGTTGATGATCTCAATATCATTGGGAGTACACATGATATAAAAGAAGCACGCAATCATTTAATGACGGAATTTGAGATGAAAGATTTGGGAAAGACCAAATTTTGCTTAGGCATACAATTTGAGCATCTTCCCTCGGGAATTTTAGTATACCAACCTGCTTATATTCAAAAGGTTTTGGAAAAATTCAATATGGATAAATCATATCCAACCAAAACACCCATGGTTGTCAGATCCCTTTATATGAATAAAGATCCTTTTAGACCTCGGGATGATGACGAAGAGATATTAGGACCTGATTTCCCGTATCTCAGTGCTATTTGTGCGCTAATGTACCTTGCAAATTGCACCAGGCCTGATATTGCATTTGCGGTAAATTTACTAGCTAGACATAGCGCTGCTCCAACAAAACGTCATTGGACAGGAGTAAAGAATATATTTAGATATTTACATGGCATAAAAGATCTTGGCTTATTCTATCAGAAAAACCAAGATATGACTATGGTAGGATATACTGACGCTGGCTATTTATCTGATCCTCACAATGCTAGGTCACAGACAGGTTTCGTATTCTTATATGGTGGAACTGCTTTTCCATTGAAGTCACAAAAACAGACTCTCGTAGCAACTTTCACTAATCATTCTGAAATAATTGCATTATTTGAAGCATCAAAGGAATGTGTATGGCTTCGCAGGATGATTAACCACATTCAAACTTCGTGTGGTATTGGTTCATTAGGATCACCAACTATTATTTATGAAGATAATGCAGCTTGCATTGCTCAAATGCAAATGGGTTATATTAAAAGTAATATCACAAAACATATTTATCCTAAGTTGTTCTTTCCACATTCATTATAGAAAGATGGAGAAATTGATATTTTGCAAACCAAATCTTGTGACAATTTAGCAGATTTGTTCATAAAGTCTTTACCAAATTCAACATTCCAGAAATGTATTCATGGGATTGGTATGAGACGTTTTCGAGATTTGCAAATTTCAGGGGGAGAAAAACTCCTAGAATTATAACCCTTTAGTTATCATCAGATAATAATTATTGTACTCTTTTCTTTTATGAGTTTTTGCATCAGTTTTCTCATAAAAGATTTTTAATGAGGCAATATAAATTATACCATATCGTTTTCTCCTTATATTTTTCCCACATGGTTTTAAAGGAGTTTTCAATGGTGTATCTATTACTCCTCATATTTTTCCCATAGGGTTTTCGGGGGAGGTTCTTAAATTGCAGAAATGATTCTCAAGCAGGATGACGATTATATAAGAAGCACTAGATGATGAAATATACAAGAAGCACTAGATGATGGATCCTTCTAGAAGATGCGTGATCCAATGGGGAGTGTTAGGAATAGAATTAGAGCACTTGATTATTTACTAATTATCAAGTCCTAATTAAGGAACCGACTTAGGAACCGACTATGTATTCTCTAACTGCTAGAAGCAGTTGTACTTCCTCTCTCATGTTAGCAACTGCTTAGTGCAGTTACTGTTATGTCTCACGCATTAGCAACCGCTGCTTGCGGTTAGAAATACTCTCACAAATTTGTAACCGCTCCCTGTATATATAGTGCCCAATCAATGAGAATCATTTACTTCTGGAAAAATCACTTTTTCACTTTATAAGCCCCACACAGCCGCGGGTTGGGTGTACTTTTGGGTACACTTAGCATTTATGATCTATTTCTGAAATCCAGAACTTGTTTAAATCTTTGAAAAGTCATAGAAAATAATCCGTAACTCGGATGAAAATGTTTTCTACAGGAAAGTTGCTCAAAACGACGAGACAAATCCGAATGCGCGGTCCGTTTACCTGTCAGATGCCTCTAACTATCTGAACATGGAACATCCCCCCTCCGGTCATCTATCTGACACAGGTCCGGAACCGGGAACACATTCCCGGTTGAATTCCCCCTTCACCTATATCGTGTAGCCATGCGTGCCGCCTCTTCAGACATGCCACCACACCATACGACATGTATGAGGGCCCAGTGCGACGCTCCGGTGGCATTTCTACCCTCCCCCCAGGGCCCCCGTCCCGCCTAACCCTGTAGCGTTTGACCATGGGATCTAGCCCTTTGACTTTGCACGGATTACCATGGGGCAAAACCTGCATAGTGCTCACACATCAACTCTTGCATGTGTGCATGTCATGCGTATTAGACCTGGCTAAATTGATCGAGGTGACATTGTCTAGCCTGTGTACGCATGTGTTTGTTTCCAGCAAAAGAAGAATCAGTCATAAAAGCAAAAAACCTAACACAAAAATGCAAATAAATCTGAAATTCAGTTAACACAGAAATGCAAAAAAACATCTGAAATTCAGAAAAAATTAGACTTTTTTATTGTTGGGGAACACAGTAATCTCAAAATTTTCCTACGCACACGCAAGATCATGGTGATGCATAGCAATGAGAGGGGAGAGTGTCGTCTACGTACCCTCGTAGACCATAAGCGGAAGCGTTAGCACAACGCGGTTGATGTAGCCGTACATCTTCATGATCCGACCAATCCAAGTACTGAATGTATGGCACCTTCGAGTTCAGCACGCGTTCAGCTCGATGACGTCCCGCGAACTCTGATCCAGCAGAGCTTCATGGGAGAGTTCCGTCAGCATGACGACATGATGACGGTGATTATGTTGCTACCGATGCAGGGCTTCGCCTAAGCACTGCTACGATATGACCGAGCTGGAATATGGTGGAGGGGGGCACCGCACACGGCTGGGTGAGATTAACAGATCAACTTGTGTGTCTATGGGGAGCCCCCTGACCACGTATATAAAGCATGGAGGGAGGAGGAGGCCGGCCCTCATAGGGCGCCCAAGTGTGGAGTCCTACTAGGACTCCCTAGTCCTAGTAGGATTCCACCTCCCACATGGAATAGAAAAAAGGGAATGGAGAAGGAGAAGGAAGGAAGGGGGCGCCCCCCTCCCTAGTCCAATTCGGACCAGTCCATGGGGAGGGGTGCAGCCACCCTTTGAGGCCTTTCTCTCCTTTCCCGTATGGCCCATTAAGGACCAATATGAATTCCCGTAACTCTCCTGTACTCTGAAAAATACCTGAATCAGTTGGAACCTTTCCAATGTCCGAATATAGTCGTCCAATATATCGATCTTTACATCTCGACCATTTTGAGACTCCTCGTCATGTCCCCGATCTCATCCGGGACTCCGAACTACCTTCGGTACATCAAATCACATAACTCATAATACAAATCGTCACAGAACGTTAAGCATGCGGACCCTACGGGTTCGAGAACTATGTAGACATGACCGAGACACGTCTTCGATCAATAACCAATAGCGGAACCTGGATGCTCATATTGGCTCCCACATATTCTACGAAGATCTTTATCGGTCAAACCGCATAACAACATACGTTGTTCCCTTTGTCATCGGCATGCACTTGCCCGAGATTCGATCGTCGGTATCTCAATACCTAGTTCAATCTCGTTACCGGCAAGTCTCTTTACTCGTTCCGTAATACATCATCCCGCAACTAACTCATTAGTTGCATTGCTTGCAAGGCTTAATATGATGTGCATTACCGAGAGGGCACAGAGATACCTCTTCGACAATCGGAGTGACAAATTGTAATCTTGATCTATGCCAACTCAACAAGTACCTTCAGAGACACCTGTAGAGCACCTTTATAATCACTCAGTTACGTTGTGACGTTTGGTAGCACACAAAGTGTTCCTCTGGTATTCGGGAGTTGCATAATCTCATAGTCATAGGAACATGTATAAGTCATGAAGAAAGCAATAGCAACAAACTAAACGATCATCGTGCTAAGCTAACAAAATGGGTCAAGTCAATCACATCATTCTACTAATGATGTGATGCCATTAATCAAATGACAACTCATGTCTATGGCTAGGAAACATAATCATCTTTGATCAACGAGCTAGTCAAGTAGAGGCATACTAGTGACACTCTGTTTGTCTATGTATTCACACGTGTATCAAGTTTCCGGTTAATACAATTCTAGCATGAATAATAAACATTTATCATGAAATAAGGAAATAAATAATAAATTTATTACTGCCTCTAGGTCATATTTCCTTCAGTCTCCCACTTGCACTAGAGCCAATAATCTAGTTCACATCGCCATGTGATTTAACACTAATAGTTCACATCACCATGTGATTAACACCCATAGTTCACATCGTCCTGTGACCAACACCCAAAGGGTTACTAGAGTCAATAATCTAGTTCACATCGCTATGTGATTAACACCCAAAGAGTACTAAGGTGTGATCATGTTTTGCTTGTGAGAGAAGTTTAGTCAACGGGTCTGCAACATTCAGATCCGTATGTATTTTGCAAATTTCTATGTCAACAATGCTCTGCACAAAGCTACTCTAGCTAATTGCTCCCACTTTCAATATGTATCTAGATTGAGACTTAGAGTCATCTGGATTAGTGTCAAAACTTGCATCGACGTAACCCTTTACGACGAATCTTTTGTCACCTCCATAATCGAGAAACATATCCATATTCCACTAAGGATAATTTTGACCGTTGTTTAGTGATCTACTCCTAGATCACTATTGTACTCCCTTTCCAAACTCAGGGCAGGGTATACAATAGGTCTGATACACATCATGGCATACTTTATAGAACCTATGGCTTAGGCATAGGGAATGACTTTCATTCTCTCTCTATCTTCTGTCGTGGTCGGGCTTTGAGTCTTACTCAACTTCACACCTTGTAACACAGACAAGAACTCTTTCTTTGACTGTTCCATTTTGAACTACTTCAAAATCCTGTCAAGGTATGTACTCATTGAAAATACTTATCAAGCGTCTTGATCTGTCTCTATAGATCTTAGTGCTCAATATGTAAGCAGCTTCACCGAGGTCTTTCTTTGAAGAACTCCTTTCAAATACTCCTTTATGCTTTCCAGAAAATTCTACATCATTTCTGATCAACAATATGCCATTTACATATACGTATCAGAAAGGCTGTAGTGCTCCCACTTACTTTCTTGTAAATACAGGCTTCACCGCAAGTCTGTATAAAATTATAGGCTTTAATCAACTCATCAAAGCATATATTCCAACTCCGAGATGCTTGCACCAGTCTACAGATGGATCACTGGAGCTTGCACATTTTGTTAGCACCTTTAGGATTGACAAAACCTTCTGGTTGCATCATATACAACTCTTCTTTAATAAATCCATTAAGGATTGCAGTTTTGTTATCCATTTGCCAGATTTCATAAAATGCGGCAATTGCTAACATGATCCAGACAAACTTTAAGCATCGATACGAGTGAGAAAATCTCATCGCAGTCAACACCTTGAACTTTGTCAAAACCATTTTCGACAAGTCTAGCTTTGTAGATAGTAACACTACTATCAGTGTTCGTCTTCCTCTTGAAGATCCATTTATTTTCTATGGCTTGCCGATCATCGGGCAAGTCAACCAAAATCCACACTTTGTTCTCATACATGGATCCTATCTCAGATTTCATGGCCTCAAACCATTTCACGAAATCTGGGCTCATCATCGCTTCCTTCATAGTTCGCGGGTTCATCATGGTCAAGTAACATGACCTCCAGAACAGGATTACCGTACCACTCTGGTGCGGAACGTACTCTGGTTGACCTACGAGGTTCGGTAGTAACTTGATCTGAAGTTTCATGATCATCATCATTAACTTCATCACTAATTGGTGTAGGCATCACTGGAACAGATTTCTGTGATGAACTACTTTCCAATTCGGGAGAAGGTACAATTACCTCATCAAGTTCTACTTTCCTCCCACTCACTTCTTTCGAGAAAAAACTCCTTCTCTAGAAAGGATCCATTCTTAGCAACAAATGTCTTGCCTTCGGATCTGTGATAGAAGGTGTACCCAACAGTCTCCTTTGGGTATCCTATGAAGACATGTTTCTCCGATTTGGATTTGAGCTTATTAGGATGAAACTTTTTCACATAAGCATCACAACCCCAAACTTTAAGAAACGACAACTTGGGTTTCTTACCAAACCACAGTTCATAAGGTGTCGTCTCAACGGATTTAGATGGTGCCCTATTTAACGTGAATGCAGCTGTCTCTAATACATAACTCCAACACAATAGTGGTAAATCGGTAAGAGACATCATAGATTGTACCATATCTAATAAAGTACGGTTATGATGTTCGGACACACCATTACGCTGTGGTGTTCCAGGTGGCCTGAGTTGCGAAACTATTTCGCATTGTTTCAAATGAAGACCAAACTCGTAACTCAAATATTCTCCTCCACGATCAGATCGTAGAAAATTTATTTTCTTGTTACGATGATTTTCCACTTCACTCTGAAATTATATGAATTTTTCAAATGTTTCAGACTTATGTTTCATCAAGTAGATATACACATATCTGCTCAAATCATATGTGAAAGTCAGAAAACAATGATACCCGCCGTGAGTGTCAACACTCATTGGACCGCATACATCAGTATGTATTATTTCCAATAAGTCAGCGGCTCGCTCCATTGTTCCAGAGAACGGAGTCTTAGTCATCTTGCCCATGAGGCATGGTTTGGAAGCATCAAAATGATTCATAATCAAGTGATTCCAAAAGCCCATCAACATGGAGTTTCTTCATGCGCTTTACACCAATATGACCTAAACGGCGGTGCCACAAATAAGTTGCACTATCATTATTAACTTTGGATCTTTTGGCTTCAATATTATGAATATGTGTATCACCACGATCGAGATCCAACGAACCATTTTCATTGGGTGTATGACCATAGAAGGTTTTATTCATGTAAACAGAACAACAATTATTCTCTAACTTAAATGAATAATAGTATTGCAATAAACATGATCAAATCATATTCATGCTCAACGCAAACACCAAATAACATTTATTTAGGTTTAACACTAATCCCGAAAGTATAGGGAGTGTGCGATGATGATCATATCAATCTTGGAACCACTTCCAACACACATCGTCACTTCACCCTTAGCTAGTCTCTTTTCATTCCGCAACTCCCATTTCAAGTTACTACTCTTAGCAACTGAACCCGTATCAAATATCGAGGGGTTGCTATAAACACTAGTAAAGTACACATCAATAACATGTATATCAAATATAGCATTGTTCACTTTGCCATCCTTCTTATCCACCAAATACTTGGGGTAGTTCCGCTTCCAGTGACCAGTCCCTTTGCAGTAGAAGCACTTAGTCTCAGGCTTAGGTCCAGACTTGGGCTTCTTCACTTGAGCAGCAACTTGCTTGATGTTCTTCTTTAAGTTCCCTTTCTTTCCCTTTGCCCTTTTCTTGAAACTAGTGGTCTTGTTAATCATCAACACTTGATGCTCTTTCTTGATTTCTACCTTCATCGATTTCATCATCATGAAAAGCTCGAGAATCGTTTTCGTCATCCCTTGCATACTATAGTTCATCACGAAGTTCTACTAACTTGGTGATGGTGACTAGAGAATTCTGTCAATCACTATTTTATCTGGAAGATTAACTCCCACTTGATTCAAGCGACTGTAGTACCCAGACAATCTGAGCACATGCTCACTGCTTGAGCTATTCTCCTCCATCTTTTAGCTATAGAACTTGTTGGAGACTTCATATCTCTCAACTCGGGTATTTGCTTTAAATATTAACTTCAACTCCTGGAACATCTCATATGATCCATGACGTTCAAAACGTCTTTGAAGTCCCGATTCTAAGCTGGTAAGCATGGTGCACTAAACTATCAAGTAGTCATCATATTGAGCTAGCCAAACGTTCATAACGTCTGCATCTGCTCCTGCAATAGGTCTGTCACCTAGCGGTGCATCAAGGACATAATTCTTCTGTGCAGCAATGAGGATAATCCTCAGATCACGGATCCAATCCGCATCATTGATACTAACATCTTTCAACTTAGTTTTCTCTAGGAACATATCAAAAATAAAACAGAGGAGCTAAACACGAGCTATTGATCTACAACATAGATATACTAATACTACCAGGACTAAGTTCATGATAAATTAAAGTTCAATTAATCATATTACTTAAGAACTCCCACTTAGATAGACATCCCTCTAATCATCTAAGTGATTACGTGATCCATATCAACTAAACCATGTCTGATCATCACGTGAGATGGAGCAGTTTTCAATGGTGAACATCACTATGTTGATCATATCTACTATATGATTCACGCTCGACCTTTCGGTCTCCAGTGTTCCGAGGCCATATCTGCATATGCTAGGCTCGTCAAGTTTAACCCGAGTATTCTACGTGTGCAAAAGTGTCTTACACCCGTTATAGATGAACGTTGAGCTTATCACACCCGATCATCATGTGGTGTCTTGGCACGACGAACTTTGGCAATGGTGCATACTCAGGGAGAACACTTATACCTTGATATTTTAGTAAGGGATCATCTTATAAAGCTACCGTCGAACTAAGCAAAATAAGATGCATAAAAGATAAACATCACATGCAATCAAAATATGTGACATGATATGGTCATCATTATCTTGTGCCTTTGATCTCCATCTCCAAAGCATCATCATGATCTCCATCGTCACCGGCGTGACACCATGATCTCCATCATCTTGATCTATATCAATGTGTCGTCACATGGTCGTCTCGCCAACTATTGCTCTTTCAACTATTGCTATCGCATAGCGATGAAGTAAAGCAATTATTTGTCACTTGCATCTTATGCAATAAAGAGACAACCATAAGGCTCCTGCCAGTTGCTGATAACTTTAACAAAACATGATCATCTCATACAACAATTTATATCTCATCACGTCTTGACCATATCACATCACAACATGCCCTGCAAAAACAAGTTAGACATCCTCTACTTTGTTGTTGCAAGTTTTACGTGGCTGCTACGGGCTGAGCAAGAACCGTTCTTACCTACACATCAAAACCAAAACGATAGTTCGTCAAGTTAGTGTTGTTTTAACCTTCTCAAGGACCGGGCGTAGCCACACTCGATTCAACTAAAGTTGGAGAAACTGACACCCGCCAGCCACCTGTGTGCAAAGCACGTCGGTAGAACCAGTCTCGCGTAAGCGTACGCGTAATGTCGGTCCGGGCCGCTTCATCCAACAATACCGCCGAACCAAAGTATGACATGTTGGTAAGCAATATGACTTGTATCGCCCACAACTCACTTGTGTTCTACTCGTGCATATAACATCTACGCAAAAACCTGGCTTGGATGCCACTATTGGGGAACACAGTAATTTCAAAATTTTCCTACGCACACGCAAGATCATGGTGATGCATAGCAACGAGAGGGGAGAGTGTCGTCTGCGTACCCTCGTAGACCATAAGCGGAAGCGTTAGCACAATGCGGTTGATGTAGTCGTACGTCTTCACGATCCGACCGATCCAAGTACCGAACGTACGACACCTCCGAGTTCAGCACACGTTCAGCTCGATGACGTCCCGCGGACTCCGATCCAGCAGAGCTTCATGGGAGAGTTCCGTCAGCACGATGGCGTGATGACGGCGATGATGTTGCTACCGACGCAGGGCTTCGCCTAAGCACCGCTATGATATGACCGAGGTGGAATATGGTGGAGGGGGGCACCGCACACGGTTGGGACAGATCAACAGATCAACTTGTGTGTCTATGGGGTGCCCCCTGGCCACGTATATAAAGGATGGAGGGAGGAGGAGGTCGGCCCTCATAGGGCGCCCCCAAGTGTGGAGTCCTACTAGGACTCCCTAGTCCTAGTAGGATTCCACCTCCCACATGGAATAGGAAAAAAGGGAAGGGAGAAGGAGAAGGAAGGAGGGGCGGCCCCCTCCCTAGTCCAATTCGGACCAGTCCATGGGGAGGGGTGCGGCCACCATTTGAGGCCTTTCTCTCCTTTCTCGTATGGCCCATTAAGGCCCAATATGAATTCCCGTAACTCTCATGTACTCTGAAAAATACCCGAATCACTCGGAACCTTTCCGATGTCCGAATATAGTCGTCCAATATGTCGATCTTTACGTCTCGACCATTTTGAGACTCCTCGTCATGTCCCCGATCTCATCCGGGACTCCGAACTACCTTCGGTACATCAAATCACATAACTCATAATACAAACCGTCACAAAACGTTAAGCGTGCGGACCCTACTGGTTCGAGAACTATATAGACATGACCGAGAAACATCTCCGATCAATAATCAATAGCGGAACCTGGATGCTCATATTGGCTCCCGCATATTCTATGAAGATCTTTATCGGTCAAACCGCATAACAACATACGTTGTTCCCTTTGTCATCGGTATGTTACTTGCCCGAGATTCGATCGTCGGTATCTGAATACCTAGTTCAATTTCGTTACCGGCAAGTCTCTTTACTCGTTCCGTAATACATCATCCCGCAACTAACTCATTAGTTGCATTGCTTGCAAGGCTTATTATGATGTGCATTATCGAGAGGGCCCAGAGATACCTCTCCGACAATCGGAGTGACAAATCGTAATCTTGATCTATGCCAACTCAACAAGTACCTCCGGAGACACCTGTAGAGCACCTTTATAATCACTCAGTTATGTTGTGACGTTTGGTAGCACACAAAGTGTTCCTCCGGTTTTCGGGAGTTGCATAATCTCATAGTCATAGGAACATGTATAAGTCATGAAGAAAGCAATAGCAACAAACTAAACGATCATCGTGCTAAGCTAACAGAATGGGTCAATTCAATCACATCATTCTCCTAATGATGTGATCCCATTAATCAAATGACAACTCATGTCTAAGGCTAGGAAACATAACCATCTTTGATCAACGAGCTAGTCAAGTAGAGGCATACTAGTGACACTATGCTTGTCTATGTATTCACACATGTATCAAGTTTCCGATTAATACAATTCTAGCATGAATAATAAATATTTATCATGAAATAAGGAAATAAATAATAACTTTATTATTGCCTCTAGGGCATATTTCCTTCATTTATTCCCATTGTCTCATTGCCTTTGTTGCACATCCCCTTTCTGTTCACTACTCCACTACCCGCTAGCACTGGTTGGGCTAGGCACTCAAGCACCTAGATTTAGGTAGCGCGGATGCCAGCGACGGACTATGAACATGGCAGACGGGCAGACTGGCCATATGGCCGGAGGCAGACTCGGCACGAGAGTACTGCTGGGCACACGGCGGACAGATTGGCTACATGGCCGGTGACTGACTACGCACACGGCCGATGGGTGGACTGGACACAGCGTACGTTGGTCCTCTGCCGGTACATCCCACGTGATCACATGTCTGGCCGGCATACGACGACACCAAAACAGCGAAGAGCTCCGTGTAGGCGTGCCAGAATGATCCTTGTGGTCGTCCTCTCCGTGTCGTTCTCCCTCCTCACATCAGCGTCATCGCACCTGATCTGCCGCAGCAACAACAAAATACAAATTGCCGATCGATCGATCGGTCAATTCGTGGCCCATGAATCGGCCAACTTGGAACGAGCATACCTGGCGTCGAGTGGAGGAGCTGCGCCCCGCTTGCTTCTAGTGGTGGTGGTGCACCGCCTTCTTGGAGATGCCGCCGCTGGGCTTGCTTGACAACCCATAGGTACGGGCCTTCTGCTGTCGGAAGGACTTGATGTAAACGCTCATCGTGTCTCTCTCTTCAGCGAAGAGGATGCAGCCGTCGTGAGCTCGCCGTCTTGCAGTTCAAGAAGGGCTGAGTGCCTCATCGCGTCGCTGCCGGCGGTAGCCTACCCGAGGCGACAATACTCCATAGTTCCGCTTCCGCATGGTGACGACGCGGGTCGGACATGAGAAGTCCCAGCGGCCTGGGCAGGCGCAGCAATAGTTCCCATGGAGACGACACAGGACAGAGAAGGTGGATCACCGGCTGCCTGGGGCGGCATGAGGAAGATGCTGCAAGCGCCAGGTCGAGTTACTGTGCCGACAGCGTAGCCGCACACGCATCCCCCGCTCCATCAGCTCCACCTTCATCTCTTCATCTGCTCCACGCCATTGTTGACGTCGTTAGCGGCTGGGTTGATCCGTCGATACCACTGGACTCGCGCCCGAGCACCTCGGTGCACATCTCCATGTTCCCTTTCACACCGTGCTGGTACATTGGATTCTTCTTGGCATCGAGCCATAGAACGGCGAACATAGAAGCTAGGTGCCAGCGACAGGGAGTCACGCCAGTGAGTCGAGCTCTCTTGGATACAAAGCATGTAGATGAGGAGGAAGAGCAGGAGCAGGTTGGCAGCACTCAGCGGCTCGCAGCTCTGCGGCTGCCTGGCGAAGCATGCCAACGAGTGAAGCGAGGCTTCGAGCATGCCATGAACTGGGGCCCTACATGAGCGTAACCTTCTCGATCGCAGACTTCGTGTGCGCTCCCTTTTACGTCGTATCTGATGGCTTTGTGGAGAAGAGATGTGGGAAGAGGATGCACACAACGCGGGAGGTCTTTTATACGACCATGGGGCGGTGGATCGGTGGCAACACGAGGCTTCGAGAGAGAAGAAGCGAATCGAGGACGAGATAGGATCGAACGAAATTGTTGGAAACCGGGCCACCTCGAGGGGTGCCGGCGGCCGCGTGCGTATCACACGGGCTAGCCCTTTCCGGTTCCACACTTTACGTTAAGTGGGTACTTATTCCTTAACCCTTTACTTCTATATAAAGAGACGAGGAGCAATCATTGTAACGATTGATCATTGATTAATAAAGATAGTCTTCTTCATACTTTCTTGTGTTCATCTACTTTTGCGGTTTCGACTACTTCGTCTACGACGCTCGCCCTCGCTCTGCAACCTTGGACCGGACTCGCCGGCGGAGTTGCGGAACATAAATATTTGGAAACCTGCATCCACATCCAACAGCCGGACAGATGCACGCGCACGGAGAAGAAAATATCAAGCGGCACGCCACCGAAACCAAACAAACAAAAGCACGTAGTCAAATTGAACATGGCGCCGTGCAGCGCACATGCAGCCAATGGCCCACAATTCCAGTTATCTCAGCGCCCACGCATGCACACAACCGTACACGATCAGGTCAACGCGACGGGGCGGCCCACAGGTAGCACAAATCGCTAACCGCACCAAACTGCACCCACGAATTCAGCAAGCACGCACAAAATTTTGACAGTGAGCCTAGAGCCACCAGGCGATTTTTACCCCACAGCGTACCAAAAAAATACACATGCCATGATCAAACTTACCCATAGGTCATTTTCATACAAATGGGTAAAACGCCCCCGGAAATAGAGGCTTGGGTATTCGGAGGGAAATCAAAAGATCAATTAGTTTGGAGGCGCAGACTGAAACCAGGATCAATGGATTTGGACTAAACCCGGTTTTGTGAAGAAGCTTCCCAGAGACCCAGACCACTTTTGGGAAGCTTCCGAAGCTTCCAAACCTGATTTTTTTTCTTGGTTTTCTAGACTGTTTTTTCTTGTTTTATTTCTATTTTCTTTCCTTTTCATTTTTCTTTTCGTTTTTTCCTTCTTCCTTTTTATTTTTTCTATTCTATTTTTTATATGTGCAAAGTTTTTTCAAATTTGTGATTTTTTCTTCATATAAATAAGCATTTTTTAAAACACATAATTGTTTTTCTAATTAGTATTTTTTTAAATCGACAACCTTTTTTAACATTCTTGATTTTTTTTCAAAATAAGTGATCTTTTTCTAAATTCATGATTTTTATTTAAAATGTACAAACTTTTTCATATCCATGGACTGTTTTTTCCAATCTGTGATATTGTTTTCCAAATTTTTTGTTTTTTTCAAATTCATGAAGTTTTTTAAGAATTCATGAACTTTTGTTAGAAAATCCGTGAACATTTTTTTCCAAATTAATGAACTTTTTCTAAATCGGCAAATTTTTAAAAATGGATGAACTTTTTTTCAAAATCCCAAACTTTGTTTGAATTTGGTGAACTTTTTTTTGTCATCATTATTCTTTTTTATCATTTTTTCTTGAAAGTCGAGAGTCAACACTCCCTAAACCAGGGACCGCCTCCTTTTATTGGGCCAATCCTTGAGGCATGAGGGGTGGAGCGTGGGCGCCAGCTACTCTTCCCAGCGCTTAAGGCGCTAGGGAGGAGCTCTCGTGCAGCTGACAGGAAAGATCCCCTAGCACGAACACCCTCCCCCAGAGCTCTACTGGCCCTTTTAAACGGGCCTCACCTCTCCCCAACGGTCATCATTACACCACAACCAAAAAGGACACTGAAAAGCCCCAAGGTTTGTGACTCCTAAAAAAACTTGAAACTGGAATTTGTACCAAAAGCTTACATAATTTTGAATACACAATTTTTTCCATAAACTACCATGTATAATAAGTTGCCATCATGCTAGAAATGGATCAGAACTTTAAAAACTTAGCAATTATATGCTTTAAAGCTGTGTCGGTACGAATAGATCAAAACAATTATGAAACTACAAAAAAAGTGCCAAAAATTTAAATGCATAGAAGAACATTTGGCAAAATTATGCTGAACTAAAAGTTTGTCATTATTTCAAAAAAATGTTTGCCAAATTACCATGTTGTATCATAAAATTTGTCATGTTCCAAAAAATAGTTTACAGAAAAAGAATGATGGTTAATAACAAGATTCCTTGGTGGTGTAAAAACATGAAGGTGTGAAAACAAGAAAGTTTACCATGATTAAAGTAATGAAGTTGCCATGGTCCAAACAAAAGCTTTACCATGGTTATAGTTATCATTTTTAGCTAGATGTAACTTGCCTGGAAATAGAATTTGGGTCGGTTGATATTTCTGACTGTTGGTGATGCTTCATGATTTGTGCTCCCTTTTTTTCTACTCTGTGATGTGTCTTGTTTTGGACTGACCTCTCTATTTTGGGGCTATCAATTCCTTAACAGGTTGGCCCATTAGCTTGTCCAACCCAAACAAGCTCTATGTCGCCCATCTGAACACCCAGCCCTTCCGCCTCTACCTTTGTTTTTTTCTGTTTTCGTTTTTATGTGTTTTCGATTTAGAATTTTATTCTTCTTTATTAGTTTTTTTTTCAAACAATCTGATTATTTTTGTGCCGACGAGCAACGTGCGCAAGAGTGTAATCGTGTGGCGAAGCGAGTGTAACTCAAATGATTAGATTCCTTATGGTGGAACCAGTTCACCAGGGTTCAAGTCCTAAACTTGACAGTAGTAGTCGCATTTTCCTAGATTTATTCTAGTCTTTTTGTCAATGTTTCTTCGATGGGAGAAGAAATTTTCATCGACTATGAGGCGCCCCTGGTGACTTCGTGGATAACAAGCATCACCAATTCACCATCATCAAACGTGGGCACAGGCATCCCAGTCCCAATGACATACACACGATCTGAGGGCAACAAAAGAAGGAAGAGTAACTGAACCA
>NC_041382.1:77743276-77749713 GCF_002162155.2 Triticum dicoccoides | reverse complement strand
CGCAGCTCGCACAGTCACATCACGTTGAGACGGCGAGTACGTGGTGCCGTGATGGCACGTACGACCAGAGGACAAGCTGCCATGGCGACGCCGTCCCTAGCTCCCTCGCACCCACGCTACGTAGGGCACAGAACGAACGTCGTCGTCCACGGAGACCAAGAGTACGTCGTCGGTCCTCGAAATTTACTGGCTCGACTTGGCGAAGCGGCCGTTGGTCCTCACCCTGCCGTCGGCGCGGGCCTTGCGCGACTCGTACCGGATCTGCTTCCCGAACCTGCAGCAAATCAGATGCTGCAGTCAGCACGAGCTAACCAAAAATCTGTGATGTGTGGCGGGGCATTTCTCTGATACATCTCACGTACATCCTGTTCTTCCTCTTCTCCTTGTAGCGCGAGATCACCTTGCCGCGGTCGGGGTAGACCACGTCGTAGCCGCCGACGTTCTTGGTCCCCGGAGCTGCTTGCGCCGGCGCCGCCGCAACGGGTGCCGCTGCCGGCGACAGGTGATCGTGGCCGCCGTTGGCCATGTCGTCGACGCTGCTGCTGCCGCTGCGGCTGAGGCCGGGGCAGACCTCCGACACCTCCACGAACGACGACAGGCTCGGCTCCGCCGACGAGCTCGCCGAGACTTGCTCGGGAAGTTCGTTGCAACTCGTCGCGATCCACGCCTCCTGGTTCTGCTGTGTGACAAGACCAGAATGAATCATCATATATTCACATGGCTGGCAGGCTGGCAGCTCGATCGAATGTTCCTGGAAAACATCTACTGTTGCTGACTGAAACATGCAATGCATGGTACTGAAACATGAACTAGGTGCCTCGTACGTTTGGCTTTGTACCGAAAGGGATTTCGATTGGTGGTGCCGAAGAAATATCAAGATCCTATTAATGGCACTATCAAATACTATATATCAACAGATATCAATGTCATAATGATGGCTGTGAGCCTGTGACTAGTACTACTACAGGAGTATATATACTAGGCGGTTGCAACCGGAAAAATCACCGTGTCATTGTCGATCTGATGCCTTTTATGTGATGGTGTACAAGTTGTGAACGTTTTCCTTCACTAGATGGATGGCTACGGTCCGCAACTTGGACAGAAATGGAGATGTTAGGTTGGGATTACTAGTCTAATCATGCCTTGCCATCCCATATTCATATGAGTTAGAACTAACAATGCTGGTAATTTTTCTGGATGCATGGCTCCCATGAGGGAGGGCCGATGACGGCGGCTTGCCTCCGTCTTGTTCCAGTGCTTGTAGTCGTTGTTAGGTGGTCTATGAACCTGAATGTAATTTTTATTTTTTTGTTTTTTGTATTACCTTGACATTTGATGAATAGACTGAAAGTTTTTCCTGCAAAAAGGAAAAGAAAAGGAAATGGCTTGTGAGTTCTCGATGGATCGGTCTGGTTCACAAATTCAGAGTTCAGTCTATGGTTGCACTTTTTTGGGGTTAATTCATATAATTTTGCAGGGACAAGGCAACTTTGTAAAACTGCATATGTTCTTACTGCATTCTGTAAATCTGATGGTATGTATCAACAAACTACGCAAATATAGCTAGTCAGGAAGGGAGATCAGCGTAAAAATTCGATTCAAAGTTCCAAACCTGAGAAGGAGGTACATGCAGGATTGCTGCCGCGCAGATGGCCTCGGCTCCAAGAGCCCCAATATCACCGTGCCCAATAGCAGCGTAATCTGAAGATCCCCATGGCGGAGGCAGCTGATCAACGCCGGCCGGCTCTGTCGCCGCCTCCTCCGACTTGGCGAGCTCCCCGAGCTGCCGGAGAACCTCGCCGTTCAGCTCCCCGCAGGGCAGGCTCCGGTTCTTGCACACATCATACGTAAAAAAACATCAGAGAACGAACTTTCTTTTCCTTTTCGTTTTGCCGGACGGTGAACAGTAGCAGCATGCTACGGCGCCAGCAAGTCAGCAACCAACCTTGGGGGAGGACGACGAGGTGAGGAGGGGCTGGAGGCCATGGCAGGCGGTGGTCGGCACGATGACGTCGTCGAAGCTGAGCACCTGGGGCTCCTCCCAGACAGGCCACCACGCTTCAGCCGCTTTGTCGCCGACAACGACGCCGAGGATCGCCGCGAGCTCGCCCACCGAGGGGCACCCGGTGTAGCCCTCCACCGCGCCACGGTCGTGCAGCAGCGGTGGCTGCACAACCTCCCCTTCCCTGTGCTGCTGCTCCTCGAAGTCGCAGTTGGAGCAGAGGAACCGAGCGGCGCCGCGGCGGACGGTGGCCGCGGCACCGCGGCAGACGGCGCAGAGCGGGGCGCGGGCGTGGCGGCAGGAGACCGTGTTGGCGCCGTGGACGTGGCGGTCGCACGGCAGGCACAGCCCCGCGGCGTCCGCCCGGCAGTACACCACCGCCGGAGACCGGTCGCAGAAGTAACACTCCCCCGTGGGCACCGCCGCGTCGGCAACAGCCCCGGGCACCGCGCCGGAGCCGGTCATGGCTCTCTCCGCCCCTCCTCCTTCGACCTTCTTCTGCTTCTTCTTCTTGGCGCGGACGCACCGTCTTCTTGGTAAGTACTAGTAGTAGGATGCGCTATGCAGCGGGCGCAGAAGAGACAAGCAACTAAGCAAGGGGGCGGTGGCACCGTCGGTACGGGTAGGGGAGAGGTGGGAGCACGTCGCCATGAATGACCCAGGACGAGGAGGAGGAGGACAAGTGCGACGAGCGGGGAATTGATGGGCTCGAAAGCGAGACGAGGGAGGCGGAGGACAAGTTCCTACTTGCTCCCAAGACCCTCGCGCGATTCGATCCCTCGCCATGTGTGGTAAAGCCAAGTGGGCGGGCTAGTCGACAGCGGAGAGGACGCTTGGCTCACTCACTCTTCACATGCACACTGGCTGACCCATGGGATCATTGCCCGCCAAAATTTTCTGGCGTTTCGTTGTGCTGTGATCACAAGGATGACGGGCAGCTTGATTACGCCGTGTAATCACACGCGCCACACACGTGAAGCAAGCACATCTCCTAATCGCCACCGGTCACTGCTCGGTCGTCTGGCTTCTCCCCAATGCGAGTCGTCCCACTTGGCATTTGGAAAAGGGTCTCAATCAACTGCCATAATACTCCCTCTGTAAAGAAATATAAGAGCGCATAGATCACTACTTTAGTAATCTGAACACTCTTATATTTATTTACGGAGGAGGAAGTACATAAGAAAGAAAAGAAAAGGAATAACTAAAAAGAACATTTTGCATGGATCTCCATGCAACTAGAGCATGGACCGAGACATAACCAAGTCTCAGTCGACTGAGATTTAGCAACACTGTTTTGAAAAATGAAGACGGGGAGATGCGGATAGTAATGCAAACAGTCTACCTTTGGACGTTGGTTGCACCGGCACGTACAAGTGCCAGAAGAGGACACGCCAGCAGGCACCTCCTCCTTCTCCGAGCTTGCCCTGCCTCGTTTCGGATCATGGTCCAAATCAGGGACGTGGTGTTGTTGTCGTCGCTCGGAGCAAGTGCTTCTCAAAGACAATGAATGTGGTTTCAAATAAATGGAATTGAAGGGCATGCTCTCTTTTCGGAAAAGAAAGAAAAGGTGATGTTGGTGTTATGTTGTGCTATCTGGAGCAACACAATGCCAGGACCCTTTTTTTTGCTAATATAGTGTCAGCACCTGCTGACAGGAAACTCAGCTTGGAGCATGTTCGCTGCATTCATCAAGATGATCGTTGGCAACAGAACATCCGCCCTCTTCTCTGAGGACCAGTGGCTCGCTGTAAATCGCGCACCAAGAGGGACACTCATGGACATCTTCTAGACCACTAACATTAGGGTGACCCTCGGACTGCTAGCCCTGTGGTGTACATCTGGTTTTGGGTGAGGGTGCATCGGATGTAGCTCATCATAGTGTCAGTCGTGTTGGTTGGGCATTGGACCCTTGGTCTCACTGCTTCGGCAATTTTTGGTACATCACCCTTTTCCTGGGGCGTTTCAAGATCTTCGCTCTTGGGCATCTTCAAGTGTGAAGTTCTTAGTTTGGCTTGCTTCCCAGTGTAGGACTGCAGAGTGTCTCGCTACAAGAGGCATGCAACTAAGTGTGCATCTGTGTTGCGACCAATCGGAGGATACCATGGCCCACCTCCTCACTACTCGCTCTTCTCGTGTGCCCCGTGGCATGGCGTGAGTTCATATCTTGGGTTCGATCCACCATTGCGCCTCTAATTGCGAGTGAGGACTTGGTAGATTGTTGTTCGCGGACCACCCCTTTCACCCTGGCCACGATGCACAAGGGGGCACCTCCTAGGCGATTATGCTCGTGACTTTGCTGGATTTGAAAGCATGGCAATGTTGTCTCTTCGACAACATGCGACCTAGCATCGATGTTTTGATCGACACAATCAAGTTTGAGGAACGACTGCAGGCGAGAGAATGGCGATGGGTCTTGCCTCGATCCTCCCAGTGGTTTTCGGTGCGAAGATGCGCAATGTTGTACTACCTCCGTTTTATTTACTGTGCATATATGTTTGTCTAAAGTCAAACATTATAAACATTTATCAACTTTGTAGAGAGTAAATTAATATGTACACCACCAAATCAATACCATTAGATTCATCGTTGACTATACTTTCACATCATAGATATTTGTTATTGTAAATGTTTATATTGACTTTAGCCAAAGCCAATATGCAAGGGAGTACTATCCTTCATCTTACGTATCAATGCAATGCAAACCTTTATGTTTTCTCGGAAAAGTAAAAGATCACGATGATCACAAGTTTTTTTTTCATACGATCCAGAAAATGGACCGGGTTCCACTATCATAAAGATAATGGAAGAAAACCCCAAAAAATATCCTTGCGCAACGACAACGTAAACGTGGTTTCAGCTGCCGCGTGTACCGCTAACAGGAAAAGAGGAAAAGTCTAGTGCTAAAAGCTTGGCCAAACTGGCCAAACTGAAGCAATGTTAAATGGGGGAAAGACCACATCCCAATCAGCCAAAAACACACACTACCACATGTTTTCAGAAAACCCGTCAGATTGTTCATAAAGTGATATCGTTTTCAAACTTCATTTTTCTTTTGCGACTGCGACGACGCCGGAGTGTCAGACACGCGACGAATGCGCTAGCTACGTCGCACCGGCGCTCATCCACGGGAGCACGCCTCGTGTGGTTGATCACACATGCTACGGACGACGTAGGCAGTCGGTGCGTTTTGTATGGGTTAGCGAAATCCTCCGTCAGAATACCCACCATCCAGGGTGGGAGGTGGTCACGGTGGTTTTGCTCGTCTGGCTTCGCCCAGCTTAGAGCATCTCTAGCAAACCCCGCAAAATCTCAATCCGATAAGTTCTTTGTAGTTCGTGGAAAAATGAATCCATAAAAAAAGATATTCGACGAATATGCTCTTTTACGAGTTAGCTACGCGGGGTCTGCTCGGGCACCGCCGTGTCGACCCGCAAGAGCATCTCTAGCAGACCCTGCAAGATCTCAAACCTATAAGTGTTTTGTAATTCGTGGAAAAGTGCATATGCAGGCCGGCGCGGGCGAGGTCAGACTCAGACCCCGCAAAATGGATCCGTAAAAAAGATATTCGGCGAATATGCTCTTTTACGGGTCAGCTACGCGGGGTCTGCTCGGGCATCGTCGCGTCGACCCGCAAACCGAATACACCCAATTCACGAATTTGACATCGATTTCGACAAATAAGTTCAAATTCAAACAATAGAACACAGTTCACGCGCAAATAAAATCTTAAGTTTTTAGGACAAATGCAAAAGAGGGTCTTGCAAAAGTGACGATTTTGGGGAACGTAGTAATTTTAAAAAATTCCTACGCACACGCAAGATCATGGTGATGCATAGCAACGAGAGGGGGAGTATTGTCCACGTACCCTCGTAGACCGAAAGTGGAAGCGTTAGCACAACGCGGTTGATGTAGTCGTACGTCTTCACGATCCGACCGATCAAGTACCGAATGCACGGCACCTCCGAGTTCTGCACACGTTCAACTCGATGACGTCCCTCGAACTCCGATCCAGCCGAGTGTTGAGGGAGAGTTTCATCAGCACGACAGCGTGGTGACGATGATAATGTTCTACCGACGCAGGGCTTCGCCTAAGCACCGCTGCGATATGATCGAGGTGGATTATGGTGGAGGGGGGCACCGCACACGGCGAAGAGATCAAGAGATCAATTATGGGGTGCCCCCTGGCCACGTATATAAAGGAGTGGAGGAGGGGAGGGGCCGTCCCTCTCTATGGCGCGCCCTAGGGGAGTCCTACTCCCACCGGGAGTAGGATTCCCCCTTTCCTAATAGAACTAGGAGCCCTTCCAAGTAGTAGGAGTAGGAGAGAAGGAAAGGGAAAAAAGAAGAGAAGGAAGGAGGGGGGCAGCCCTTCCCCCTCGTCCAATTCGGACTAGGCCTTGGGGGGGGGAGGCGGCCTGCCTCTCTCTCTCTCTCT
>NC_041382.1:77727296-77742794 GCF_002162155.2 Triticum dicoccoides | reverse complement strand
TCTCTCCTAAAGCCCAATAAGGCTCATACACTCCCCGGCGAATTCCCGTAACTCCCCGATACTCCGATAAATACCCGAATCACTCGGAACCTTTCCGATGTCCGAATATAGTCGTCCAATATATCGATCTTTACGTCTCGACAATTGCGAGACTCCTCGTCATGTCCCCGATCTCATCCGGGACTTTGAACCACCTTCGGTACATCAAAACACATAAACTCATAATATAATCGTCATCGAACTTTAAGCGTGCGGACCCTACGGGTTCGAGAACTATGTAGACATGATCGAGACACGTCTCCGGTCAATAACCAATAGAGGAACCTGGATGCTCATATTGACTCCTACATATTCTACGAAGATCTTTATCGGTCAAACCGCATAACAACATGCGTGATTCCCTTTGTCATCGGTATGTTACTTGCCCGAGATTCGATCGTCGGTATCTCAATACCTAGTTCAATCTCGTTACCGGCAAGTCTCTTTACTCGTTCCGTAATACATCATCCCGCAACTAACTCATTAGTTGCAATGCTTGCAAGGCTTATAGTGATGTGCATTACCGAGTGGGCCTAGAGATACCTCTCCGACAATCGGAGTGAGAAATCCTAATCTCGAAATATGCCAACCCAACAAGTACCTTCGGAGACACCTGTAGAGCACATTTATAATCACCCAATTACGTTGTGACGTTTGGTGGCACACAAAGTGTTCCTCCGGTAAATGGGAGTTGCATAATCTCATAGTCATAGGAACATGTATAAGTCATGAAGAAAGCAATAGCAACAAACTAAACGATCAAGTGCTAAGCTAACGGAATGGGTCAAGTCAATCACATCATTATCCTAATGATGTGATCCCGTTAATCAAATGACAACTCATGTCTATGGTTAGGAAACACAACCATTTTTTATCAACGAGCTAGTCAAGTAGAGGCATACTAGTGACACTCTGTTTGTCTATGTATTCACACATGTATTATGTTTCCGGTTAATACAATTCTAGCATGAATAATAAACATTTATCATGATATAAGGAAATAAATAATAACTTTATTATTGCCTCTAGGGCATATTTCCTTCAGTCTCCCACTTGCACTAGAGTCAATAATCTAGTTCACATCGCCATGTGATTTAATACCAATAGTTCACATCACCATGTGATTAACACCCATAGTTCACATCGACATGTGACCAATATCCAAAGGGTTTAGTAGAGTCGATAATCTAGTTCACATCGCTATGGGATTAACACCCAAAGAGTTCTAAGGTGTGATCATATTTTTCTTGTGAGAGAAGTTTAGTCAACGGGCCTGCCACATTCAGATCCGTAAGTATTTTGCAAATTTCTATGTCAACAATGCTCTGCACGGAGCTACTCTAGCTAATTGCTCCCACTTTCAATATGTATCCAGATTGAGATTTAGAGTCATCTGAATCAGTGTCAAAATTTGCATCGACGTAACCCTTTACGACGAACCTTTTTGTCACCTCCATAATCGAGAAACATATCCTTATTCCACTAAGGATAATTTTGACCACTGTCCAGTGATCTACTCCTAGATCACTATTGTACTCCCTTGCCAAAATCAGTGTAGGGTATACAATAGATCTGGAACATAGCATGGCATATTTTATAAAACCTATGGCCAAGGCATAGGGAATGACTTTCATTCTCTTTCTATCTTTTGCCGTGGTCGGGCTTTGAGTCTTACTCAGTTTCACACCTTGTAACACATGCAAGAACTCTTTCTTTGACTGTTCCATTTTGAACTACTTCAAAATCTTGTCAAGGTACGTACTCATTGAAAAACTTTTCAAGCGTCTTGATCTATCTCTATAGATCTTGATGCTCAATATGTAAGCAGCTTCACCGCGGTCTTTCTTTGAAAAACTCCTTTCAGACACTCCTTTATGCTTTGCGGAATAATTCTACATTATCTCCGATCAACAATATGTCATTCACATATACTTATCAGAAATGATGTAGTGCTCCCACTCACTTTCTTGTAAATACAGGCTTCACCGCAAGTCTGTATAAAACTATATGCTTTGATCAACTTATCAAAGAGTATATTCCAACTCCGAGATGCTTGCACCAGTCCATAGATGGATCGCTGGAGCTTGCATATTTTGTTAGCACCTTTAGGATTGACAAAACTTTCTTGTTGCATCATATACAACTCTTCTTTAATAAATCCATTAAGGAATGTAGTTTTGTTTATCCATTTGCCAGATTTCATAAAATGTGGCAATTGCTAACATGATTCGGACAAACTTAAGCATAGATACGAGTGAGAAACTCTCATCGTAGTCAACACCTTGAACTTGTCGAAAACTTTTTGCGATAATTCTAGCTTTGTAGATAGTAACACTACTATCAGCGTCCGTCTTCCTCTTGAAGATCCATTTAATCTCAATTGCTTGCCGATCTTTGGGCAAGTCAATTAAAGTCCATACCTTGTTCTTATACATGGATCTCATCTCAGATTTCATGGCCTCAAGCATTTCGCGAAATCTGGGCTCATCATCGCTTCCTCATAGTTCGTAGGTTCGTCATGGTCAAGTAACATGACCTCCAGAACAGGATTACCGTACCACTCTGGTGCCGATCTCACTCTGGTTTACCTACGAGGTTCGGTAGTAACTCGATCTGAAGTTACATGATCATCATCATTAGCTTCCTCACTAATTGGTGTAGTAGTCACAGGAACATATTTTCTGTGATGAACTACTTTCCAATAAGGGAGCAGGTACAGTTACCTCATCAAGTTCTACTTTCCTCCCACTCACTTCTTTCGAGAGAAACTCCTTCTCTAGAAAGGATCCATTCTCAGCAATGAATATCTTGCCTTCGGATCTGTGATAGAAGGTGTACCCAACATTTTCTTTTGGGTATCCTATGAAGACGCACTTCTTCGATTTGGGTTTGAGCTTACCAGGTTGAAACTTTTTCACATAAGCATTTGATACGTCTCCAACGTATCTACAATTTTTGATTGCTCCGTGCTATATTATCTACTGTTTTAAACATTATTGGGCTTTATTATCCACTTTTATATTATTTTTGGGACTAACCTATTAACCGGAGGCTCAACCCAGAATTGTTGTTTTTTTTCCTGTTTTAGGGTTTCGAAGAAAAGCAATATCAAACGGAGTCCAAACGGAATGAAACCTTCGGGAACGTGATTTTCTCATCGAATACAACTCAGGAGACTTGGACCCTACGCCAAGGCACATAACAGGAGGCCACGAGGTAGGGGGGCGCACCCTACCCTACCAGGCGCGCCCCCACCCTTGTGGGCCCTGTAACGCCCCAAGACCAGAGCTTCAAATGCCTTCCAGGGTTTCCGGGTTTCGTCGTGAGATTTGTTTGGTTAGTTGCATCATGTCATCATGCCATCTTTTCTCAAAGCTAACTAAAACTCTCTAAATAAATTGCATGGATCTTCGGTCCATTTAAACCGAGGGAATTCACATGGTGATTCTCTTTATAACATATCCTCCCGTTATTAGGGAGTTATATTTAAAATTCCATTGTTTTGGAATCACCCGTGAACCCACTTGCATATTAAATCCCTTGGCCTTTTTCTTCTTCAAGTTTCGACTCTCTAGCCTTGCCAATAATTCTTTCACCATTTTCCGGAGCTCTAACAAAACCCCAACATTTTTGGACCTATCGAATACCGACTTCCTTCTCACACTCATTTGAATTAAATTCAAATGAGTTGGAATTCAAACTTCACACGTGTGCTCTTTCCTATTTTCTTGGAACAAGCTCATCTTTATGAGTCCGGGGAAATTAACCTCCCGCGCAAATTCTATCCCTAACACTTCCTTTATTCTCCCTTTTCTTCGGTATTTTTTTCTATTTTGGGAGATAAAAGGAGAAGATTTAGGGAAAGAGGGAGAACCCAACCAGTCCGTTTGGGGTCTCCAGCAAGAAGCAGTAACTGGGCTGGCCTCTAAGGCCCAACCAGCCGCGGGCCTCCCTAGGCCAAGCTCCAGCGCTGGCCCAAGGCCCAGCCGCACCCACCAACCCT
This sequence comes from Triticum dicoccoides, assembly GCF_002162155.2. Lineage (NCBI taxonomy): Eukaryota > Viridiplantae > Streptophyta > Magnoliopsida > Poales > Poaceae > Triticum > Triticum dicoccoides. The sequence continues at coordinate 77,738,752 of NC_041382.1, read as the reverse complement.
AGCGCTCCCTCACCCGATATCCCTCTCCCTCAATTCCTTCCCCTCGCGCCGCCAGAAACCCTTCGCCTCGATCCCATCTCGCTCCTCTGCCCGATCCCCTGGCTTCTCCCTCGCTTCCCTCCAGCGCCGCAGTCTCCTTCTCCATCGATCCCCTTTCCTCTCTTCGATCTCCCTCCGACGCTGCCGCACGCTCTCGACCAGCGGCACCTCGCCTCCTTCCTAGTGCACTAACGCCGCCCGATGCGCGAGCTCGCCTCCGCCTCTACTCCTGCTGCTGCTCAGCCCCTCCGACGCCTTGCCTCACCTCCTGCCTCCCTCTGCAGCGCCAGGCCGCAAGCGCGCCTCCTCCTCGCTGAGTCCCCGTCGCTCGAGCGCTCGAGGAGAGGAGCTCCTCGAGCACCTGCGCCCCGCACCCGGCGTCCTCTGCGCCCAGCAGGAGCCCCAGCACCGGCCGCCCTACACTCGCGAGCACCACTACCTCCGGCGCGTCTCAGCCTCTTTTTCCGGCGACCTCGACCTCCCCTACGACAGCCCCCTGCATCGAGCAACAGTAGCTCGACCGCTGCGCATGACCCTATGTTTGACCCCGGGAGCACGTTCGGGTTTTTCCCCAACATCGTGTCTTCTTGTTGGATCATGCCAAGATCAGGGCCCTAGTACCACGACGGCCGACGCAAGTTCCGCTACCGTCGCCAAAAACCCAAGACGAAGTACCCCGATGGTTCGTCGAGACTGGCAAGTCACAAGATTGTCCTGGATATCGTAAAGTACCACGACGACCCTCGAAGACCTCGGATTCACCAAGTTCCCATGACGACAAGTGTGACTCTTCGGATGCGCCAAGTTCATCTACACAAAAACGCCTCATGTCGGTAAGACCCGCAAGTCGGACCCCGAACGATCGATGTCTCATGGACCGTGTACAACTACCGTCGCCCCGAAGACGTTGGAGTCATCAAGTACCTCTCCAAAACGAACATGAACGACTACCGTCGCAAGAACGGGACCGGAAAGTCCGAAGACCCCAAGTACCACGACACCGATGACATGAACGTCTATGGAAACTCGTGCAACGATAAACATGTACCACTACCATTGCCGAGATCGCGAGAACCTCTACCGTCGACCCTAGAGCGTGCGAGAACGACTACTTCCACTACCGCCGTCGCGAGAACGTCTACTTCCTCTACTTTGCATCGAACTCGGACCCCTCCGATAATGCACGCTTCGAAGGTATAACCCCGAGACGACCACTCTTGGATCATATGCATGAGTTGTATGAGATGCATGTTGGTTGTTGTAATCCGCCCATGAACGTTAGTTGTTCCCTCGTTTGACACCGTCGTCGATTCATGGGACACCCGGTATCCGGGAGTGCCCCACCATCTTTTGTACGCATCCGCACACTTCTCCTTTGCATCGGTATCTCAATCGAGTTACCGGAACTGGAACGTTGCAGTGGCACCGTTTTTCGTTATCGTTGCTGTGGCACCCCTTTTCTTTCCACCACGGTGACAAATGCTTCATAATGCTCTTGTCAACTTTTATCAAAAATTGCATAAACTTGTCCATGTCATCCGCATCATGATAACAACAATTAAAATGCTTAAATTGTTGTTTGCATTTAAATTGCTAATGCATACGGGGATTTACCGGATTCATTATTTGTTATATCCGGCCCCATTTAAATTGTTTAGATGGTATAGTTTTGTTATGCTTCACCTCTTGCCATGTTAACCAACATTTAATATTGTTGAGTACCTAACCGAGAGTGAACTAAATAATTGATGTGGTGTTCCGTCAATATGCAACGGAGTTGCATATTGTGCTCCACTTAATTTGTAGGATTGTTTGTGCACATTGCCATGCCATGCTTCATTAAACCGGACATGCATCATACTTGTTTGTGCTTCATGCCATGTTTATGTGGTGGTTGTTTACTATGTTGTTTGCTCCTTTCCGGTGTTGCTTTTTCGGGTTAGTTCCGATAACGTCACGTTTGTGAGGATTCGTTCGACTTTGTCCATTTGTCTTCTTCATGGACTCATTTTTCTTCCTTGCGGGATCTCAGGCAAGACGACCATACCCTCGAAATCACTTCTATCTTTGCTTGCTAGTTGCTCGCTCTTTTGCTATGCATATGCTGCGATACCTACCACTTGCTTATCATGCCTCCCATATTGTTAAGCCAAGCCTCTAACCCACCTTATCCTAGCAAACCGTTGTTTGGCTATGTTACCGCTTTGCTCAGCCCATCTTATAGCGTTGTTAGTTGCAGGTGAAGATTGGAGTTTGTTCCATGTTGGAACATGGATATTTTTGTTGGGATATCACAATATCTCTTATTTAAATTAATGCATCTATATACTTGGTAAAGGGTGGAAGGCTCGGCCTTATGCCTGGTGTTTTGTTCCACTCTTGCCGCCCTAGTTTTCGTCATATCGGTGTTATGTTCCCGGATTTTACGTTCCTTACACGGTTGGGTTATAATGGGAACCCCTTGACAGTTCGCCTTGAATAAAACTCCTCCAGCAATACCCAACATTGGTTTTACCATTCGCCACCTAGCCTCTTTTTCCCTTGGGTTCCGCGGACTCAAGGGTCATCTTTATTTAAACCCCCGGGCCAGTGCTCCTCTGAGTGTTGGTCCACCTTGTTAGCCGCCGGTGGCCACCGGGGGCAACTCTGGGCTGGCCTACCGGAAATTTGGACAATCTGAGTGTACCCTGAGAACAAGATATGTGCAGCTCCTATCGGGATTTGTCGGCACATTCGGGCGGTGTTGCTGGACTTGTTTTACCATTGTCCAGGATGTCTTGTAACCGGGATGCCGAGTCTGATCGGAATGTCTTGGGAGAAGGAATATCCTTCGTTGACCGTGAGAGCTTGTGATGGGCTAAGTTGGGACTCTCCCAGGGTTTTGAACTTTCGAAAGCCGTGCCCGCGGTTATGGGCAGATGGGAATTTGTTAATGTCCGGTTGTAGAAAACCTGAAACTTAACTTATTTAAAATACATCAACTGCGTGTGTAGCCGTGATGGTCTCTTCTCGGCGGAGTCTGGGAAGTGAACACGGTATTGGAGTTATGCTTGACGTAGGTTGTTCTAGGATCACTTCTTGATCATAGTTTCTTGACCGTGCTTTTGCTTTCTCTTCTCGCTCTCATTTGCGTATGTTAGTCACCAAATATGCTAGTCGCTTGCTGCAGCTCCACCTCATACCTTGTACCCTTCCTATAAGCTTAAATAGTCTTGATCGCGAGGGTGTGAGATTGCTGAGTCCCCGTGACTCACAGATACTTCCAAAACCAGCTTGCAGGTGCCGTTGAACCGTGCAAGTGACGCAACCAAGCTCAAGGAGGAGCTCGATGAAGATTGTGTTCGCTATGTTGTTCCGTTTCCAGTTGATCAGTAGTGGAGCCCAGTTGGAACGATCGGGGATCTGTGTAACATTTGGGGTAGTCTTCTTTTATTTTGGTTCCATAGTCGGACCTTGGTTGTATCTGGATGATATAATGCTTTATTCTTGTATTGTGTGAAGTGGTGATTGTAAGCCAACTATGTATCTCTTTCCCTTATGTATTACATGGGTTGTGTGAAGATTACCTCACTTGCAATATTGCTTTCAATGCGGTTATGCCTCTAAGTCATGCTTCGACACATGGGAGATATAGTCGCATCGAAGGCGTTACAAGTTGGTATCAGAGCCTTCCCCGACCTTAGGAGCCCCCTGCTTGATCGAATCGCTGGCGTTGTTGAGTCTAGAAAAATGTTTTGAGTCATTTAGGATTATATATATCGGAGAGTTAGGAATTCTTTTTACTCCTCAGTCCCTTCGTAACTCTGGTGAGGCATCCTTACGTAGAGTTTTGACTCTTCTCTTCTCAAATTTCACTAAAAATTTTTTAGGATCTGTCGGTGTACAAAAAGAGGGGTACACTTTTTGTACCCCTATAACTGTGCACGGGCAGTCTGAGCCACGAGCACCACCACACCAAGCAAGGCAAGGGAGGTGAGCCAGGGTAAGACCGAAGCTCAAGAGAACTAGAACGACGCCAAGGCCAAGACCACGAAGAGCAAAGGGGACGAAGCGAACTCCCCCGGCAAGATCCTTGCTGGGAGACGGTTCTAGCAACCCCGGCAAGACCCTTGCCGCGGCGACTCGTCCCGCGCCTACGGAGCAAGTCACCCTTGAGTCCACTGCCCCCAAAGGGCAAGGATTCGGGAGACATCCCCGTGGCGGCATGCAGATCTTCATGAAGACATTCAAGATCAGATACGCACTAAGGAGATGACAACCCTTGGCGGGATCCCAGCCGAGGAAGACCACAAGGCCCCCGACAAGCGCCTTGCCGGGGATGACAGCAGGCGCCTCGACAAGACCCTTGTCGGGGCACCGGTCGTGCCCTTGCCGAGGACACCCGCAGGGCCACCATCAGGCCCACGCCGACAAAACCTCCACCACCGCATGCATGCAGCTGCCGACCAAACCAGCTGGGCAGGCACCTGCATGGCGGCATGCAGATCTTCGTGAAGACCCACCACTGCGCCACCTTAGCTGCCTACCTACCTACGTGGCATCTCAGGCATCGCTGGCCAGGGCGCGTGTCGACACGAGAAGGAGCGGCGACGGACGAGACTGATCTCTCTCCCCCGTCCCCGATAAAGCAAGGACACCTAAGCAAGGCGCATTTAATGCGTCTTGTCATGTAATGCGAGGGATAACCTCGCATCACTGTACCCTTTCCACCTCCTGTGTGCCACGGTGGCCACCCCTTTTCCTATAAAAGGAGGCCCGAGGCGACCAGGAGAAGGATTCGGCTTTTTGGAGCTCCTCACGCCCCATAGCTAGCTCAAGAACACCGATATACAATCCACCAAAGCAGGAGTAGGGTTTTACGCATCCTTGCGGCCCGAACCTGGATAAACAAACTGTGGGCTACCTGTTAGATCCGCTCTTCCCATGACCCCGCGCCCCGCTAACCGTAGTAGGGATTCTTGTGATCCCATAGGTGTCGCTCCTCAGCACTGACATCTTTGGCACGCCAGGTAGGGGGCGCAGTTGTGAGAATCGGCTTTAGCAGTTAGTTCGGCGGTTCTTCATCATCATGGCGCCCAAGAAGAAGACGACGGTGGCGGTTGGCCAATCGGAAGCCGGACAGCCCGTCCCGACGCGGGCGAGCAGCGGGCCGGTCGCAGAGAGGATCCGGGCCGCTGCTCACGAGCACCAACACCATCCCAGCAACCGGAGTTTGGGAGGCGGCGATGTTTGTGCGCCTGGTAACGGGCCACACGTCGCCAAATCCAAAGGCGGAGCCCAGTCCCTCGCGGGTGGAGCGGGGCCTTCCAAGGTCATCGCCGCCCCGCCCGAAGGCGACGCGAGGGCCTCCAAGACTCCCACGCCGACGTCAACAGCACGCTCCTCCCGGGTAGCACGCGATGAACGGCGTAATCACGCCGAAGATCCCGGGCGTCGCCGCGGGAAGAGCCCCGAGCGCCACTCCCGGGACGTAGAAGACCTGCCCACTCGCCGAGGCACTGGTGAAAATGGCATGCGACCGCGGGGTCGTGATAGAGCTCCTTCTGACATGGTCAGAAGTCGAAGCGCGTCACGATCCGTGCAGGTTTCGCTGCCACCGACGCCAGCAGAGGCCCTGGCGCGCGCGCAGTTGCTCCTCAACTTTCCTCCCACCACGGGGAAACTCGACGAATGGAGAGCCACTATCCGAAGCCTTGTTGCGGTGGCCAACAAAGACGAACCAAGTCCGGTGGGGCCCTCGAGTCGACGCTCCGATGGAGTCCCGCGGACCAGTGGCGGAAAAGCCGGCGGCGCCGCGACCACGGTGCATTCGCCTCTTCCCCATCTGGTACCGCGGACGCCGGCCCGTCGCGACGTCATGGGCGACGCCATCTCCATAGCATCGTCTGACCCGCGGACCCATTGTGACCAGCGCCAAGTTCTTCGGGAACGAGCCCATGAAGATGCTCGAACCACTATCGAGCGTCGGCGCGGAGCGTGCCACCAGTCAGACAGGCGAGCAGGGCCTGCTGTGAACCACCCGGCCCCAGAGAGCCCTAGAGGCCTACCTTACGAGATAGGATGTCCGGCTTTTACCCGTGAGTTGCGGCAGTTCCAGTGGCCCACTCACCGCACCTTCAAACCTGACGTTGGCGAAAAGTACGGCGGCAAGACTCACCCGTCTGAGTTCCTCAGAATCACACCATCGCGATGCAAGCCGCCAGAGCCCGTGACGATAAGGTGCTTGCGAATTACTTTCATTGGCTCTTAAACCCAACGCCATGTCGTGGTTGATGCACTTGCCGGTAGACTCTATTTCCTCCTGGTCGGATTTGTGCCATGAGTTTGTGGGCGCCTTTACTGGAGGTCACCAAGCCCATGGCCAAGCAAGTGACCTGCATGTCATTCCCCATAAGGGAAGCGAGAGTCTACGCAAGTATATACAGAGGTTCAGCCGGGTACAATACAATATCCCTGATGTTCACCCTGCCGCCATCATCAGCGCGTTCCATCAGAACGTGCGTAACCACAAGATGCGCAAAGAACTGGCAATGAACAAGGTGAAAGATGTGGCAGAACTCTATGTTCTTGCTGACAAGTGTGCCCGAGCTGAAGAGGGAAGGAAGTACCCCGGGGAAGATGCCGGCGTGGAAACCGACTCCTCAGATGAGGATACTGCCGCCCCGGCGAAGAAAGGCTGGCACCGCAACAAGAAGCGCAAAGGTAAAGCTGTGGTTGCCGTCGAGGGATCTGGCGACTCCGGCTCCGCCAAAAAAACCAAGGCAGATGACCCCGGCAAGGAAATTGCCGGATGTGTCGCCTGCCGGGCCTTGGCGGCTGCCGAGAAGCCAAGAAACTCTGACAAGCAATACTGCAAGATCCATCGCACCAAAGGCCATGATCTCCGGAACTGCCGATAGGTTGAGCTCCTTGCTGAGAAGCAGAGGGCTGAATATGAGAGGCGGGACAAGGAGAAAGGCCAGGACGGTGCTGAGGGGTCCGACAAGAAGCGTGACGGCCAGGCGGGCCGTCGCAGCAAGGATAAACAGCGGGAGACGCCCGCCCGGGGCCGTGACAAAAAGCCAGAAGACGATGATCACGAAGAGGATGATGAGTCTGGTGACCAAGGATTTCAGAAAGCTACAGAGGCCATGTGTGTTGATGGCGGCGCCTCGCTGCATACCTCACAACGCCAGCTTAAACAGTGGGCACGTGAGATTACAGCGGCGGAACCGTCGTTTGATGCCCAAAGAACGCTGAAGTGGTCCAGGACACCTATCATTTTTGACACTGAGGATCACCCTGATCGCACTACTGCAGTCGGGTGCTTGCCATTGTTGGTTCCACCAACAATACGCAACCTCAAGGTGACAAAGATGCTAGTCGATGGCGGGGCCGGTCTGAACTTAATCTTGCCTGCCGTGATCGAGAAATTGCAGATTCCTGACGGAGACCTCGAAGAGACGGGCACGTTTCAGGGGGTTAACCCGGGAAGAAGTCAACCAAAGGGGAAGGTCACGCTGCCCGTGACCTTTGGAAGTGATCTAAACTACAGGACAGAAAGGATCGTGTTCGATGTTGCCAAGATCCCCTTGCCCTACAACAGGATCCTTGGCCGCCCAGCGCTGGCCAAGTTCATGGCGGCGTCACATTACGCCTACAACACCCTGAAGATGCCAGGACCTGTGACAATCATCACCATCCCCTCCGGCAAGAAGGACACGCTAATTTGCGCTGACCAACTCTACCAACAAGCAGTTGTAGCAGCCGCCGCTGCTAAGGCGCTTGCTCCTGCCACTGGAGCCCTGGGAAGGCAAAAGAAGAAGACCGGTGAGACCTCAGGCACCCACTCCGACAAGCGCACCTCTTCGGAGTGTAGCGCTCCCGTCGAGGACATGCCAGAGAGCTCCGCTGACAGAAACAAGAAGTCTAGGGCCATACCGCCGGGAACCAAGAAGGTTTCTGTCAAGGAGGACGTCACGGGAGGAGCTTCTACCATAAGCTCCACCCTTGACGACAAATAGGAAGACACGCTCGTCACCTTCCTGCGGGCGAATGTCGATGTGTTTGCCTGGCAAGCATCCGACATCCCCGGCGTTCCCAGGAAGGTGATTGAGCACCACATTGCTGTCTGTCCTCATGCGCGGCCTGTCAGGCAGTAGGTCAGAAAGCAAGCTTTGGAACGCCAAGAGTTCATCACAAAGGAGATCCGAAAACTGGAAGCAGCGGGTTTGGTAAGAGGAGTGCTCCATCCAATGTGGTTGGCCAATCCGGTGGTAGTGCGCAAGGCAAATGGGAAGTGGAGGCTGTGTATTGATTACATAGATATTAATAAGGCTTGTCCCAAAGACCCCTTCCCGTTGCCTCGCATCGACCAGATTGTTGACTCCACAGCTGGGTGTGATCTGTTGTCATTCCTCGATGCCTACTCCGGCTACCACCAGATCTTCATGACAAGGGAAGATGAAGAGAAAACGGCATTCATCACCCCATGTGGTACGTATTGCTTTATACGGATGCCTTTCGGGTTGAAGAGTGCTGGTTCAACGTTTGCAAGTGCGGTCTAGATTGGTTTTGAACCCCAGCTCCATAGAAATATGGAAGCTTATATGGATGATATAGTGGTCAAAACCAAGAACAGGGCAACCCTCATATCACATTTACAAGAAACATTTGCAAACCTACGCAAGATCAATCTCAAGCTGAACCCTGAGAAGTGCATCTTCGGCGTCCCGTCTGGCAAGCTTCTCGGGTTCTTTGTGTCACAGCGTGGGATAGAGGCCAATCCGGACAAGATCAAAGCTATAGAATGGATTGAAGCGCCCAAGCGAGTCAAGGATGTGCGTCGGCTTGCTGGTTGCGTTGCCGCCATGAGCAGGTTCATTTCCAACTCCGCCAAGCACGCCCTTCCCTTTTTCAAGATTTTGAAAAAGGCGGGCCCGATGGAGTGGACACCAGAAGCCGAAGCAGCATTGCAAGATTTGAAGAGGTACCTCTCCTCCGCGCCAATACTAGTTGCGCCTAGGCCACAGGAACCGTTGCTGCTGTACCTGGCGGCAACGAACCAGGTGGTCAGCGCCGCACTAGTGACGCAGAGAGAAATTGATGATGAGGTAATAGCAGTGACGGAGCCCGATGCCACCGATGCGGAGACGGCGCAACCGGTTGGAGTGCCGCCAAGAAAGAAGATGATGCAGCACCCGGTCTACTTTGTTAGCTCCCTTCTGCAGGGGGCTAGATCAAGGTACTCCGGTGTGCAGAAACTGCTCTTCGGCCTTCTTATGGCCTCAAGGAAGCTGCGTCACTACTTCCAGGCGCACGAAATCACGGTCGTCACTCGCCTCCCTCTGCAACGGATATTGCACAATCCAGACGCAACGGGAAGGATCATAGAGTGGGCACTGGAACTGTCCAGCTTTGGCCTCAAGTTTGAGAGTACCTCGACGATTCAAAGCCGAGTCCTGGCGGAGTTCGTTGCAGAATGGACAGCGACGCCTGACGAAGAAGCCCAAGAGACTGCTCTCCCCGGCAAGGAGGCAAGTTACGACTGGATCATGTACTTTGATGGAGCTTTCTCCTTACAGGGCGCCGGGGCTGGCGTACTGCTTGTCGCGCCCACCGGAGAGCACCTCGAGTACGTGATCCAGATGCACTTCCCCAGGGAGGTGTCGACAAACAACACGGCTGAGTATGAAGGGCTGCTTGCCAGTCTCAGGATCGCGGCGGACCTCGGAATCAAGAAACTCGTCGTCAAAGGCGACTCGCAACTTGTCGTCAAGCAAGTCAACAAGGATTACCAGAGCCCGTTGATGAAGGCCTACGTCGATGAAGTGAGAAAGCTGGAAGAGCGTTTTGACGGTATACATGCAGAATATGTTCCCTGAGCAGAGAATGATATCGCCGATTACCTGTCAAAATGCGTTGCCCTCAAGCTACCTGTGGAACCAGGTACCTTTGTGCTTCAGCTAACTCAGCCATCCGTTGATCCATCAATAGAGCAAAACAAGAGGAGGAAATCAGGGCCCGACAAGTACTTTCCCGCTGAGCTCCCCGGAGCTACCGGGAAGGATGTTGCTGGAGATACTGAGCCCGCCACGGGACGGCTAGCTCCGGCGGAGCATCAAGCTCTTGCTGTTGAGACAGCCACTCCTATAGCGGAGGAAACGCCTTTAGTCCTCGCCGTCGAGCCCCAGGCTCCAGCATGGGCACAACATACCGTCTGATTCCTCCAAACAAGGGAACTTCCTGAGGAGCAGGAAGAAGCGGAAAAAGTAGCCCTTCGCTCTACTATGTACCAGTTCGTCGATAGCGTCCTGTACAGAAAGAGGCCGAACGGCGTGAAATTGAAGTGTATCCCTCAGGAGGAAGGACTATGGCTGTTGCGGAGATACATGGAGGCATATGTGGATCCCACATCGGGTCAAGGGCCCTTGCCGGCAAAGCGTTTCGGCAGGGCTTCTTCTGGCCCACTGCCCTCCAGGATGCGACGACACTAGTCACCAAGTGTGAAGCGTGTTAGTTCCATTCAAAGAAGCTTCATCAACCGGCTCAAGCCCTTCAAACCATTCCTCTCTCCTGGCCTTTCTCGGTCTGGGGGCTCGACATACTGGGCCCTTTCCCCCGCGCTGTCGGGGGCTTTGAGTACTTGTACGTTGCAATCGACAAGTTCATAAAGTGGCCAGAAGTGGAAGCAATGAGGAAGGTCACGGCACAGTCAGCCGTCAAATTCTTCAAGGGACTAGTGTGCCGTTTTGGTGTACCCAACAGGGTCATCACCGACAATGGTACACAGTTCACAAGACGCACCTTCATGCAATCTACCCAAGACCTCGGTAGCAAAGTCTGTTTCGCTTCCGTTGCTCACCCACGAAGCAATGGTCAAGCTGAGAGGGCAAACGCTGAAGTACTGTGAGGCTTAAGGACAAAGACCTTTGACAGGCTGCACAAGATGGAAGGCGCTGGATTGATGAATTGTCGGTGGTTCTTTGGTCAATCAGAACGACACCAAATCGAGCCATCAGCCAGACACCCTTTGCCCTGGTATACGGGGCAGAAGCAGTTCTCCCCACTGAACTCATATACGGGTCACCTCGAGTACTCGCTTATGATGAGCTTGAGCAAGAGCAACTGCGCCAGGATGATCAATGCTCCTTGAGGAAGATCGTCTTCGGGCAGCTGTGAGAGCAGCGCGCTACCAGCAAGCCTTGCGCCGCTACCATAGCCGCAAGGTTCATGCCCGAAGCTTTGAGGAGGGCGACCTTGTTCTTCGGCGCGTTCAATCGGCCAAGAATTCCAACAAGTTGACGCCAAAGTGGGAAGGCCCTTATCGGGTAATACGAGTCACCAGGCCCGGCATAGTCCGCCTGGAGACCGAAGATGCCATTCCGGTGAGTAACTCTTGGAACATTGAGCATCTTCGCAAGTTTTACCCGTGAGGC
>NC_041382.1:77698575-77727092 GCF_002162155.2 Triticum dicoccoides | reverse complement strand
CAAGCCACCTTTTGTACGAGCATTGCCGATGATGCATGTAACCCTTTGTACAAAGCCAGGGGCAGACCCTGAGCATAAGTAAATGAAGCGCTGGCGCCCTAAGTTATAGCATGCATGCTAGGTCGAGTCTCGTCCTTGGTTAGGGTTGATAGTGCTTAGCGGCGACTAACCCCTAGCTTAGAGGTCGAGTGAGCGTCTCTTTGTCTTTCTTTTGTCTTCTTTGGTTCACAGGACACACGGATATCTGTGCTAAACCACTTGGGGAGGAAAAAAAGAGGAACAGACCAGCGTCTGGCCCCCGGCAAGCCAGTATTGTCGGGGGCTGCAAGAGCAAAGATTCACCCACGGCGAACCAGGGTTGCCGGGGACTACAGCTTCAGATAAGTTCTTCATCCCTTATCATGCATTCCATTATGGAGTGAGGTATGTGAAACCTCGTTTTCCCCTAAGCTACCGTGCTCCCCTAACTCTAGGCCCTAGGGCTCGTTCCTGGGGCCGAGTTTGGTCGTAGCCGTGACAGCAAAAGGATGAAACAAGGAGCCTGAACCCGCCTCATCCCTGCCTCCGCCAAAGGCGTGAGAAAGGTCGAGCGAAGTGGGAAGAAGGCAAGGCCTGCTGCCGGGCAAGGAAATGTTTATCTTAAAGATATCAAGGATTTGTTCCTTGCCGTGGGTTTCACCCACAAACAAATGATCCGGCAAGCATCCCTTTTTCATTAAAAACGTTCCACTCAGGTACAGTCCATAGGGAATGAAAAACATGAATGATGGGATTACAAGTTTTAAATTCAACAAAGGCCCGAAGGCTTACAAACTAAAAAGAGATAAGGTGCCCGTAATCCCTTTCTTGTCCCTCTCCTCAGGAGACAGGTCAAGGAGGAGAAAGGGACAAAAGGAGCGCCTAGACGAGCTACGAATGGCAGAAGACACCAAGAGAACATCTTGGTGGCCGTCCAAAGGCTGGATGGTGATGGCGGCGCCGGAAGCAGAGCTCGAAGACGAGGCGGCAGGACGCCAGCACGCGTCGAAGGCGTCGGTGCCCGCGTACTCCGACTTGACGGCCTTGCCGCCTGCCCTCTTCCTCTTCTGCAGCCTCCCAACACCAGTCGCCCAAGGAGACGACCCCGAGAAGTTCAGGGAGCCGGCGACGCGGATGATGGGGTCGCCGGTGCCGCACGGAGCGGCACCCGACACCTAATCGGACCCGTCATCCTGCCGCCTACTACCCTCGTCGTCGCTGCGGCTATCCTCCTCGTCACTCCCCCCGAGGAGGAGTGTTTGCTATCAGAAGAGCTCTCCACGCAACACCTTGCATGGGTCCCAAAGCACCCAAAGACCTTGACGGAGAGAAGGCCACCCTCCATCAGCTTAAAATGGAGAGTGAGCCCCTCCGTCAAGCGGTGGATATGCGCAAACGTCTTCCATCCTCGACAAAGATACATCACGTGAGGGGCGGGGAAGTCCACACGGGCCCGCGTGCCACTGATCCCGCAGCCCCTCATGTGCAGCCACAACGACTCCGGCGGATCCAGCTCCATCTCCCGCGCAAATGGAGTCGGGAGACGAAGGCGACGGCGCGGCGGCCGGCGCAGCCTGACGAAGAACTCACAAGGGTCGTCCCCAACGTGGCCCTCCATTGGAGGAGGAGCTGCTGGCGGAGGCGAGGCCGGCGTGCCACCCCGTCCTCCTCTTCCCCGAGCGCCCCGGCCTCGCCCACGGCCTCGCCCCTCCCCCTTCCCCTCGTGGCTGGCTCTGCCACCACAGGCGCAGGAGAAGGAGGGGCGCGTTGTCGAGCGGCGACCCTCGCTGCCACTTTTGAAGGAACGGGATTCCCTCTCTTCATAACGGATGGAAGGGAGGAGCAGAAGCTGAAGGAAGAAGAAGATGAAGGAATGCGGGACGCCATCCCCCCTCCCGCTCTTTATAAAGGATCGGGGTTGGGGCTTGGCCGCCCCGCTCGGCCAATCAAGACACGGGAGGCGCAGGGAGCCAGGGCCGACCCGCTGCCCCAACCAGCGATGACCCGGTTTCCCGCCTCCACCGTTTGCCACCCCAAGCGCATGGGAGACACGTGGCGGACGTTCAGAACCAAGGGGACGGGTGAGGCGACCTCTCCCCACCCCGTGATCGTGGGGAGTGGACGCCTCGAGGACCGCGCCTCGGCCCCATTCAGTAAATGGGCCGTGCCTCCACGCCTCCCTCCGTTTATGGGGAAGGCGCGAACTGCCCCGTTTACTACAATGTGACGCATGCCTGCGGGAACCAACCCCACGCATGCCACCCACGTCACACGCACCCCCCCACGCCGCGTCACACGTGGGAGTCGTGGGAAGCGCAGCGCGCGAAGAATCTTACCACGGTAAAAACCGCCCCGCCTGCCCGCGCACCATTTTTGGGCCTAGCCCAACAACGCGTTGCGCTTATGTGTGGCCCAGGCCAGGGGGCTCCTGTCGGTGTACAAAAAGAGGGGTACACTTTTTGTACCCCTATAACTGTGCACGGGCAGTCGGAGCCACGAGCGCCACCACACCAAGCAAGGCAAGGGAGGTGAACCAGGGTAAGACCGAAGCTCAAGAGAACTAGAATGACGCCAAGTCCAAGACCACGAAGAGCAAAGGGGACGAAGCGAACTCCCCCGGCAAGATCCTTGTCGGGAGACAGTTCTAGCAACCCCGGCAAGACCCTTGCCGCGGCGACTCGTCCCGCGCCTACGGAGCAAGTCACCCTTGAGTCCACTGCCCCCAAAGGGCAAGGATTCGGGAGACATCCCCGTGGCGGCATGCAGATCTTCGTGAAGACATTCAAGATCAGATACGCACTAAGGAGACGACAACCCTGGGCGGGATCCCAGCCGAGGAAGACCACATGGCCCCCGGCAAGCGCCTTGCCGGGGATGGCAGCAGGCGCCTTGATAAGACCCTTGCCGGGGCCCCGGCAAGGCCCTTGCCGAGGACACCCGCAGGGCCACCATCAGGCCCGCGCCGACCAAACCTCCACCACCGCATGCATGCAGCTGCCGACCCAACCAGCTGGGTAGGCACTTGCGTTGCGGCATCCAGATCTTCGTGAAGACCCACCACTGTGCCACCTCAGCTGCCTGCCTACCTACGTGGCATCTCAGGCATCGCTGGCCAGGGCGCATGTCGACACGAGAAGGAGCGGCGACGGACGAGACTGTTCTCTCTCCCCCGTCCCCGATAAAGCAAGGACACCTAAGCAAGGCGCATTTAATGCGCCTTGTCATGTAATGCGAGGGATAACCTCGCATCACTGTACCCTTTCCACCTCCTGTGTGCCACGGTGGCCACCCCTTTTCCTATAAAAGGAGGCCCGAGGCGACCAGGAGAAGGATTCGGCTTTTTGGAGCTCCTCACGCCCCATAGCTAGCTTAAGAACACCGATATACAATCCACCAAAGCAGGAGTAGGGTTTTACGCATCCTTGCGGCCCAAACCTGGATAAACAAACTGTGGGCTACCTATTAGATCCGCTCTTCCCACGACCCCGTGCCCAACTAATCATAGTAGGGATTCTTGTGATCCCATAGGTGTCGCTCCTCAGCACCGATAGGATCACGCGGGCATCTTGGAATCGTTCCGATGGTTTTGTGACGAGAACATTGTTCTTGGTGCCTCCTGTCATTTAGGGGTTGTGGCAGTGTACTGGGGAGTTGAGCTCTGAGGTGTTGTCGTCACAATTTTATCGTTGAGATTCTGGAATACTTGAGTTTCGCCAACATCGAAAATCTCTTTTATGCAGTTGTTGGTGAGATAACCTCGACGCCACCCAGTACTGGGGCGGGAGTTCGGGAGTATTGCCATAACTCATATAAAGGATGCTTTTCGAAGGTTGAGGTAAACGATTTCTGAAGGTTTCTTGGTTATGTGTTGAAGGATGGATACAGCTAGATGTAGGATTTGCTAGTTTTGGGTGAGATATTTTGCTTCCCCTGTATCCCCAACACCTGATTGCATAATCGGAGAATTTCGGGAGTTTATAAGTGGGAATTCAAGTAGCTCTTAGGATATCTTTCCTACAGATGCATGATATGAGATTGGGGTTCGACGTCTAGTGGTCCGCCTATCCACGGTTGGTTTTACAGTGGTCACGTTGTGTCTTAAAGAGTCCTTGGCTATGCTGACTCGGGGACGCCTCGTATGTCATGTGCACTGCCTTGTACATGATGGTGCTGTACGATCGAGCCCGTGTAGGCCCCACCACGAAAACTTCGGACGAAATCTCTATCATATGTTTGTTCCGGCTTATTCTGCAAGCCAATCCGTTGTTTTGTTATCAGTTGTGGTATTTGAGTTGCTTCGAAGTCAAGTGTTGATTCCATACTTTTCCTAAGCGGTGTTCTCATATATCTATGTGAATGCTTATCCTTCATGATAATCGAGATTGTCATGTCAATCCTTTTCACCGGCGTGTTTCTCTTCAAGTGGATCCGATCATTTCAACATCAGCAAGATCAATTATCATTTCTTCTCAACGGCGTTTGTTTCAGCCATCCCAAGTTGCCTTTGTTTTCCCACCCTCCCACCCTTTTTTCTTCGAGGACTCAGATTTCTAAATCAACTATCCATTTTATTCATGTGAAGCCTCTTCATCCTTTTCTTTCAAGTTTCAATCCGGTGATTTATCGTGCAGTTGCTAAGGAAGCTTCAAGTTCATCATTATTCGTTCTCTTTCTTCTCCGGTGGATTCAAGTCAAGCCTTGTCGATCATATCTTTTCCTCGTTCCAAATGTTTTCTCTTGCCGTTGCACCTCTTTATCATTCACTTCTCACTATTCATTTGTTCCGGAGTGTTGAAGATATCTCAGAAGATTCAAGTTTCCATTCTCAATTCGTTCAAGCTTTTGCGAGGATGTTACCTCATTCAAAGCCATTTAATTCAACCGGTGCAATCTCTCTTTTCAAGTAATCATTTCAACGGTGTATCTTTTGAGTGGGCCCTAACCCACAGGTCTTTTCCCAGGATCTTACCTGACTCTTCTTATTTTCCCAGAGCTATCCTCAATTTCATTTCGAAGTTTGACGTAAGAATGAATTTTCATCAGTCAGATGTGTTTCTCCAAGATCTCTCAGTTTCTTTTCATCATTGGCTCAATCTCTTCACTTTTGATTCTTCCGGAGCGTCTAAATAATTCATGGTGGTGTTTCTCCTCGTCATTCTCAACATTTGAAGACCGAAGAAGAGTTTTTCCTCCAAATCTTATCCGTTCTCCCAAAGATTCGTGGTTCTAGCTTATTGCCGTTCTCTCACCATTGTATTCGTTTGTCAGTATCCTTTTCACCCTTCCAGAGCAATTCAGGAGTCTTCTCAGTTTGATTATCCGGAGTCCATAAATTCAGGTTTATTCATTCTCAGTTGTCAGTTATCATTCTTCAATCATACCGGTGCATCATTCAAGTATTCTCTTATCACCTCATGATTTCTTCGTTCTCATGTATCTATATTGTCTCAAGTATCTTCGTTCATTTCACAATTCTTACCCGGTGATTCATCCCTTTATTTCGTTCATTTCCAATTCTTACGGTGGTTCTTCCAAGTTTCTTCTTCCTTCGTTTATCATATCTATGCATTCCTGCTTTCCAAATCCTACAGGTGGATCCATCAAGACCTTCTCAAGTTGACGCTATATCTACCTTAATTATTTCTCCGAGAATAAGTAGTATGCCAAATCCGCTGCTTGTTATCAATTTAAATTGGTGAAGGATAAGCATAACATAATTCTTATTTTTTGTTCATCCAAGTGATTAATTCCTTATTCCGGAGGTTCATCAAAATTCTTGGTTTCAATAGCTCATCTTTCTTTTCTGGAGTTCCAAGCTCTCGCAATTATATCATCACGGAGACACATCTAAATCATTACAAGGTTTCACTTTGTGTTTTCAACTTCTCTTTCTTCTCGTTATCCTTTTTGTAACCGGAGTTCTTCATGAAGGTTCTACATGATGGTTTCATCAGGGATTTAATTCATTCTCGAAGTGTTCATCAAGATTCTTTTCAGAGGAGCTCAAGCATTCTCCATCTTGCAATCCGGAGTGCAATTCTTTCTATCGTATCATTGGAGGTGGTATTATGTCATTCTTGATAATTTGAGTTCATGTTTCGTGATTCACATGTTGTTAAGTATGAGGTATTTTAAATCCGTCAATCTCGTCATTGGAGTTATCTTGGGTTATTTTTCACCTAAAGTCTTCCCTCAGGATTGTTGCTATTTATGGTGCTTATATATGACCAAATTTCTTCATTTATCCTTCCGGTGATATAAGCTTCTCATCTCCTTGTTGATATCAATCCAATCTATCGTTTCCAGTAGTGGCAGAATGTCACCTCATAATTTGAGATGTATTCCATAAGACACATCAAGCTTATTCTTTTCGTTGTTGGGTTTCCAATAACTCCGTTCGACCCTTCTCCTAAAGATGCCTTTTCAAGCTCTTTTGTGGCAGAAGTTGGCATTTTCTTCTCCATTCTCCTATTTCAATTATATATCTTCTATTCTTTTGTTCCGGAGGCATTGCCATGTTGCTCTTTTCAACCCATCATATCCTTTTGTCAAAGATCATGTTCTTTTCATGCCTATCCATTTAACCGGAGCGTTGTGTCCTCTGCTCAAGTTCTTTTTGCCTTATCAAGCCTTGCATCTCTTTTCAACCGGAGTGCTGTCTGAGATCTTTCTTACCCCTTGTTCCATTCATTTAATAGTTCCTGAGGCAGTATGTTGTGATTTCATCAAGTATCTTCTCATCTTACCAAGTTCTTATTCAACTCCTTTTTCTTTTCAATTGGAGTGCTGCCCGAAGTTGTTCTTCCTTGTTCCTCTTTTCTAACGGAGTGTTTTCAATTTCGTTCATCTTCATTGTATTCTTTTCTCGAAATGGCTTAACCTTTGCAAGGTTCTTTGGTTTCACTCATTTGTCAAAGAAGCAAACTTAGTTTTACCTCTTCTCTTTCTCTTCCGTTTTTCCCTCTGGTGCCATTCTAGATCTCCGGACGAGATCCTTTCGTAGTGGTGGAGCGTTGTAACGCCTCAAGACCGGAGCTTCAGATGCCTTCCAAGGTTTCCGGGTTTCATCGTGAGAATTGTTTGGTTCGTTGCATCATGTCATCATGCCATCTTTTCTCAAAGCTAACTAAAACTCTCTAAATAAATTGCATGGATCTTCGGTCCATTTAAACCGAGGGAATTCACATGGTGATTCTCTTTATAACATATCCTCCCGTTATTAGGGAGCTATATTTAAAATTCCATTGTTTTGGAATCACCCGTGAAACCACTTGCATATTAAATCCCTTGGCCTTTTTCTTCTTCAAGTTTTGACTCTCTAGCCTTGCCAATAATTCTTTCACCATTTTCCGGAGCTCTAATAAAATCCCCAACATTTTTGGACCTATCGAGTACCGACTTCCTTCTCACACTCATTTGAATTAAATTCAAATGAGTTGGAATTCAAACTTCACACGTGTGCTCTTTCCTATTTTCTTGGAACAAGCTCATCTTTATGAGTCCGGGGAAATTAACCTCCCGCGCAAATTCTATCCCTAACACTTCCTTTATTCTCCTTTTCTTCGGTATTTTTTCTGTTTTGGGAGATAAAAGGAGAAGATTTAGGGAGAGAGAGAGGGAGAGCCCAACCAGTCCGTTTGGGGTCTCCAGCAAGAAGCAGCAACTAGGCTGGCCTCTAAGGCCCAACCAGCCGCCGGCCTCCCTAGGCCAAGCTCCAGCGCTGGCCCAAGGCCCAGCCGCACCCACCAACCCTAGCGCTCCCTCACACGATATCCCTCTCCCTCGATTCCTTCCCCTCACGCCGCCAGAAACCCTTCGCCTCGATCCCATCTCGATCCTCTGCCCGATCCCCTGGCTTCTCCCTCGCTTCCCTCCAGCGCCGCAGTCACCTTCTCCATCGATCCCCTTTCCTCTCTTCGATCTCCCTCCGACGCTGCCGCACGCTCTCGACCAGCGGCACCTTGCCTCCTTCCTCGTATTATCAGTTTATGAATTGTGGGTTTATGATCAAGTCTATCTATGAATAATATGAATCTTCTTGGAATTCTTTTATGTATGATTGGTTATCTTTGCAAGTCTCTTCGAATTATCAGTTTGGTTTGGCCTACTAGATTGATCTTTCTTGCAATGGGAGAAGTGCTTAGCTTTGGGTTCAATCTTGCGGTGTCCTTTCCCTGTGACAGTAAGGGCAGCAAGGCACGTATTGTATATTGTTGCCATCGAGGATAACAAGATGGGGTTTTCTTCATATTGCATGAGTCTGTCCCTCTACATCATGTCGTCTTGCTTAAGGCGTTACTCTGTTTTTAACTTAATACTCTAGAAGCATGCTGGATAGCGGTCGATGAGTGGAGTAATAGTAGTAGATGCAGGCAGGAGTCGGTCTACTTGTCTCGGACGTGATGCCTATCTACATGATCATGCCTAGATATTCTCATAATTATGCTCAATTCTGTCAATTGCTCAACATTAATTTGTTCACCCACCGTAGAATACTTATGCTCTCGAGAGAAGCCACTAGTGAAACCTATGGCCCCCGGGTCTATCTTCATCATATTGTTCTCCTACTACTTTGCTATTTACTTTGCCTTTATTTTACTTTGCATCTTTATCATAAAAATACCAAAAATATTATCTTTATCATATCTATCAGATCTCACTCTCGTAAGTTGCCTCATAGGGATGGACAACCCCTATTTGCGTTGGTTGCGAGGATTTATTTGTTTTGTGCAGGTACGAGGGACTTGCACATAGCCTCCTACTGGATTGATAGCTTGGTTCTCAAAAACTGAGGGAAATACTTACGCTACTTTGCTGCATCATCCCTTCCTCTTCGGGGAAAACCAAAGCAGTGCTCAAGAGGTAGCAAGAAGGATTTTTGGCACCGTTGCCGGGGAGGTCTTCGCAAAAGTCAACATACCAAGTACCCATCACATACCCTTATCTCCCGCATTACATTATTTGCCATCTGCCTCTTATTTTCCTCTCCCCCCACTTCACCCTTGTCGTTTTATTCGCCCTCTCTCTCTATCCTCCCTCTCTTTCTCTATTTGCCTCTTTTTGCTCGTTTGCTTTTTGTTTGCTTGTGTGTTAGTTTGCTTGCTTGTCACGATGGCTCAAGATAGTACTAAATTGTGTGACTTCACCAATACCAACAACAATGGTTCTATTAGCACTCCGATTGCTCCTCTTACCGATGCTGAATCTTGTGAGATTAATACTGCTTTGCTGAATCTTGTCATGAAAGATCCGTTTTCCGTCCTTCCTAGTGAAGATGCCGCTACCCATCTTAATAGCTTCGTTGATTTGTGTGACATTCAAAAGAAGAAAGATGTGGATAATGATATTGTTAAATTGAAGCTATTTCCTTTTTCGCTTAGAGATCGTGCTAAAGCTTGTTTTTCGTCTTTGCCTAAAAATAGTATTGATTCATGGAACAAGTGCAAAGATGCTTTTATCTCTAAGTATTTTCCTCCCGCTAAGATTATCTCTCTTAGAAACAATATTATGAACTTTAAGCAACTTTATCATGAACATGTTGCACAAGCTTGGGAGAGAATGAAATTAATGATACGTAATTGCCCAACTCATGGTTTAAATTTGTGGATGATTGTTCAAAATTTTTATGCCAGATTGAATTTTGCTTCTAGAAATCTTTTAGATTCGGCCGCAAGAGGCACTTTTATGGAAATCACTTTAGGAGAAGCTACTAAACTCCTAGATAATATTATGGTTAATTATTCTCAATGGCACACTGAAAGATCTACTAATAAAAAGGTGTGTGCGATAGAAGAAATTAATGTTTTGAGTGGAAAGATGGATGAACTTATGAAACTATTTGCTAATAAGAGCGTTTCTTCTGATCCTAATGATATGCCCTTGTCTACTTTGATTGAGAATAATAATGAATCTATGGATGTGAATTTTGTTGGTAGGAATAATTTTGGTAACAACGCGTGATACGTCTCCAACGTATCTATAATTTTTGATTGCTCCATGCTATATTATCTACTGTTTTGGACTATATTGGGCTTTATTTTCCACTTTTATATTATTTTTGGGACTAACCTATTAACCGGAGGCCCAACCCAGAATTGCTGTTTTTGTGCCTATTTCAGTGTTTCGGATAAAACGGAATATCAAACGGAGTCCAGACGGAATAAAATCTTCGGGAACGTGATTTTCTCACCGAACGTGATCCAGGAGACTTGGACCCTGCTCCAAGGACAAAAGAGGCGGTCACGAGGGTGGGGGCGCGCCCCCTGCCTCATGGGCCCCTCGTTGCTCCTCCGGCGTACTTCTTCCTCCTATATATACACACATACCCCAAAACGATCAGAACAGGAGCCAAAACCCTAATTCCACCGCCGCAACTTCCTGCATCCATGAGATCCCATCTTGGGGCCTGTTCCGGAGCTCCGGTGGAAGAGGGCCGTCATCACGGAGGGCTTCTACATCATCATAGCCTCTTCGATGAAGTGTGAGTAGTTTACCTCAGACCTTCAGGTCCATAGTTAGTAGCTATATGGCTTCTTCTCTCTCTCTTTGAATCTCAATACAAAGTTCTCCCCCTGTCTTGTGGAGATCTATTCGACGTAATCTTCTTTTTGCGGTGTGTTTGTTGAGACTGATGAATTGTGGGTTTATGATCAAGTCTATCTATGAATAATATTTGAATCTTCTCCGAATTCTTTTATGTATGATTGGTTATCTTTGCAAGTCTCTTCGAATTATCCGTTTGGTTTGGCCAACTAGATTGGTAGTTCTTGCCATGGGAGAAGTGCTTAGCTTTGGGTTCGATCTTGCGGTGTCCTTACCCAGTGACAGAAGGGGCAGCAAGGCACGTATTGTATCGTTGCCATCGAGCATAACAAGATGGGGTTTATTTCATATTCCAGGAATTTATCTCTCTACATCATGTCATCTTGCTTAAGGCGTTACTCTGTTTTTAACTTAATACTCTAGATGCATGCTGGATAGCGGTCGATGAGTGGAGTAATAGTAGTAGATGCAGAATCGTTTCGATCTACTTGTCACGGACGTGATGCCTATATACATGATCATGCCTAGATATTCTCGTAACTATGCTCAATTCTGTCAATTGCTCAACAGTAATTTGTTCACCCACCATAGAATACTTATGCTCTTGAGAGAAGCCACTAGTGAAACCTATGGCCCCCGGGTCTATTCTCATCATATCAATCTCCATTAATTTAATCTTGCTTTGCTTTTACTTTTTACTTTGCATCTTTATACCAAAAATACCAAAAATATTATATCTATCAGATCTCACTCTCGTAAGTGACCGTGAAGGGCTTGACAACCCCTAATCGCGTTGCTTGCGAGTAGCTATCGCTTTGTGCAGGTACGAGGGACTTGAGCGTGGGCTCCTACTGGATTGATACCTTGGTTCTCAAAAACTAAGAGAAATACTTACGCTACTCTGCTGCATCATCCCTTCCTCTTCGGGGAAAACCAACGCAAGCTCAAGACATAGCAAGAAGGATTTCTGGCGCCGTTGCCGGGGAGTCTACGCAAAAAGTCAACATACCAAGTACCCATCACAATCCCTATCTCTCGCATTACATTATTTGCCATTTGCCTCTCGTTTTCCTCTCCCCCCAATTCACCCTTGCCATTTTATTCGCCCTCTCTCTCTCTATCCTTCCTCTTTTTTAACCGCTTGCTTTTTGTTTGCTCGTATGGTTGGAATAGTCGTTTATTTATTACTAAACAGAGAACCTAAGATCTATGGATCCTCATCCGCTTGCTAATCTTTTTAAGAGATCCAGTTATGTTGAACCAATTGCTAGTGAGTTTTGTGCACTAGATTATCTTTATGAGGTTTTGCTTGAAATTCGTGAATCTAAAAAGTGTGATGAAGTACTTCATGAAGTGATTCACGATAGATCTTTGAATAAAAAGCATGATTGCAATGATGATAGTATAAATTCTATTAATATAAATTGTGCTAATAATATGCAAAACCCTAAGCTTGGGGATGCTAGTTTTGCTATGTCCTCTACTTGTTGCAATGATCATGATTGGGGTGATTCTTCTTATGATCTTGAAAATTTATTTAAGCCCCATGATGAATATGAGATTTATTATAATGTCAATAATATTAAAAGTGGGTTTGTAAGAATGTCAACTTTAGATCCCACATATTTGGAGAATATTCAATCTTACGAAGTTTTTGATAAAAGTGTGTTTGGAAAGGTCATGACTTTAGTTAATGTTAATCCCACTATTTTGGAAGAGTGTCAACTTTACATGCATGTGGATCATGTTGAAAGTATTCTATGTGATAGCTATTTTGTTGAATTTGCTTATGATCCTACATGTAATTATTACGAGAGAGGAAAACATGGTGGTAGAAATTTTCATGTTACTAAATTACCTCTCGTTATGTTGAGATTGCTATTGTTTCTTTCTGCTTCCTTGCATATGCTAGTTTTTGCTTGCCTTGATAATTTGTTTGCCTATAAGATGCCTATGCATAGGAAGTATGTTAGACTTAGATGTGTTTGTTACGTGTTTTATGATGCTCTCTTTTTGCTTCAATTCTTGTCTTTCATGTGAGCATCATTGAAATATTATGCCTAGCTATAAGGCTTTAAAGAAAAGCGCTTGTTGGGAGACAACCCAATATTTATACTTGCTGTTATTTAATAAATAAATTATTTAGACTCTGTTTTGGTTGTGTTTTTTGTGTTTAATTAGTGTTTGTGCCAAGTAGAACCGTTGGGAAGACTTGGGGAAAGTCTTGTTGAACTTGCTGCAAAAAACATAAACTTTAGCGCTCACAAGAACTGCTGTCATTTTTATTTGAAGAGTTATATTTAGTTAATTCTTTTTGCTGATGATTCATAGATAAATTCCAAACGTCCAGAAATTTATTTTAGAATTTTTTGGGTTCCAGATCTTGCGCTAGATACATATTACTACAGACTGTTCTGTTTTTGACAGATTCTGTTTTTCGTGTGTTGTTTGCTTATTTTAATGAATCTATGGCTAGTAAAATAGTTTATAATCCATAGAGAAGTTGGAATACAGTAGTTTTAACACCAATATAAATAAATAATGAGTTCATCACAGTACCTTGAAGTGATCTTTTGTTTTCTTTCGCTAACGGAGCTCACGAGTTTTCTATTTTGAGTTTTGTGTTGTGAAGTTTTCAAGTTTTGGGTGAATTCTTTTGATGGATCATGGAACAAGAAGTGGCAAGAGACTAAGCTTGGGGATGCCCATGGCACCCCCAAGATAATCCAAGGACACCAAGAAGTCAAAGCTTGGGGATGCCCCGGAAGGCATCCCCTCTTTCGTCCACTTCCATCGGTAATTTACTTGGAACTATATTTTTATTCACCAACATGATATGTGTTTTGCTTGGAGCGTCTTGTATTATTTGTGTCTTTGTGTCTTAGTATGCCACAATCATCCTTGCTGTACACACCTTTTTAGAGAGCCATACATGAATTAAAATTTGATAGAATACTCTATGTGCTTCACTTATATCTTTTGAGCTAAGTAGTTTTGCTCTATGTGCTTCACTTATATCTTTTGAGCGTTATAATTTTTCTCTATGTGCTTCACTTAGATCTTTTAGAGCACAGTGGTGGATTCATTTTAAAGAAACTATTGATCTCTCATGATTCACTTAAATTATTTTGAGAGTCTCTTAATAGTATGGTAATTTGCTTAATAATAATATGCTTGGTATTCAAGATTTGTGAAGCTTTCTTTTGAGTGTGCTGAATATTAAGAAAAGTTTGAAGCATGATAATTGTTTTGAGATATGGAGGTGATAATATTAAAGTCGTGCTAGTTGAGTAGTTGTGAATTTAAAGAATACTTGTGTTAAAGTTTGTGATTCCCGTAGCATGCACGTATGGTGAACCGTTATGTGATGAAGTTGGAGCATGATTTATTTATTGATTGTCTTCCTTATGAGTGGAGGTCGGGGATGAGCGATGGTTTTTTCCTACCAATCTATCCCCCTAGGAGCATGCGCATAATACTTTGCTTTGATAACTTCTAGATTTTTTCAATAAGTATATGAGTTCTTTATGACTAATGTTGAGTCCATGGATTATACGCACTCTCACCCTTCCACCTTTGCTAGCCTCTCTAATACCGCGCACCTTTCGCCAGTATCATACACCTACCATATAGCTTCCTCAAAACAGCCACCATACCTACCTATTATGGCATTTCCATAGCCATTCCGAGATATATTGCCATGCACCTTTCCACCGTTCCGTTCATGACACATTTATCATTGTCATATTGCATATCCCGGTACACCGCCGGATGCATTCACATAGAGTCATATTTTGTTCTAAGTATCAAGCTGTAATTGTTGAGTTATAAGAAAAATAAAATTGTGATGATCATCATTATTAGAGCATTGTCCCAGTGAGGAAAGAATGATGGAGACTATGATTCCCCCATAAGTCGGGATGAGACTCCGGACGAAAAAAAGAGGCCATAAAAAAAGAGAAAAGGCCCAAGTCAAAAAAATGAGAGAAAAAGAGAGAAGGGACAATGTTACTATCCTTTTACCACACTTGTGCTTCAAAGTAGCACCATGATCTTCATAGTAGAGAGTCTCTCATGCTATCACTTTCATATACTAGTGGGAAGTTTTCATTATAGAACTTGGCTTGTATATTCCAATGATGGGCTTCCTCAAAAATTGCCCTAGGTCTTCATGAGCAAGCAAGTTGGATGCACACCCACTTAGTTTCTCTTTGAGCTTTCATATACTTATAGCTCTAGTGCATCCGTTGCATGGCAATCCCTACTCACTCACATTGATATCTATTGATGGGCATCTCCATAGCCCGTTGATCCGCCTAGTTGATGTGAGACCATCTTCTCCTTTTTGTCTTCTCCACAACCACCATTCTATTCCACCTATAGTGCTATATCCATGGCTCACTCTCATGTATTGCGTGAAGATTGAAAAAGTTTTGAAAAAGTTAGTATGAAACAATTGCTTGGCTTGTCATCGGGGTTGTGCATGAATTAAATACTTTGTGTGGTGAAGATGGAGCATAGCCAGACTATATGATTTTGTAGGGATACCTTTCTTTGGCCATGTTATTTTGAGAAGACATAATTGCTTTATTAGTATGCTTGAAGTATTATTATTTTTTATGTCAATATAAACTTTTGTCTTGAATCTTTCTAATCTGAATATTCATACCACAATTAAGAAGATTTACATTGAAATTATGCCAAGTAGCACTCTGCATCTAAAATTCTCTTTTTATCATTTACCTACTCGAGGACGAGCAGGAATTAAGCTTCGGGATGCCTGATACGTCTCCAACGTATCTATAATTTTTGATTGCTCCATGCTATATTATCTACTGTTCTGGACTATATTGGGCTTTATTTTCCACTTTTATATTATTTTTGGGACTAACATGTTAACCGGAGGCCCAGCCCAGAATTGTTCTTTTTTGCCTATTTCAGTGTTTCGGATAAACGGAATAAAATCTTCAGGAACGTGATTTTCTCACCGAACGTGATCCAGGAGACTTGGAACCTGCTCCAAGGAACAAAAGAGGCGGTCACAAGGGTGGGGGCCCCCCCTAGGGCGCGCCCCCTGCCTCGTGGGCCCCTCGTTGCTCCTCCGGCGTACTTCTTCCTCCTATATATACACACGTACCCCAAAACGATCAGAACAGGAGCCAAAACCTAATTCCACCGCCGCAACTTTCTGTATCCACGAGATCCCATCTTGGGGCCTGTTCCGGAGCTCCGCCGGAAGAGGGCCGTCATCACGGAGGGCTTCTACATCATCATAGCCTCTCCGATGAAGTGTGAGTAGTTTACCTCAAACCTTCGGGTCCATAGTGAGTAGCTAGATGGCTTCTTCTCTCTCTTTGAATCTCAATACAAAGTTCTCCCCCTGTCTTGTGGAGATCTATTCGATATAATCTTCTTTTTGCGGTGTGTTTGTTGAGACGGATGAATTGTGGGTTTATGATCAAGTCTATATATGAATAATATTTGAATCTTCTCTGAATTCTTTTATGTATGATTGGTTATCTTTGCAAGTCTCTTCGAATTATCCGTTTGGTTTGGCCAACTAGATTGGTAGTTCTTGCCATGGGAGAAGTGCTTAGCTTTGGGTTCGATCTTGCGGTGTCCTTACCAAGTGACAGAAGGGGCAGCAAGGCACGTATTGTATCGTTGCCATCGAGGATAACAAGAGGGGTTTATTTCATATTGCATGAATTTATCTCTCTACATCATGTCATCTTGCTTAAGGCATTACTCTGTTTTTAACTTAATACTCTAGATGCATGTTGGATAGCGGTCGATGAGTGGAGTAATAGTAGTAGATGCAGAATCGTTTCGATCTACTTGTCACGGACGTGATGCCTATATACATGATCATGCCTAGATATTCTCATAACTATGCTCAATTTTTTCAATTTCTCAACAGTAATTTGTTCACCCACCGTAGAATACTTATGCTCTTGAGAGAAGCCACTAGTGAAACCTATGGCCCCCGGGTCTATTCTCATCATATCAATCTCCATTACTTTAATCTTGCTTTGCTTTTACTTTTTACTTTGCATCTTTATACCAAAAATACCAAAAATATTATATCTATCAGATCTCACTCTCGTAAGTGACCGTGAAGGGCTTGACAACCCCTAATTGCGTTGGTTGCGAGTAGCTATCGCTTTGTGCAGGTACGAGGGACTTGAGCGTGGGCTCCTACTGGATTGATACCTTGGTTCTCAAAAAACTGAGGGAAATACTTACGCTACTCTGCTGCATCATCCCTTCCTCTTCGGGGAAAACCAACGCAAGCTCAAGACGTAGCAACGCGTATAGAGGAAATTTCACTCCTAGGCCTTATCCTAGTAATCCCTCTAATAATTATGGTAGTTCCTACAACAATTCTTATGGAAATTATAATAAGATGCCCTCTGATTTTGAATCTAATATTAAAGAATTTATTACTTCACAAAAGAATTTTAATGCTATGATTGAAGAAAAATTGCTTAAGATTGATGATTTGGCTAGGAACGTTGATAGAATTTCTCTTGATGTTGATTCTTTGAAACTTAGATCTATTCCACCTAAGAATGATATCAATGAGTCTCTCAAAGCCATGATAATTTCCATTGATGAGTGCAAAGAAAGAACCGCTAGGATGCGTACTAAGAAAGATGCCTTTATAAAAGCGTGTTCTTCTAGTTCCTATGAAAATAGTGATGAAGATCTAAAAGTTATTGATGCGTCCCCTATTAAATCTTTGTTTTGCAATATGAATCTTGATAATGATGGGACTAACGCCCTGTTCGGAATCTCTCCCGTCGCTCCACTCCGCGGAGCTCCAGGAGCTCGGTTTGAGCTGCTCCGCGGAAATAAGCTGCAGTTTCCTCCGCTCCGGGAGCGCAGTCCAGGGAGCGGAGAGGAACCGAACAGGCCCTAAATATGATCCACCTTTACCTAGAAGGTGTTCTAGGAATTCGGAATTTGTTGATCTTGATGCTAAATTTGATAAAAGTGGGATCGAAGAAATTAAAACCCTAGATGTTGCTAAACCCACTATTATGGATTTCAAGGAATTTAACTATGAAAATTGCTCTTTGATTGATTGTATTTCCTTGTTGCAATCCGTGCTAAATTCTCCTCACGCTTATAGTCAAAATAAAGCGTTTACTAAACATATCGTTGATGCCTTGATGCAATCTTATGAAGAAAAACTTGAATTGGAAGTTTCTATCCCTAGAAAACTTTATGATGAGTGGGAACCAACTATTAAAATTAAACTTAAAGATCATGAATGCTATGCTTTATGTGATTTGGGTGCTAGTGTTTCCACGATTCCAAAGACTTTGTGTGATTTGTTAGGTTTCCGTGATTTTTATGATTGCTCTCTAAACTTGCACCTTGCGGATTCCACTATTAAGAAACCTATGGGAAGAATTAATGATGTTCTTATTGTTGCAAATAGGAATTATGTGCCCATAGATTTTATTGTTGTTGACATAGATTGCAATCCTTCATGTCCTATTATTCTTGGTAGACCTTTCCTTAGAACGATTGGTGCAATTATTGATATGAAGGAAGGAAATATTAGATTCCAATTTCCATTAAGGAAAGGCATGGATCACTTTCATATAAAGAAGATTAAATTACCTTATGAATCTATTATGAGAGCCACTTATGGATTGCCTACCAAAGATGGCAATACCTATATCTATTCTTGCTTGTTATGCCTAGCTAGGGGCGTTAAACGATAGCGCTTGTTGGGAGGCAACACAATTTTATTTTTATTCCTTGCTTTTTGCTCCTGTTTAGTAATAAATAAATTATCTAGCCTCTGTTTTGGTTGTGTTTTTTGTGTTTAATTAGTGTTTGTGCCAAGTAGAACCGTTGGGAAGACTTGGGGAAAGTCTTGTTGAACTTGCTGTAAAAAACAGAAACTTACATGCTCACGAGAACTGCTGCCATTTTTATTTGGGGAGTGATATTTAGTTAATTATTTTTTCAGATGATTAATAGATAAATTCCTCACGTCCAGAAATTTATTTTAGAATTTTTGGGGTTCCAGATCTTGCGCTAGCTACAGATTACTACAGACTGTTCTGTTTTTGACAGATTCTGTTTTTCGTGTGTTGTTTGCTTATTTTGATGAATCTATGGCTAGTAAAAATAGTTTATAAACCATAGAGAATTTGTAATACAGTAGTTATAACACCAATATAAATAAATGATGAGTTCATTACAGTACCTTGAAGTGGTCTTTTGTTTTCTTTCGCTAATGGAGCTCACGAGATTTTGTAATTTAAGTTTTGTGTTGTGAAGTTTTCAAGTTTTGGGTAAAGATTTGATGGATTATGGAACAAGGAGTGGCAAGAGCCTAAGCTTGGGGATTCCCATGGCACCCCCAAGATAACCTAAGGACACCTAAAAGCCAAAACTTGGGGATGCCCTGGAAGGCATCCCCTCTTTCGTCTACTTCTATCGGTAACTTAACTTGGAGCTATATTTTTATTCACCACATGATATGTGTTTTGCTTGGAGCGTCTTGTATTATTTGAGTCTTTATTTGTTAGTTTACCACAATCATCCTTGCTGTACACACCTTTTGAGAGAGCCATACATAATTTGGAATTTGTTAGAATACTCTATGTGCTTCGCTTATATCTTTTGAGTTATATAATTTTCCTCTAGTACTTCACTTATATCTTTTAGAGCACGGTGGTGGATTTGTTTTATAGAAACTATTGATCTCTCATGCTTCACTTAGATTATTTTGAGAGTCTTAATAGCATGGTAATTTGCTTAAAATCCTAATATGCTTGGTATACAAGATTAATAGTAAAACTTTCTTATGAGTGTGTTGAATACTATGATAAGTTTGATACTTGATAATTGTTTTGAGATATGAAGATGGTGACATTAAAGATGTGCTAGTTGAGTAGTTGTGAATTTGAGAAATACTTGTGTTGAGGTTTGTGATTCCCGTAGCATGCACGTATGGTGAACCGTTGTGTGATGAAGTCGGAGCATGATTTATTTTTTGATTGTCTTCCTTATGAGTGGCGGTCGGTGACGAGCGATGGTCTTTTCCTACCAATCTATCCCCCTAGGAGCATGCGGGTAATACTTCGCTTTTATAACTTGTAGATTTTTGCAATAAGTATATGAGTTCTTTATGACTAATGTTGAGTCCATGGATTATATGCACTCTCACCCTTCCACCTTTGCTAGCCTCTCTACTCGTCGGTATCTTACACCCACCATATACCTTCCTCAAAACAGCCACCATGCCTACCTATTATGGCATTTCCATAGCCATTCCGAGATATATTTCCATGCAACTTTCCACCGTTCCGTTTATTATGACACACTCCATCATTGTCATATTGCTTAGCATGATCATGTAGTTGACATCGTATTTGTGGCAAAGCCACCGTTCATAATTCTTTCATACATGTCACTCTTGATTCATTGCATATCCCGGTACACCACCGGAGGTATTCATATAGAGTCATATTTTGTTCTAAGTATCGAGCTATAATTGTTGAGTTGTAAGAAAAATAAAAGTGTGGTGATCATTATTATTAGAGCATTGTCCCAGTGAGGAAAGGATGATGGAGACTATGATTCCCACACAAGTCGGGATGAGACTCCGGACGAAAAAAAGAGGCCAAAAAAAGGAGAAAAGGCCCAAATAAAAAAATGAGAGAAAAAGAGAGAAGGGACAATGTTACTATCCTTTTACCACACTTGTGCTTCAAAGTAGCACCATGATCTTCATAGTAGAGTCTATCATGTTATCACTTTCATATACTAGTGGGAATTTTTCGTTATAGAACTTGGCTTGTATATTCCAATGATGGGCTTCCTCAAAATGCCCTAGGTCTTCATGAGCAAGCAAGTTGGATGCACACCCACTTAGTTTCTTTTTGAGCTTTCATATACTTATAGCTCTAGTGCATCTGCTGCATGGCAATCCCTAATCACTCACATTGATATCTATTGATGGACATCTCCATAGCCCGTTGATACACCTAGTTGATGTGAGACTATCTTCTCCCTTTTTGTCTTCTCCACAACCACCACTCTATTCCACCTATAGTGCTATGTCCATGGCTCACGCTCATGTATTGCGTGAAAATTGAAAAAGTTTTGAGAATGTCAAAAGTATGAAACAATTGTTTGGCTTGTCATCGGGGTTGTGCATGATTTAAATATTTTGTGTGGTGAAGATGGAGCATAGCCAGACTATATGATTTTGTAGGGATAACTTTCTTTAGCCATGTTATTTTGAGAAGACATAATTTCTTAGTTAGTATGCTTGAAGTATTATTGTTTTTTATGTCAATATGAACTTTTGTCTTGAATCTTTCGGATCTGAATATTCATACCACAATTAAGAAGAATTACATTAAAATTATGCCAAGTAGCATTCCGCATCAAAAATTCTGTTTTTATCATTTACCTACTCGAGGGCGAGCAGGAATTAAGCTTGGGGATGCTTGATACATCTCCAACATATCTATAATTTTTTATTGCTCCATGCTATATATTATCTACTGTTTTAAACATTATTGGGCTTTATTATCCACTTTTATATTATTTTTGGGACTAACTTATTAACCGGAGGCCCAGCCCAGAATTGTTGTTTTTTGCCTGTTTTAGGGTTTCAAAGAAAAGGAATATCAAACGGAGTCCAAACGGAATGAAACCTTCGGGAACGTGATTTTCTCATCGAATACAACTCAGGAGACTTGGACCCTATGCCAAGGCACGTAACAGGAGGCCACGAGGTAGGGGGCGCGCCCTACCCTACCAAGCATGCCCCCCACCCTCGTGGGCCCCCTGTTGCTCCACTGACGTACTTCTTCCTCTTATATATATCCACGTACCCCCAAACGATCAGAACAGGAGCCAAAACCCTAATTCCACCATCATAACTTTCTGTATCCACGAGATCCCATCTCGGGGCCTGTTCCGGAGCTCTGCCGGAGGGGGCATCGATCATGGAGGGCTTCTACATCAACACCATAGCCTCTCCGATGAAGTGTGAGTAGTTTATTTCAGACCTACGGGTCCATAGTTAGTAGGTAGATGGTTTCTTCTCTCTTTTTGGATCTCAATACAATGTTCTCCCCCTCTCTTGTGGAGATCTATTCGATGTAATCTTCTTTTTGCGGTGTGTTTGTTGAGATCGATGAATTGTGGGTTTATGATCAAGTCTATCTATGAATAATATTTGAATCTTCTCTGAGTTCTTTTATGTATGATTGGTTATCTTTGCAAGTCTCTTCAAATTATCAGTTTGGTTTGGCCTACTAGATTGATCTTTCTTGCAATGGGAGAAGTGCTTAGCTTTGGGTTCAATCTTGCGGTGTCCTTTCCCGGTGACAGTAAGGGCAGCAAGGCACGTATTGTATTGTTGCCATCGAGGATAACAAGATGGGATTTTCTTCATATTGCATGAGTCTGTCCCTCTACATCATGTCATCTTGCTTAAGGCGTTACTCTGTTTTTAACTTAATACTCTAGATGCATGCTGGATAGCGGTCGATGAGTGGAGTAATAGTAGTAGATGCAGGCAGGAGTCGGTCTACTTGTCTCGGACATGATGCCTATATACATGATCATGCCTAGATATTCTCATAATTATGCTCAGTTATGTCAATTGCTCAACAGTAATTTGTTCACCCACCGTAGATTACTTATGCTCTCGAGAGAAGACACTAGTGAAACCTATGGCCCCCAGGTCTATCTTCATCATATTGTTCTCCTACTACTTTGCTATTTACTTTGCCTTTATTTTACTTTGCATCGTTATCATAAAAATACCAAAAATATTATCTTTATCATATCTATCAGATCTCACTCTCGTAAGTGGCCTCATAGGGATTGACAACCCCTATTTGCGTTGGTTGCGGGGATTTATTTGTTTTGTGCAGGTACGAGGGACTTGCGCGTAGCCTCCTACTGGATTGATACCTTGGTTCCCAAAAACTGAGGGAAATACTTACGCTACTTTGCTGCATCATCCCTTCCTCTTTGGGGAAAACCAACGCAGTGCTCAAGAGGTAGGAGCATTGCAACCTCAAACTTTAAGAAACGACAACTTAGGTTTCTTGCCAAACCATAGTTCATACGGTGTCGTCTCAACAGATTTAGATGGTGCCCTATTTAACGTGAATGTAGCTGTCTCTAATGCATAACCCCAAAACAATAGTGGTAAATTGGTAAGAGACGTCATAGATCGCACCATATCTAATAAAGTACAGTTACGACGTTCGGATACACCATTACACTGTGGTGTTCCAGGTGGCGTGAGTAGTGAAACTATTTCACATTGTTTTAACTGAAGGCCAAACTCGTAACTCAAATATTTTACTTCTGCGATCATATCACAGAAACTTTTATTTTTGTGACGATGATTCTCCACTTCACTCTAAAATTCTTTGAACTTTTCAAATGTTTCAGACTTGTGTTTCATCAAGTAGATATACTCATATCTGCTCAAATCATCTGTGAAGATCAGAAAATAATGATACCTGCTGCGAGCCTCAATATTCATCGGACCACATACATCAGTATGTATGATTTCCAACAAATCTGTTGCTCGCTCCATTGTTCCGGAGAATGGAGTCTTAGTCATCTTGCCCATGAGGCATGGTTCGCAAGCATCAACTGATTCATAATCAAGTGATTCCAAAAGCCCATCAGCATGGATTTTCTTCATGCGCTTTACACCAATATAACCTAAACGGTAGTGCCACAAATAAGTTGCACTATCATTATTAACTTTGCATCTTTTGGCTTCAATATATGAAAATGTATATCACCATGATCGAGATCCAACAAATCATTTTCATTGGGTGTATGACCATAGAAGGTTTTATTCATGTAAACAGAACAACAATTATTCTCTAACTTACATGAATAACTGTGTTGCAATAAACATGATCCAATCATATTCATGCTCAACGCAAACACTAAATAACATTTATTTTAGGTTTAACACTAATCCCGAAAGTATAGGGAGTGTGCCATGATGATCATATCAATCTTGGAACCATTTCCAATGCACATCGTCACTTCACCCTTAACTGGTCTCTTTTCATTCTGCAACTCCCGTTTCGAGTTACTATTCTTAGCAACTAAACTAGTATCAAATACTGAGGGGTTGCTATAAACACTAGTAAAGTACACATCAATAACATGTATATCAAATATACCTATGTTCACTTTGCCATCCTTCTTATCCGCCAATTACTTGGGGTAGTTCCGCTTCCAGTGACCAGTCCCTTTGTAGTAGAAGCACTCAGTTTCAGGCTTAGGTCCATACTTGGGTTTTTTCACTTGAGCAGCAACTTGCTTGCCGTTCTTCTTGAAGTTCCCCTTTCTTCCCTTTGTCCCTTTACTTGAAACTAGTGGTTTTGTTTACCATCAACACTTGATGCTTTTCTTGATTTCTACCTTCGTCGATTTCAGCGTCACGAAGAGCTTGGGAATCATTTCCGTTATCCCTTGCATATTATAGTTCATCACGAAGTTCTACTAACTTGGTGATGGTGACTAGAGAATTTTGTCAATCACTATTTTATCTGGAAGATTAACTCCCACTTGATTCAAGAGATTGTAGTACACAGACAATCTGAGCACATGCTCACTGCTTAAGCTATTCTCCTCCATCTTTTAGCTATAGAATTTGTTGGAGACTTCATATCTCTCAACTCGGTTATTTGCTTGAAATATTAACTTCAACTCTTGGAACATCTCATATGGTACATAACGTTAATACAATTCTAGCATGAATAATAAACATTTGTCATGATATAAGGAAATAAATAATAACTTTATTATTGCCTCTAGGGCATATTTCCTTCAGACGACCACGTCCGGCATCATCTTGGTCGATCTTCACTCCGCGCCATCGAGTCCATGGAGTTCATCGGAACCACCGAATCCACCTCCGGCGCTTGTTCCAACTCCCGCACCAAAATCATTGACATTGGTTCCAACTTCCAAGCCCCGCTGAGAAAACCTCTCCAGTACTGTAACACGCACTAGCCGACGCAACCATTCTCCTCTTCAAGATTTCTCTTCTTGCCATATCATGCCATTCTTTGGTGGGGTCGTCCATGTCATTGTGGTTCATTGTCATGATCTTATTCTCTTCGGCGAGCAACTTGGGACATGGCTTTGTTTTCAGCGGCACGTGCTCTTCTCTCCTCAATGGCCACTTTGCGCAGCCCCTCTTCCTTGAGCAACTGCCATTTTTCATGCTTCTCCCTAGCCTTCTTCTCGGTCAACTCTTTCTTGATCTCCAACGACTTCAATAACATCAACTCATTTGATTGCACCAGGACATCAATCTTCTCCCTCAAACTCGACGCTTCGTGCTCTCTCTTCATCTTCTCCTTAGTCTTCTTATCGCCATCGGGCTTGTTCAAGTTTCTTGGGCCATCATCATCCTCATCTTCATCCAGGTTTGTAAGTGAACCTCTCTTCGGTGGGGATTCTTTGTCAATCAACTTCCACTTCTCACACTCTTTGAGCAAGTCCCAACAATGCTCTAGTTTGAAGAATTTGCCTTCCGAAGCTTCCATGTCTTTGTATCTATGTTGGGCAATTTTGTCCTACACAATTTGAATGAAGTCAAATGATGCAATCGTTTCATATGATGCAATATGATGTGCACAACTAGAACAAAGTCAACACAAACTCACATAGTTGGATTCCATAGTTCCACTTGGAGGTGCATTGCGTACTTGCTCCAAGCAAGTAGCCCAACGACTGCAAATTGGCTTGATCACATCCCAACGCCCTTGAAGCGACCGAAAGGTGCATGGAGTCCTATTGGGATACTTTGCCATCATGCGGAGGTATTGATCTTCGATCTTTTGCCAATACCTCCTGGCGGTTTGAGAAGTTCCCATGCAAGCATCAAGAGACACCGCACTCCATGCCCTGATCAAGATTTGATCTTCCAACATCGTGTAGTTCTTCGATCTTTGGCTTTTTCCACTTTTTGTTTGCGATTGCTCATACGCCCCCTCATCGATCTCCTCCATTTCTTCCTCACCACCATGATCATCCACGATGCCCTCCATTTCATTGTAATCGAATACGGCGAACGGGGCTTGATCAATGTCAACGGTGTTGGTGTCCAACAAGCTCACGAACTCGGCAGTTGCATTGTTCGAACCACCGCTATAGTGAACGACAACAAGTCATGAGCTACCACAAATGGCAAAAAGCAAAGGAAATTGCCATGACCGGAGATGCATACCTTCCGGCCATTTCGCCAAACACCTCGCCTGCGGTGGGAGCAGCACCGTTGAGCGGCATCGCCGGGGAACCTCTTTCCGGGGCGGGGGGAATGGATGAAGGAGTCGTCTTCTTTGTAGCCGGGATCCTCTTCCTATTTACGCCGGAGGCCTTGGCGACCTTCTCCGCCGCCGGCCGGGATCATACAGTGGCATTGGCGCCTGGAGCGCGGGCCTTCACGGCGGGGGCAGCCGGATTCCCGCCCTGCACGACCACGTTACCTTGGGAGACAGCGGGGCCAACATGGCCGGCGACGAGATCCGCCCGAGGGGATTGAGCGTGCGCGGCCTCGACGGTGACGGGGGACAACAGGGAGTCATCCATGGCGGCGAAGGACTGCCGGGGAAGATGCACCGAAGCGGGAGGTGGCGGGGCAATGGGGGGAGCGGGAACGGCCGCGCGGAAATGTCCCTCCCGCCAAATCTCGCTATGGATAGGGGCCGAACTCGAGTCGTCCTCCCACCCCATGAATCTAGAGGTCGGGGGAGATCTTTTGTCGGGCCCTGCAAAAAAATTATGGGTCGGCCGCGAATGCGGTGTCTGATCGGGCAGATTTTCCCGCCCCGACCCGTATTTTGGCGGTTATTTTGCGGGTCGGGGCGGGATGTGGAGTCTGCTAGATATGCTCTTAGTATGCCCACGTGACCATCGTCCCCGTGACATCCGACGCTTGACGGAGACCCGAGATCCATAGCAAATCCTCCAAAAAGTCACCGACCACCGTTCATCGACCGTTGGTGGTTTTAAATCAGATGTATATACACACATGTTTTAGTGTGTTTATTCACTTATTTCAGTTTGTATGTAGTCCTAGCAATAGGCGACTAGTGCGGTGTCACTAGGCCGGCGACCCATGGCAACCTTCCTTGGCCTCTTCCCTCACAGCTCGGCGGTAGCAGGGTCTCCCTTTTTTGATGTGTAGCGACGATGCTGGTGTTAGAGCTGTTAGATGTTCTTGTGGCATGCACAAACACCAACGATGAGAGGGCGGCGTGGAAGTTAATGAAAACATGTTAGCTGCATCCACCAAGATGGTCGTTGGCAACAGAACATCCGGCCTCTTCTTTGAGGGCCAGTGACTCTGTATAAATTACGCACCAAGCGGGACACACTCGTGCACATCTGCTAGACCACTGACATTAGGGTGACCCTCACACCGCTAGCCCTATGGTAATACATCTGGGTGAGGGTGCATCATGTGTAGCTCATGATTCACCCGGCCACAATGTACAAGGGGACTTGGTAGTGAGGACTTGGTAGATTGGTGGTAGCGGAGCACCTAGTTCACCCGGCCACAATGTACAAGGGGGCACCTCCTTGGCGATCATGCTCGCGCCTATGTTGTATTCGAAAGCATTGCAATCAAGTTTGAGGCTCGACTACTGGCAAGGGTAGGGGCGATGGGTCTTGCCTCGATCCTCCCAGTGGTTTCCGTTGTGAAGCTGTGCAACGTTGTACTTGGGGTGTTTGCCCGTCTAGGTTTGTGATGTACTACTTCTGTTCTTGTTTACTCTGCATATTATGTTCACCTAAAGCCAAACTTTATAAACATTTATCAAGTTTGTAGGAATATATATTAATATATACATCACCAAATCAATACCATTAGACTCAACATTGAATATATTTTCACATCATATAGATTTGTTATGGTAAATGTTCATATCAACTTCAGCCAAAGCTAATATGTGGGGTAAATAAAAACAAAGGGAGTACTACCCTTTATCTTATGTATCAATGCATCGAAATGCAAACCTTTATGTTTTCTCGGAAAAGTTGAAAAAGGGATAGTAAGAAGAACAATGCGATGATCACTAGTTTTTTTTTCATATGATCCAAAAAATGGATTGGGTTCCACTATCATAGAGGTAACAGAACAGAAACAAAAAAAAGCATCCTTCTGCAACAACAACGCAAACACGTGTACCGCTAACAGCAAAAGAGTAAGAGCTAGTGCTAAAAGGCTAACTGAAGCAATATTACACGGAAATTCCAGGGCCACGTAAGTGCGGGGCACATACCTGGCAAGCCCTGCCGCCCGCTCGATTTGCCTCGCGATTCGTGAAGTAATTGAATCCCGCACGAGGGCGTGATAAAAAAGAAAATCCCTGAAAAGGCTTTAAGTTTCAACGATGAAATTTACGGTTAAATGCAAAGTTTCAACAAGTTTCAGACATATAATTTTAAGCATTTTTTTGTAGGTAATAGACACAAAATAATTGATTTTTATGGGTCGCTCGTACTAAGTTTCAACATTTTAAACTTAACATTTTTTTGAAGTCATCAAAATACATTCAAAATGAATCTTGTTTCAAAGCGTTGGTCACGAAAAACACGAATAAAAAAACAGAACTTTATTTGGATTTTTTGTTTAAAATATACAAAACTTTAAAATCGGAAGGCAAAATAAAAAACTGGTGGAAGGGACCTAAGTGCCCCCGCACTTGCGTGCCGCAAATCGACATTACAATATTAGTACATGGGAAAGACCACATCCCCAATCGGCCGAAAACACACACACTACCATATGTTTTCAAAAATGCCCATGGTGAGCAAGGTGAACCGGTTCAAGACCAATAGATGACCACTGCGAGTGGCAACCAAGGACGGTGAGTCATGCCAGTATGCTCCACACACAAATGGACAAAAGACAAAGC
>NC_041382.1:77607562-77698206 GCF_002162155.2 Triticum dicoccoides | reverse complement strand
TCGTTCCAAATCCGGGACGTGATGCTTTGCCCGGTGTTGTGCCGTACTTTGAACATCAGCGTCGGTGCTCACTGAACCTGCCGACGATCATCAAAACTACGCACACGTGGGAAAAACAACGAGAGGAGGGGCGTTCGCGGGGATGAGCCGCTCGCTCTCCGCCCGCGTCCCTCTCACACAAAACTACACGGAAGGAAGCTTAGCACACCACACGTCGCCGTGGCGAGAGGAACACACACAGGGAGGTGAATGGACTAAATACTGTTTCTCCCGTCAGATTGTTCATAAAGTGATCTCATTTTCAAGCTTCTTTCTTCGCGACTACGACGACGCCACAGAGTGTCATACACGCGAGGAACGCATGCGCTAGCTCCGTCACACGGGCGCTCATCCACGCCAGCACGGCTCCTGTGGTTGATCGCACACGCTACGGTCCACTTAGGCAGTCCATGAGTGTTGTAGGGCATGGCCAACGCGCCACCGTGGGCGGCTGCCCTGACGTCACTCTAATCGTCCCTGTGACATGACATCCGACGCTTGACAGAGACCTGATATCCATAGCAAACCCTTCAAAAAGCACGTCGGCCTCCGCCTCCTCTCACCGCTCCGCGTCGGCCTCCGCCTCCACCTCTGCGTCGAGTTCGGCAAAAAAGCGTGCCGGTCGCCGCCCGTTGCTACCGGATGAACTGCCAGTTGGCCTCGACATAGGCCGCTTGGGCAACCGCGAACTCCGCCTCCGCGTCCTTCATGCTGAAGCCCGCAGCCGGCGCCAGCTCCCCCTCCGGTTGTTCCGCCTCGTCTTGCTCTGGATCTGCCACCTCCATCGAAACCGGCTACTGCTCCTCTTCCTCCTCCTCATCTAGCTACGGCTTCGACGAGTCCGGAAGCAGGCCTGCTATGATGTGGGCGGCAAGCCTCGCCCGGATCTCCTCCTTGATCAGGAAGTGACGCTTAGGCGTTAGCATAGCATAGGTGGTCTTCTTCTGCCGGGCCATCTCGGATGGCGAGGGAAGAGGAAGGCGGAGACGGAGAGAAATGTGCTCGGGCTGGCGGCACGAAGAAGGTGGAAAAGGTTGTGGCTAGGGTTGGGACCGTCGGATGGCTTAAATAGCCGGATTTTGGCCTCGAGCGGCGAGCCAGATCGGCGCCATGGCAGCGTTCACACCCTCACCAAAGGAGACGCCTGGAGGACTGTTGTGTTTTCGGGAAATTCTGTGTGAGGCAGGCCATCAGTCTGACATGACGGATGCGCCCGGTCGTGCTCGGGCTTATCCATATCCGTCTCATATTTGGCCTGCATATGAGGGGTGCCAGTCAGTCCGGGCGTCTAAGGCGCCCATTTGGGTCGGTTGTTTTTTTCAACCGACCACTGATCGGGCCGTCCGTCCGAACGTACGAGGAGGTTTAGGGTGCCCGGTTGTAATGCTCTAAGTTGGGTGGTTAACATGTGAGACCAATCTGACAATTGGTTACTATCATCCCACTTGACAATTGGAAAACACAAAGTCGGGGAGATATAAATGCTCCATTTCAAATTCTCGATAGTACGAAGTACGAACGGTCTCTTTCGGTGGAGGTTTCACCGGGCATGTACGTCCGCAATAGGACAAATGGACAAGCCGCGGATGAGACCTCTGGGGCGTGGACCAAATCGGGGGAGGGTGTGATGTTGTTGTCGTCCAGAGAAAGCACCATTCGAGATTTGCCAGGAATTCAAGGTCAAAAATCCACGGAGCTGTTGCTGATGCTGCCTGTGTTCTGAAGTACTATTACTTGAGTATCTAACACAGTTTTCAAACTTTTGATATGAACCGAGATGACTCACTTTGCCCTCAACAAAAACAGAAGGAAAAAGTTGATACTTTTACTACCTAGCAAAAATTATTACCAGTATTGCGAAGCGAGATTGGACAACAGGCATAAGAAGAGAGTGGCAGCGGGTCATTTATGAAACACTCCCTCCGTTATTTACTCTGCCTATTTGTTTTGACCTAAATCAAATTTATGATATTTATGAGAAAAATATTAACATCTACAATACCAAATGAATACGATTAGATTCATAATCTATTTTCACGTCATACATATTCTTTATTGTAAATGTTTATATTCTTCTTTTATCAAACTTTCTAAGTTTAACTTAGGATAAGACAAATGTGCAGAGTAAATAAAAATAGAGAAACAATAATGGACATAAGAAGAAACAAAGCTATACTCGTTTGTCCTCATTGTTTGTTTCTAAGTTGGTTTCCTGCCTCACGCTGGCACCGCCGCCGGTCTGCCTCGTCTCCTTTGGTCCTTGGACCATGGAGGCGCGGTGGATCCCCGCCCTTACCGGCGGGAGGGCTCCGTTTTTAGGTATTTTTCTGAGTTTTGTTAGGCTTTGTGCCATGATCAAGAAAATGAGGTGGCAGAGGCTTCTTGAAGATGAAATAAAGTTCTTCCCGCCTAGCTCCCGTCCCGGTGATGCTTCAAGCGTCGAAGGAGGGCGTGTGGAGGTATGTCTCCGACGGATCTCGTGAGATCCAGTCGGTGTTTGTCTTTGGTGGATCCTTCTGGATCCGGTCTTCGTTCTTCTACGTCTATGTGTCTGCAGGTTGGATTATTTCGATCTATGCTTCTCTTCATCGGCGGCGGTTGTTGTTCTGTTGTGCTGGTCCTATGAGGCCTTAGCACGACGACTTCCGGATTGTCTACTACAACAATGTTTGCCCGGCTCCGACGAGGGAGGGGCGATGACGGCGGCGCGCCTTCGGCTCAATCCAGTGCTTGTAGTCGTCGCTAGGTAGTTTACAGACCTAGATATAAATTTTACTTCTAGTGTTTTTTGTACTACCTTGACAGTTGATGAATAGATCAAAAGTTTTCTCGCAAAGAAGAAGAAGAAACAAAGTTGCAAGTTGATAGGCCAAAGATGGACCATATGTCAGCATCCGAAGTGACCGAAAATCTATCTCTGCACCCGAGCTCATCTGCACCCGTTCTGACGAAAAAATCAAAACAAATACTAGAAAAATTTAAAAAAATTCCAATTTTTCTGTTTGGTATACAATCTGATGAGTGAGGTCCGCTCCAATTTTCATATCATTTGGACATCTGAGGAGCTCTCAGTAAAAAAGACAAATTGGGGGTCTATAAAAATGTTTACTGTTCATGTACTGTTTTTGTCCGATTTGTGTTTTTTGCTGAGAGCTCCTTAGATGTCCAAATGACGTGAAATTTGGAGCAGGCCTCACGCATGAAATTGTCTACCACACAAAGATTTGGAAGTTTTTGAATTTGTTTTGATTTTTTTACGAATTTTTTCCTAACTGGGTGCAGATGAGCCTGGGCATCGAAACGCCCTACTCAAGTGACCCACTACTGAAAACCAAGCAAAACCATGACTAATGGTGGAAAACGGTTTATGCACCCATGCTGAAGAAGGTGATGGATTCGCTTGGGATGAATAAAGTAGTTTTCAGGCCCGGAACAACCTGGTAGTAGGTGATATATTATATGATCTTTGTATTTATGCCATAGGATCCATAATACTCATATCGCAACCTTCCTCGGCTTCTCCCTTCGCCGCTAACGACGAACGCTGTCAGGTAAAACCCACCCGTCGTCGTAGTGCATGGGCCTCCTTTTTTCCAGGTGCGACGGTGGTGCGGCTAGCGAAGCGGAGGCTACGCTGACCATTGCGGTCGACGATGCATCTGGTGGTGAAAGTTGCTAGGTGTTGATGCAGCGCACAACCACCAGTGAGAAGAGCG
This sequence comes from Triticum dicoccoides, assembly GCF_002162155.2. Lineage (NCBI taxonomy): Eukaryota > Viridiplantae > Streptophyta > Magnoliopsida > Poales > Poaceae > Triticum > Triticum dicoccoides. Next base: position 77,694,451 of record NC_041382.1, on the reverse strand, counting down.
GGTGGTGCAATAAGTACCGGAAGCAGCGCCATGCTGTCTTCTCTTCTGATGAATCCTCCTTTCATGCAAATTCATGTCAGAAGCCGGAGAAAAATACATCTACAGTAACTGAACTTGACTCTAGGGTTCACTGTGGTCACTGTATTCACGAAATCGCAAGTTACAGTCACCGCGCTCGCTGAACCGGGTCACTATAAGTATACGGTAACCCATACCGTTTCGGCTCGTATCGGCCCGATTTGACCAGAAACCCGCTTTGACTCGCCAGCTATTTTGCATCCCCCCCCCCCTGTTCGGTCGAGACGCTTCACCTTTTCATCAACGCCTCCGAGGCAGAGGAGAAGAGAAAGGAAAGGGGAAGCGATCGTGGTGCTGATCGGCTAGGGTTTCGTCGCCGCCGGCGGAGGCATCCACCGACGGAGCGACGGCGGCCAGAGGGTTCGTCGACGACTTGAACCATGGCGCCTCGTCGCCGAGCAGAAGGAGACCCACCACCTGTGTATGGTAAGCCCCTTTTTCTCCCTGAACCTCTGTAAAACCCCCCTTTTCTCTCTGAATCTAATGGATTTGAGGTCGATTAGGTGGTTGCACGCTCTTATTTGCCTTTAGATTTTGATGTTACTGCTAGGGTTTCCGTTCTGCTATGGATTTTAGGCAGTTGATCTAGGGTTTTATGTAAATCTGTAGATGAAATTGATTACTTATCAAACTTCAGTCTTTGCATCAATTTTGGTGGTTATTTCCTTGGAGTTGGTAAAAATCGTGCATATGTCAATGGAGAAAACATGTGGTATGATTATGTGGAGGGGGATACACTTACTGTCGAGAAGTTAGAAGATCTGGTAGAAGAATTGGGCTATGAAGTGAAGGGGAGATTGCAAATGTATTACTGCATGCCTGGTAAACCAATGACTGAAGGTGGTCTTGTGAAGATAACTTGCAATGACAAATGTCTTAACATGAGGGCACATGTAACATTTGGGCACAAGTTTTTGCAAATGTATCTTGATCATGATGAGAGTTTCAGGCAGTTTGACTGGGATGATGTGATAGAGTTTCCCGTAGCAGACCTGCCTACTGTTGTTAGTCCTATCAAACCAATTCAGATCATTAAGGAGGAAGCACTAGAGAAGCATAAGCAGAAGATTCAGTAGGATTTATTGGACAGGAAAATTAAGGAGGAAGCAGTGGAAAAAATGCTGTGTAAGTTTGTCACTCATGTCACCATTGCAGATGATGCAGACCTAGCAGAAGAAGAAGCTGCAGAAGAAGCACTTGCAGAGCAAGCAACAAAAGGAACAAATTCTGCAGAAGAAGCAGTTGCAGAGCAAGCAATACAGCAGAATTATGCACAACAAGTTGCAGAAGAAGCAGTTGTAGAGCAAGCAGCAGAAGAAGAAGTTGCAAATGAGGAGGAAGATGTGGAGCAGGGTGAAGAGGATGGCTCCGTTGCATATGACAGTCAAGGGTCAGTTTCTGATGCTGAAGTAAATGGAAGTGAACAAGGATCAGACTATGCTGATGAGATTGTAGATAGTGATTATAATGTCAGTGATTTAGATGATGATCTTAAAGATGAGACAGTGGAGGAGCCTACTGATGTTCATATTAGAGCAAATCCAGACCCTGTACAAGGATCAGATGAAGAAGACCTTGAGCTCCCAAATTCTGATGATGAAGCAGGTGCAAAGTACAAATTTAAAAGCTTTAAGAAAGAAGATTTGCATGATCCACAATTCAAAATTGGACAAGTTTTCCAGTCACCAGAAATGTTTAGAAAAGCAGTGAGAGAATATGCTTGCAAACATAGATTTGACATCAAATTGCCAGTAAATGACAGGAAAAGAATTTCAGCAAAATGTCAGTCCCACTGCCCCTGGAACATTTGGTGTAGTTATGATAGCAGAACAAACTGCATGGTCATCAAGAGTTACAATGATGAACACAAATGTTCTAAGAAGTGGAAAGTAAAGGCATTTACTGCTAGATATCTTGCAGAAAAGTACTTGGAGTACTTCAGGGCAGATCAAGGAATGAATTTGAGAAATTTTGGGAGGTTAGTGCAAAAGGACTGGAATATGGCAGCTTCTTGTAGTAAACTAAGCAGGGAGATATGCATTGAAGATAATCCATGGAGATGAGGAGGCACAGTACAACATGCTTTGCGATTATGCAAATGAAGTTAGAATATCCAACCCTGGCAGCACATTTTTCATTGAATTGGACAATGAATCAAGGTTCAACAGATGCTACTTCAGTTTTGATGCATGTAAAAGAGGATTCCTTGCAGGGTGTAGGCCCATAATTTGTTTTGATGGATGTCATTTGAAAACTAAGTATGGAGGTGTGCTTCTGTCTGCAGTTGGCATGGATCCTAATGATTGTATCTATCATGTGGCACACTGCATTGTAGATGTTGAAGATACTAACACTTGGAGCTGGTTTATGAGAACACTGAAACAGGATCTTGGGATTCAGAACACCTGAGCATGGACTGTCATGTCTGATAAGAAAAAGGTAAAGATATGTACATAGTTACTTACTTACATACTGTCATGTCTGATATTCACTTACTTACTGACTGACTTACAAAACTTGCAGGGCCTAATAAATGTTGTAGAGCAGCATTTTCATGACTCAGAACACAGATTCTGTGTCAGGCACCATTGGCAGAATTTCAGAGAGAAATACAGAGGAGATGTTCTGAAAAACCAGCTCTGGAAGATAGCTAGGTGCACCACAACTGACCAGTATGAAGAATATATGGAAGAGATGAGACTTCTTGATAGTGAGGCTCATGCTTGGCTTGCAGAGAAGAGGCCTAACACTTGGGTTAGGGCATTCCAGACTAATTTGCCCAAATGTGATATTTTACTAAAAAACAATTGTGAGGTTTTCAATAAGTAAGTGGTACATTTATGTGTTCATGTACTTGCTATGTTTTCTTCAATTGTTCATGTACTTGCTATGTGTTCTCTCTTCATAATGAATTAAGTATGTGTTATCTCTTCAAATACTTGTAGATATATTTTGGAGGCTAGAGAGTTGCCAATCATCAGTATGATTGATAGAATCAAGTCTAACAAGCAGCAAGAGGCTAAGAAATTTAATGGTCCAATCTGCCCAAAGATCAAGAAAAGGCTTCTGAAGCACATAGATTGGTCTAATAGTTGTTACCCTACTAATGCTGGAGAGGGAATCTTCCAAGTTTCTTCACATGGTAGGGAGTACATTGTGGAGTTGCAGTTCAAGGAATGCACATGCAGAAGGTGGCAATTAACTGGCATTCCCTGCCCCCATTCCATAGCTTGCTATAGATATGAACTAATTGATCCTGAGGAAATGGTGCACAAGTGTTATGATCTTTGCAATTTCTCCAAAGCATATGCTCACATTATTATGCCTTGCAAAGACAGGAGGGAGTGGCAGAAAATGGGTGGTTGTGTAATTAAGCCTCCTTTGTATGAGAAGAAACTAGGGAGAAAGGCCAAGAATAGGAGAATGCAACCAGAGGAGGTAATAGCAAAGAAAGGAGGGAAAAAGATTACAAGACATGGCAGAATTATTCATTGCAGCCATTGCAACAATCTTGGACATAATAAGAAAGGGTGCTCTGCCTTCAAGCAAGGCCTACCTGCAGCAAAACCTATGCAGAAGCAAATGAGGAAGAGGCCAAGAGCCACATTTGAAGAAGAAGAATAAGAACCTACTCTGTCACAGGTAACCTTTGCAAATATTTCAGTGCTCGATACATCCATTTTAGTTTGTGGCAAATATTTAAGTGCTCGATACATCCATTTTAGCTTGTGGCAAATATTTCAGTGCTTGATACATCCATTTTAGCTTGTGGCAAATATTTCAGTGCTCGATACATCCATTTTAGCTTGTGACAAATATTTCAGTGCTCGATACATCCATTTTAGCTTGTGGCAAATATTTTAGTGCTCGATGCATCCATTTTAGCTTGTGGCAAATATTTCAGTGCTCGATACATCCATTTTAGCTTGTGGCAAATATTTCAGTGCTCGATACATCCATTTTAGCCTGTGGCAAATATTTCAGTGCTCGATGCATCCATTTTAGCTTGTGGCAAATATTTCAGTGCTTGATACATCCATTTTAGCTTGTGGCAAATTTTTCAGTGCTCGATGCATCCATTTTAGCTTCTGGCTAATATTTAAGTGCTCGATACATCCATTTTACCTTGTTGCAAATGTATAGGCTACAACACAAGAACAAGCACCTGGACCATCAATGACATGGGCAAGTGAGGTTCCTGTTGTCATACAGGAACATGACATGCCTTCAATTGGAGCTCTTCATCCACATTCAATGATGGAAATCATGAGAAATGAGGTATGTCCATTGAACCTTGTTAAAAATATGATCTTGATGTGAAATACATCTCATGTTTCACTACTGTTACAGGCTCCAAAACCAAGGAAAAGAAAGGTGCCAGGACCATTGCCTGAAAGCTCTTTCCTCAAAGAAGATAGAGCTGTAATGCCATCTGTAGGCAGCAGCACTGCAACAAGATTAGAAAATCTTACAGCTAGAGTTGAAGTGATGAGGGAGGCCAAGCAGCAAGCCAATGAAATATTGCATGAAAAGAGGTGTGTTGAAATCCTAGCACAAAGGGAAGCTGCTGCTTTGCAAAAGGCAGGTGAATCCCTTGCCAAGAAACAAGCTGAAAAGGCCAAAAAAGCTCAAAAAAAAGAAGCTTTCAAAGCAGAGGCAAGAAAAAAAAAGAGCAAGAACTTGAGGCCAAGAAGCTTGCAACAGCAGCTAAAAAACAAGAACTACTGGAGGCAAAGAAGAGGGTTGCAGAAGAGAAGAAAGCAGCAACAGAAGCAAAGAAAATTGTTGCACTGCAGAAGAAAGCAACTGCTGCAGCAAATAAGCACAAGAAAGTTAACATGTTTGATGAATTTAGGTCCTCAATGACTAATGTAATGGATGAAGTATTTTGCAATTTCTAGATGTTAAGACATGCTAAACTGTGAACCTTTCAGTATTGTATGCTTTTGAAATACTTATGTGTGTTATCAAGGAGCTATGAAATGGTGTTATCAAGTTCATGTTCTTTATTTGTTCAACAGTAAAATGCATGTTCAGTTCAGTACTGTTCTGTGTTATGAACTGCAAATTTTCAAATTTCAGTCTTGTTCCTTCTTGCCGGTGTTCAACAGTCAAACACTACTAGGAAAAGGCCTACTAGTGGCGCACCTGTTTTGGCTACTAATGGCGCACTACAGGTGCGCCACTAGTACCATGCCATTAGTGTTTTTTTACTAATGGCGCACAGGTGCGCCATTAGTATACCAGATACTAATAGCGCACCAAATAGAAGTGCGCCATTAGTATACCAGATACTAATGGAGCACCAGATGGAAGTGTGCTATTAGTAATAATTTTTTTAAAAAAAATCAGAATTTTTTAAAAAAATCAATTTTTTTTTCTTAATCTCAGGTCACTATGGCTTAATCTCGGGTAAATATGCTTAATCTCAAGTCAAATCACACTCTGTGGTCAAACTTCCCAAAAGGCCACCCATCCTCAAACTACTCCAACCCGAGCACCTGTTTTGACTACTAATGGCGCACTATAGGTGCGCCACTAGTACCACGCCATTAGTGTTTTTACTAATGGCGCACAGGTGCGCCATTAGTATACCAGATACTAATGGCGCACCAAATAAAAGTGCGCCATTAGTATACCAGATACTAATGGAGCACCACATGGAAGTGCGCTATTAGTAACAATTTTTTAAAAAAAATCAAATTTTAAAAAAAATCATTTTTTTCTTAATCTCAGATCACTATGGCATAATCTCGGGTAAATATGCTTAATCTCAAGTCAAATCACACTCTGTGGTCACACTTTCCAAAAGGTCACCCATCCTCACACTACTCCAACCCGAGCACGCTTAACTTTGCAGTTCTATCCAACCCCAGCACCAGCTCACTTCACAAACACTTGTTGATATATTTATCATATCAATCCTATTAAACCTTGTTGATGTCTAGGACTTTGTTCATGTTCATGAGTATGATGAAATTTTGAAAAAATATTTCAAACTTCCCGGTCATATTACGTATCATATTTTTTGAAACTAATTCTTTTTTTCTGTTACTAGTGGCGCACCTAGCAAATGGTGCGCCACTAGTAAGTTTGATTTTTTTTTCATTTCCCCCCTCTAGATCTTAAAAGCCACGTATTTTTTGTTCTGTTAGGTTTTGGGGGATTTTGAAGATGTTGAACAATGTTCTCCCCGTTTAATTCGGATGTAACTTTTCGAGTAGATGATTTTTCATATAAAAAACTTTTTAATCCGAGTTCGTATGCAAAAGTTATGCCCATTTTATTAAATTCCAGAGAAATTTTGCAAATAAAGTCGAAATTCATATTTGTAAATTTTCCCAACAACTAGACCACATATCACATGGAAAACTTATTTTTTTTATATTTTTTTGACATTTCCATCATTTTCTTTTATTTTTTAAAAAACTGAAAAAGCGGTCCAGGGGGGAGGGGGTGCATTTAGCACCAGGGTTACTAATGGCGCACCACACATCAGATGCGCCATTAGTAACCCTGGTGCTAAATATATTACTAATGGCGCACCTAGTGTGTGGTGCGCCATTAGTAGTTTTGAAAAAAATAAAAAAAATTGTTAGTAATGGCGCACCAGTGGACGGTGCGCCATTACTAACAATTTTTTTTATTTTTTTTAAATACTAATGGCGCACGATGAGTGTGGTGCGCCATTACTATGTCAACTAGTAATGGCGCACTATCCCATGGTGCGCCATTGCTAACAATTTTTTTTATTTTTTTTTCAAAACTACTAATGGCGCACCTATATCTGGTGCGCCACTGCTATATAGCAGTGACGCACCACATACACGGTGCGCCATTAGTGTCCATATCATCTATAGCCCTTTTCCTAGTAGTGAAATGCATGTTATCAAATGTGAAATGTCTCATCACTTCATGCCATATAATAACATTTTCCACTTCTCTAATTTCCAACAGCAAAGCTGTCTCCACAAATATTACTGGCACAAAGGTTTCTATTACCACTAACATCAAACAACACAAAAGTCTCCTTCTTACTTAGCAATTGCCAACATTCACAACAATCACATCCTAACTAGAACTAACACTAACACAAAGAGAATTGCAAAATAGCAGTACAACTGCTATCTTCATTACAGCAACCAAGTCTGTAACATCTCCTGGAAGTGATTTTAGCAGCAGCGGTATCTTCATCATATCTTCAGGATCCACTTCTATCGTGTTCTTCTTTTTCTTCATCTCTACTACTTTACTATCCACAGATTCACCTCTCAGATGTCCATTTACCTTCAAATAATCAATGTAACTAGCTTCCCAGTGCCAAAAGTTGCAAGGTTTCTTCCCTACCTATTTCACAAAATCAAGAACAAATCTCAAAATCAAATCAAGAACAAATCTCAAAATCAAATGAAGAACAACATCCAGTCAATGTTCTTGTACTAACCTTATGATTCATACACTTGTACAAGATCCACCCAGGATGCTTTTCAGTGGTGGACTCAAACCTCCTAATCTGGCGGATCTTGCAATCAGGGCATTGGATCAAAGGAAGCCAACCCGCACCAGCCCCCGATGAGCTACCCGCGCCGAACATGGGAGCAGAGGATGCAACTGTTGGATCCAAGCGACAGGGGAGGGGATGAGAGATTGCGCTAGGGATTTAGCAGTCGGATGAGGGGAACGAGAGGGGAATCGACAGGGGAGGGGAGAGGATGAAGAAACCCTCGACGTGTCCTGTATAGCTGGCAAGTCCAAGCGTTTTTTTCGTTAAATTCGTCCACGTGCACGTGATACGAGCCGAAACGGTATGGGTTACCGTATAGTGACCCGGTTCAGCGAGCCCGGTAACCGTAACTTGCGATTTCGTGAATACAGTGACCAAAGTGAACCCTAGAGTCAAGTTCAGTTACGGTAGATGTAATTTTCTCCAGAAACCGGCTAGTTCTGTGTGAGCAGGCCGATAGAGAGGTAGATGGCGATAATGACAGTTGCGCTTGACGCTTTGTTTTCTCCGGGTGAAAACCAATGGTTTACCCTTCAAACTAGATCATTCAGCATTGACATCCCCACGTCATTTGCTTGTTGAAAAGTTTTGGCTCGAAGTTCAGCTTCTAGGGTGATAGCTCTAGGTTTGACTTTGTTGATGAAGTGCACGAGCATGGTTTCTTCTTGAAGTTGTTTTTTTTTTGGCAAAGCAAAGTTATATAACTTAACGGTGTACGGGCAAGTCGCATGAGACACAAGCAGCCACGGCAGGTGGTATATTAGTGTTTCAGCCTATGCTATCATTCGGCAAATATAAAAGACCAATCTTGGCTAGTTCATGTTCATGTGCTTATAGTGTTTGCACTATGACGACTGTTTAGAAAACCACATTTTTAAGTGAAGTTTGGTATGTTGAAGTTGTTGCCTTGAAGTCTTACACCCGTAGTTAGGTCGCATATCACTTGACCAACGGATTATGATCTATGACAATAGGGCTTGCGATAGGATATTTCGAAAATGCCAATTGGACACAATCATCCCACTTACATTTTTTTAATCTGAAACACCTTGCATTTCAATTACGAGGGATCGACCAAATCGGCGGTCACAACACGGATTACATCAGTCGGGAACTCGGACAGCCATACTTGCTGTCCATCTGAGCTAACCCGACACCCAGAACTAGCTAGCACATGTGCAGGGACATTGAAAAACAAGGCGGCGAGATGTAAACAGTACACGAGCAAATAGCCCGAGCCCCATTTCAAATACCATCCGATACTACAAACGGTCTCTGTCGATGGAGGTTATTGCACCGGCACAAACGTCCACAGTACGACAGAAGGACAGGCCGCGGGGGAGACCTCCCTCCTTGAAGACTGCCTGCCTTTCCTGGACCGATTCGGATGAATGAGGACGCGTTGTTGTTGCTGTGGTCCAGAGGAAGCACCGTCCGAGATTTGCCATGAATTCAGGGTCAGCATTTCACAACGCCCAGCAACACCTGCCGCTGTTCTACTAGAGTACTATTACCTGAGTAACACAGCTTCTGAGATAACTCACTTTTCCCTTATCAACAAAATGTTAAAAAAACAGGACAAAACGATGGATTTTCACACGGCGAAAATCGCCGGAGAGAGCAGACGGACAACGTAATGTCATGGACAGGCACACGAAGGTCGAACACCGTGGATTCATTTATGAAATATCATGGATACAAGAGGGCAGCACTAGCCCCACGAAACAGGAATTAAACGAGCTGCAACTTGATAGGCCGAAGATGGATGGACCAGTCAGGTCAGCAGTCGGCATCTCAAGAAACCCCCCAGCTAGAAAATCAGGCAGAACCCATGACCAGTGATCGAAAAGGCATATGCTGATACGCTGTGCCGAAAACGGCCGTGGATTCTCTTGGAATCAAGAGGGTCGTTTTCAGGCTCGCAACGACCCGGTGGCTGGTGAGATACCACAAGATCTCTGTATTTATATATAATCAGACAAAGGATCCAGATTTCAGAATGAATGGACTCCACTCCAGTGGCACCAAACAGTGTGCTCTTTACAGCAGGTAAATAAACATCTCCACAGCACTTGCAACTTGGGATTTTTGGCGCTACGGGCGGTCTTCGCTAACGACAGAGGTAAAACCGGGTCCAAATGCACATTTAGTGTCAGGCACAGAGACACTCATACAAAACACAGACATGGCATGTATGACAAAAATCGCACAAGGAAACATGGATACCAGGAGGCACATAACATCAGAACATATAGAATAAGATCATGCCGGTTAATAAGTTATAGATGTGCAACACTAGTTGTAATAGAACAATGATTGGCCTGCACTCCACATCACCATCAATAAAACATAATAAGTGCTAATAAACATGAGTGATCACCGGCACCAACAACTAGGACAAAATGTAATGCAACCGCATGCTACAAATTGGTCTTACAGCAAGCAGGCACACAATCCTAATTTTGCCAAGGCAGGAAGCATCAGATATGTTCATCCTCATTCACCACAAAAAGAGATATTACTGTTTAAGGATATGACCCAAGGTGGATAATGGATAACAAATATTGCTGCTCATAGGCATCTAACTATTCACCAAGATACTACAGCATAACAAAGTGTAATTTCAAAACTCATTGATCAGATAGCCAAATCGTTAAATACAGAGTTATCATTGTCACAAACCTTGCGTGATAATTGCTGCTAGACCATTGTAGGAAGCTGTTGGGCTAAAAATGAGTAACATATCAGTTTGACCTCAGCTACTCGAAAAAAACTTCCAGACATTACTAAGATTACAGTACCGCTGATAATTGCTGGTAAGTAAAGCTAAAGAATTCAACAACCACTCACCAAAATGTTATGGGACTCTGGCACAATGGTACCTCCCAGTAATGATTTTTGTGCACATTCTTCAACTGGGAACTGAGCAAACATTGATCCCAGTCCAATGTCAAAACTCATTAGCGTACAGCGCATCATGGCTTGCTTTTCTGCTTCGTGCATAAAAAATTGCAACTAATGGTAAATGTAGGATCATTGGGCATCACTAAACATCATCATAGGAGTACTAACCTACTAACATAGATGGGTTGTCTTAGATGCCACGTAAAATTAAAGTGTATTTCAACGGCATATGTATGAATGGTCTTGTGGCAAGCAGGGAAACAAAGATGACTGGCAGACAAGTGATACTCCCTCTGTTCCAGAATATAAGGTGCATCAGTTTTCCTAAAATATCAACATCTAAAATACAAAAGAAGTAAAATATGAAAATACTATTCCTGATGGATCTAATGATACAAAATTGGTACTGTGGATATTGATACTTTTTTCTAAAAACTTGGTCCAACATGCACATGATTGACTTTTGAAAATGCTAATACACCTTATATTTTGGAACGGAGAGAGTATATCCTAATTTTGACAAGCTAGGAAGGAAGAAAGCTGAACAGATATGTTCACTCTTAGCCACTACACAAGCTTAACTTGGTGGATTCTTTTGGAATCAAGAAACCCATTTTCAGGTTCGCAATAACTTGGTGGCTGGTGGTGGGATACTAAAAGATCTCTGCATTTATAATCAGAGAAATGGTTCATAATCAATGATGGACTCCCCTAGCCCACTGGGACTAAATGTTTAATGCTTAGAGTACATAAAACAGTTTTGGCCTCACTCAGGCTTTTTGGCACTACATGTCATTGCTAACAGCACAGATAAAGCATTATAACCAGTCACCAAACACTGTCATTATACTTATAGACTGGCATGCCATTTATGAAATCAACCGAAATTCTACACGAGAAAACATGGATACCAGGATGTAGATGACATCATAACATACAGAATAAGATCATGCTGATTAAAAAATAATGTGCAATAAAAATGGTAATTGAAGAATAATTGGGCTTCACTCCACATCATCATAAACAAATCAAGTACTAATGAAGATGAGTGGTCACCAGCACTAACAACAAAGACAAAATGTAATGCAACCGCATAGATATGAGTGTTCTTATGGCAAGCATGTGCACAAATATAAATGACGGACAAGTGATACAATCCTAATTTTGACAAGGCAGGAAGCAAAGCTGAAAATCAGATATGTTCATTTTTAGTCACCACATAAAAGAGATAGTACCACTGCCAAGGTGGATAATGAATGAATAATAAATATAGATGCATAGGCATCAAACGATTTACCAAGATACTCCTACTATAGCATAACAAAGTGTATTTACCCGCAAAAATAATAATAACAAAGTGTATTCCAGAACTCATCGGCAGGCCTTTAACTAAATTCAGAGTTACCCTTGTCACAGACCTTACGTGGCAATTGCCGCTTGATGGTTGTAGGAAGCTGTTGGGCTACAAAATGTATAGCATATCTGTTTGACCTCAACCACCAAAAAAATCTTCTAGCCATTACTAAGATTATAGTACAGCCAAATTGGTGGTAACAAAAGCTAAAGGCTTCAACAACCAGTCACAAAAATGTAATGGGACTCCAGCAGAATGGTACCTTCCCATCATCAATTTTGTGCACATTCTTCAACTCAGAGCTGAGCAAACATTGATTCCAGTCCAAAGTCAAAACTCATTAGCGTACAGGGCATGGCTTGATTTTTTTCTTCATACATCCAAAATTGCAACTAATGGTCACACAAGGATCATTGGGTATCACCCACATCATCATAAATAAATCATAAATACTGACAAAGATGGGTTTTCTTAGGTACCAATAAAAATGTATTGCAGCCGCATATGTATGAATGGTCTTGTGGCAAGCAGGCAAACAAAGATAATTGGTAGACAGTTGACACTACCCTAATTTTGACAAGCAATGCAGGAAGCCAGCTGAACAGATATGCTCACTCTCAGTCACCCAGAAAGAGATAGTACCAATTCATGATAACGCCAGTTCCAAGGTGGATAATGAAGAATAAATATAGATGTCAGATCAAACTATTCACCAAGATACCATAGAATAACAAAGTGTATTTCAGAACACATTGATCAGATAAGCCTGTCATTAAGTACAGAAACAGGATAACAGGGTTATCCTTTGTTACAATTTACTAAACCTTGTGTGGTGATACAATTACTGCTTGACCATTGTAGGAAGCTGTTGGGCTAAACAATGTATAACATATCAGTTTGACCTCAACTACCGAAAAATACTCCCAGGTATTACTAAGATTACAGTACACTGATAAATGGTGGTAACTAAAGCTAAAGACTTCAACAACTCACCAAAATGTAATGGGACTCCAGCGCAATGGTACCTTCCAATCAGGAATTTTGTTCACATGATTCAACTCAGAGCTGGGCGAACACTGGTTTCAGTCCAAAGCCAAAACTCATTACCGTACAGAGCATGGCATGTATTTTGCTTCACACATCCAAAATTGCAAAAAACAGAAACCAACTTGTCTATCTTCCTGTGCCATCAAGATCTAAACTTTTGGCCTCCGAAATTCAAACCATATCTCATAATGGTTAAACAACAAGCTGTCATGAGTGTGCTTCCCAACATATTCCAGCCCCAATTCCGTAAGTCGGCGTGTGCACTCATCTCCACCCAACCTTGTGCAAAACTTAATGTTATGCGACACAAAAATCCTGCCTGTCTTTGGCCTCAGCTTGCCTGCAAGCCTCTCAAGCCCAGTCCAAACAAGGTCACGTGGAATGTGGAGGAACGCGGCACTAGAATAAATCAGGTCATACATAACAGTATCCCCAAACTTGCTGAAATCCATATCCCCCCCTCTCACAATCATCGGTCGCTTGTACAACAGCCCCTGCGACGGCAGTTCGTACCGAAGCGCAGCCATGAGGGACAGCTCATCCTGCTCCAGGCAATGGAATCTCCCAGCATCGAGGAACCGGATGAAATGCAGACCGACACGGAGCGTCCCGCACCCAATTTCAAGAACCTGATCTCTGGGCGCGAGGGCGGAGGCGTTGGCCAGGAACTCAAACACATCCCGGCCACCGGCCCATGGCTCGCCGTAGTTACTGTGGTGCTCCTCGACGAGGAGCTCCCCGGGGCAAGGCAGCGCGGTGTGGTTGGTCGCCTCTTCTTCGGGATAATGAGAGATCCCATGGTGCCTGCAGTGTGGCCAGGGACAACATTGAGATGCCAATTTCACTTTCTGAAGCCCTAGGGCTAGTAATGTACTAGGGGATTACTAATAACTCGATCGCAGCAGAACCTGGTAAATCTAATCCTGCTTTACGGCAAGGGGAAGCATGGAAATGTAGGATGGCGTGGATTGGGTAATTGGGGGTAGAGTATTACCTGTTGAGGTCGAAGAGCTGGCGCTCGCGGGTGCGGGGGTTGATGCCCTTGCGGAGCTCGTGCCAGGCGTCGGCGGAGGCGAGGAGGGCGAGGGAGTTGGAGGCGAGCTGCGCCTTGAGCCAGGCGACGTCGTCGGGGAAGGTGGCGATGGGGGCCGGGGCGGCGGCGGTGGTGGTGGTGGTGACGCTGGTGGTGGTGTGGGTGGTGACGGGGTCGGAGCAGGCGCAGAGGTGGGCCCCGGAGGAGGCGGAGGGGGACGGGAGGAGGAGGAAGACGAGGAGCGCCGCGCAGGAGAGCAGGAGGAGCAGCGCCGGCACGGTGAGCAGCCGCGCCGTGGAGCCGCCGCCCGACGCCGACGGGAGCGCCATCGATCGCCGCGGGGTGGATCAGGATGGTGGGGAGGGACGGTGGCGCGTGCTGCTGCCGGTGGAGTGCGTGGGTCGGTCGGGTTTGGTCTCGTCTCGTCCGTGCCGGGTCCGACGCGACGGTTGTCGCCCGCTACCTGGCCTGGTTCGACCGCTTCGCACGACGCACATGGGCCCATGTGCAGGCTGCAGCTGACATTTATTCCTTCGCTACACCTATGGACAGCAAGCAGAACCACAAAAATAAAAAGCGAGCAAACCCACAAAGTCTCTCTATCTCAAAAACAAAAAAGCAAACCCACAACAATGCCACGCGGTTTAACTTAGTTTTTGGAGGTGCTGACGAAGACCTTTTGGATGAAAGGAACAATAGAAAAAATGTGAAAATAGATGGAATGTTTCTACGTATTTTAATCTCTACTATTAAAGGAGAATCAAATGTCGTGATGGTTTAACCGTGCTCCCCACCCGCATCAAGCGCTTCTTCCGCACGGTAAAAACAAAAAACAAAACAACCGCGACCATATGACCTTCCCTCTCTACTCGCCATGACCATCACGCACGAGGCCACGATCTCCCCTTCCCTCTCCCAAACCACCCGCCACAAGGGCATTTGGAGCACTTGCGTCGTCCGCCCCTCCCTCCGTTCACCCTTCAATCCTCCTGTCTGCCGCGCCCCCACATGGTCCTCATCGCCACTGCTGACCCCTTCCCCTCCCTTGTCCCCGCCTCCCCGCCTCCATTGACAGCTCCCATGGTGAAGACGTCTGCGCGCACCCGCCTGCAAGGCTTCTTCTTCCCGACTTCAGCTATGCGCGTACCGTCTCCTCCTTTGCTCCAAGCTTGGCGCCATGTGTCTGTTTCAGCACACGTACACCCTGTAGCCGGAGCTGGGAGAAGAGGACTTGGTCGACCGCGGCGGCCGCAGATATATGCCCGCACCGTCGCCACCGGGTTGAGATTGGATGGCGTTGGGCAGAAGACCGGCAGACATACAAGATTGATACGAGGTAAGATGTCGTTTAGTTTTTCATACAACAATTTTTTTGGTCCATACTATGACTATAACTGCTTCTTTTGGGATGCTTGGAAAATCCGAACATGTGTAGGATGACCATGCTGCAGAGGACGATGACAGGAGAAGCTGAAGAAGGAATGTTTGTGCTATTCTTCTTAGCAACGTGAGCTCTTGCCCTTTTGATTCGTAGAATGCTGAACTGACCACATGATACATCGCTGCTTTAATTCATAGATTGTTGACTTTCCAACACAGGTTTTCACCATGAGCCCATGATGGTTCATAGGTTGCTGAATTCTGTAACCCATATACCTGTATAAATTGTACAGCAAAAGTGAAATGTGGGCAATTCCAAATTTGTTTGAGGTTCCAAAGGCACTTAAGAGTTAAGACACTATAAGCCTACCAATATTGGGAGTGTCTATGGCCTATTCGCATTGGAGCCCGAGCCTGCAATGCCGAAAAATTGGCGTTGACAAGATATGTGGGCGTATTCTTGGATCAAGGCTAATTACTTGGCGTGCTGATGCTAGCCCAACTTTCCTATGCAATTTCACGTCAATTGCTGGCGAGACAAGGGAGGGTGAAGTGTTCACTTATTTTTTGACACGCCCCCGATTTGGCATGGCCAGCTCGGGCATAATCCAAATGGGATATATATGTTTGTGTGCTTTTAACCCACACACTGTTTGCAGCAAAAAAAAATCCCGGAGAGAATCTGTTTATTTGTGTGCAAATTGAACTTATCAATCTAATGCTGTGAAATCGGCTGCTGCTTTCTGTAAAAGAACGTAACGGCCTCAAGCAAACTGTTGTTTCTCGCGCGCGCGTGTGTGTGTGTGTGTGCACGCTCCCGCGTGCTTGTGTGCGTGTGTACACTGACCACAGATATGATGATGGAGAACCCACTGATAATGCATAAGCGGCTGCAAATGGTGCATTGGGGTTTGTGGAATTCCAAGGGTATCACTGTCGCTACAATTTCTTTTAGGATTTGGTGTAAAGTATGGTAGCGGGGCACTTGAGCATGAACCATATTGTTGTAGAGTAGGAACCGGGTCTACCTTCAAAGAATAGAACCATTGCAGCCGCATCCTACTTTGCATTGTTAGCTAATTCCACCTCTTTTATCCTTCCTGAGTGGGTTATTGGATTGGGAGCTGCGAGTGCTTTTTTTGGTGTCATATACCAAATCTTATTTTGAGTTCATCAGTTCAATCCAATCTTGCAGAACAGAAACAGGCAAAGTACATATACATATTGCATTTGATTGACTTTGTATGATGTTTCCAGGAACCACGCTGCACTTTATGTAGTTATTTGAACAGAAGCAACTGAAGAAACATGAGTTTATCTTTCAAAAGAGGTATTCGTAATTTTAGAGGGTTGTGGTATATGAACCATTGCTGCATAAGGGGAAGAGTCGGTAAGGATCTGCGGTTGTTTAATTGTAGAATTTTATTGATGTAGGTACTTATTTTTGTTTGCAAGATTCTATATTGTTTATCCTTTTGCTCCCTAGAACTGTTTACTAATTATGATTTGTTTCAGTTTCATGCAGACATGTAGTGGATTGATATGGGTTCCTGACGAGCTACCTATATAGTTTATTGTTTCTGATTCAGAGAGTCTATTTCCTATGGACCTATGAAACCTAAATGTTAAATCACAAAGCTCAATCTTGGCAAAAAAAAGCGGCATGGCTACAAGAAAATGACATCTATCTTGTTCACTTTTGTTGTAATTTGTGTGCTAAGTTGGTTGGAGTTTTCCTATCTTGTAGTTTATGAAAGAACTTTGCATGTTGTAGCCAAGATTTTCATGATGTTTATCAAATTTGTTGTGTATATTTCTGCCTAATATGAGCACTCTATTCTCCCTGTACATCCAACTCTGCCATTTTTAATGTAGTTCTTTCCTAGATTCTCAGCTTATGGAACATGGGAAGAGGGAGTTTCTGGGATATGACATTGGGACGGTGACAACATCACGGTCATGGAGAGGAGGCTCGGGTATTGTGTAGAACTAGCAGATTGAGATGGAGGAGTGAGGTGTGGAAGGCACAACAAGGTTGGCGGTGTTGGCTCATAGAGGAGGGGCTGGCAAGTGTAGGAGCGCCATGTGTTGGTTGGGTTGATAGTAGGATTATTAGATAGGGGAGACGTGTTAGTCAGTGGAATAAATAGTGCCACCGACTATTGCTTTGTTTATTTTGGAGTGTAGATTCAATCATTTTGCTCTGTATATAGTCAATATTGGAATCTCTAAAAGGTTCTATATTTCGCAAATAAAAGATTTTATATTTAGGAACGGAAGGAGTATTATTGTATTTGATAATCACCAATCAAAAGGGATGATTTTTTTATAAGAGTTTGATTGCTAATAATTTTGGGGGAGAATTGCACTATGTCAACCTTTTTAACTGTAGTTTGGCTTAGATAAACCTAATATAACATGGCAATACAAAGAAAGAAACTCAAGTGCTGTCAGGTGATTACCGAGGAAGCAAGTGTAACCCAATATTTGCACGCAACACAATCACAAGCCACATGCTACACTCATGTTGTTGAAATGCAATGATGTTTTGATCAAAGTTCTTGTATATAAGGTTGTTATTCCGTGGCAACGCACGGGCCTTCGGCTAGTATTTTCGTAGAATTGGAACTTCAAATTTATAAGAATACATGCATGAGACTTTAAGGCCACGAAGAATATTCTTTTGATAGCTATGATACATCTCGTGCATATTTCGTTGTTCTCTCTATTCTCTAGTGAATGAATGCGACCAGTCATCCGTTTTCATCTCTGTCATGTCGGTGCAGCCTCCCAAGCTGGTATTGGGCCTGTGAGAGAGAAGTTTGGCTCTTTCATTTGCGACTCTTCTAGCAGGCACTCGCTACGAATTGAACCGCCGACTTCATTCGTGAAACTTAGTTCGTACAACCACCGTGCTACAGAGCAGGGTATATTAAGTTTCGACTCTTCCTTGGTTTTATTCCGGCCTTCTATGTTTTATTTTTCTTTTTCCTCTTTTCCATTTTCGTTTTCTGTTCCCTTTTTCTTTTCTTCTTTCGGGTTTCCTGCCTCATCAATTACATGTTTTTTTCTTAAATGCGTGAACTTTTTCCAACTCAATGATGTTTTTTTAGAATTTGATGAAATTTTGTTTTAAAAATCAATTAACTTTTTAGTGAACTTTTTCTAACATTAGATTTTTTTCAAATTCGATGAACTTTGTTTTTTCAAATTTGACGCACTTTTTTTTAAATTGATGATTTTTTTTCAAATTCAATGAACATATTTTCAATGGAATTTTCCTGAAATTTGAAGAATTTTTAAAAAAAATCGAAGGACTTATTTTAAAGTTTGTGAACTTTTTTCAAACACTAGAAATCCACATTTTACCTATAGTCATATACCCTAGGTGAAATAGAAAAAATCATATGGAAAGACTTTACCTTGGGCTTGCCCTAGGTAAAGAACCCTAGGTATAGTATAGTCGGTAAAGACCCCTTCCCCTAGGGTGTATCCAGCAAGCTCTAGGGAAATTTTCTTTACCTAGAGGCACAAGCCCTAGGGAAAGATTTCCATATATATGTTGCAATCCACGTGGATAGGTTGTTTACCTGCAGCCAGGCCCTAGGGAAAGATTGTGGGGCCCTTTCGCGCCACATCACCATACTTTCCCTAGAGTTACATACTGTAGGGAAACACATTCCCCATATGCAGACATAATTCAAATGTGTAACTTAAATTTGAATTCATAACCAATAATTCAAATAATTCAAAATGGAGCCATAATTATAAAATGAAAATAACATCAAATAATTAGTGTGTGTGTATATATACATAGATACCAATCGTCACATGCATACAGTAGATGCCAAGACATCACCAGCCATCACATGATTGACCAAAAATAGGCTTGCTAGCTAGAGTTTGCTACATCTAACTGATTAAGCATCTCAATTAGCACGTACACACTAATCTAGGTCAACTAGAGTTTCCCTGAAAAATCCCCCAAACATCCCTTCATCGTCTACAGCAGGAACACTTGGAGCAGTAACATGTTCTTGAAAAGAAAGATTTGCAAATTCTCAAAAGCTGGAACATGACAATAAGAACTTATTAGAGGAACTACACACAACTCTATGTTCCAATGAAAATTAGTGAGTTACATCAAGTCGACAAAGTCTAAATAGAATTTCCTATTTCCAGTAATTAGAACAAAGGCATGCAAAATCTGGTATAAATTTTGGCAGCATAACAACTATAAACTGGACAATTGGACAAAAAATATATTATGATCCCTCCAACATCCTCACACAGCCCCATTAATCAACATTAATCCCAAATGATCCAGCACCACACAGTCTAGCATCACACATCACATAAGCATGCATATTGTCACAAGTATGTGAATACGTATCTCTCAACTTATCCATACACACATAAGCAATGCAACTACACACGCTGCATCGTTCTGAATCAGTTCGCTGGTTGTTTTGGTACAAATAAATGAGACCAAAGACTATACTGAAGGAAGGAAAAACATTTATTACCAACAATAGCCATGTGAAACTATTATTTGCACACAGAAACAACAATATGTACTCCTATGTTTGAAGCACCCTATGGTGCATTGCATTCGTGTTTTATCCCAATCAAGAAATTATACTACAAACAGCTCTAACATTCTCTTCTGAAAAGGAAAGACGGCAAACATGCATTGTTCAATATACCCCTCTTACTAAGTTATTTATCCCTGGAAAGTCACAACGAACAGACCATTACTATTTGTATCATTTGAGATCAGTTTGAGAAATACATACATTAATAGAGCAAGGATTTGTTTCTTGTTGAGCACACAAAGCTGGCGATTCTTCGCTATTTTCTAGAATCTGCAAAACAAGAGCCAGGTTTTAAAAGTAACCCTTATCATGCTTTAAATGTATTAATGTGTGTGTGTGTGTGTGTGTGTGTTTGCTTGAGATGGATGATTACATACTTGGATGGTAGATCGTTGCGGAGATCCAGGAGGAGAAAGCGAACGAAAAGGAGGTGGAACCGGCGGCAGTGGTATTTCTCCAATAGGCACTCCTTGCTTAGTTGCCAAAGTCTACAAAAAAAGAAAATTCACATAGTGGCTACTTTCAAATGCTAGCAAATTAATTGATAAACATGGAATGTATAACCAGCACCTGAAGAAACTTTTATATCTCATTGCAGTGCTTGTACATCCCAACACCCCATGACAAGACATTGTTGGCATAAGCCTCTGCTTTTCGAGTCTTCTCGGACTCCTTTTGACGCACATCTTCAATTTCTTCAGCTCGACGACGCTTCAAGGCTCCTGAAGATGTACCAGTAGCTCTCACCTCAAAAATGACCTCGATGTCATTGACAATGCCATTAAAGAGAGACCATGTACCATGTGGCTTCCCATTAGAGCAATCATAAAGTGCCTTAGAACTAACATCATTTTTCAGGATATCATAGTCCTCTCCATCTAACTCTTTAGCCTTTTCTGTATAAAGTGCCTACTCAAGAAGAAAACAAAGGTACACAAATGTTTAGGAATTTCAAATAATTGTGTAAAGCTCCTATTACACAATTGCACAAGTGGGCAGACAAATTGACATACAAATTGGACAAACAAGTTGACATGCAAAAACACTAAATTCAGACCAGACTTCATAAGGATGTGTTTGGTTTGAGAAAAGGATATATATTGGCATTATTCCATGGTATTGCTAAAAAAACACATACCAAACATTTAGTTGCTTATGTTGTGTTGAGAATTAAAGGTTTTCTCTTGTCCAATCCTCTATGTGTATGCACCCAAGCCTGAATCTGGTTAACATCTTCGTCGGTTTGTTCGGACTGCATTACACAAGATTCAAGACATGTAAGATATTTATAATTCTTCGTATGATAAGTGATAATAAAGGAAACTACTAAGTTTAGTTGATAACCATTTTTTGACTTATAGTAGTCATCGAGTTGGAACCACCCTTGTGAGGCTTGAACTTTGAGCTGCAATGATTGGCACGGTATCTCTTTGATTTTGCAATCCACTCTTCACTGCACCACTCATCAACTACAACAACCCAAGCTTCTTTTCCTAACCAACCTTGCCTTTGCACCAAATACTGAGCTCTATCCAAATAGTATTGCCCAGCAAGCTTGCCATTCATGTTAGTGTTCTCAGTTTTTCGAAAATGATCAATTATGGCTTGGATTCTTGCATAGTAAAATATACTTGGCAAAAGTGCCTTGCAACATCTTCGAACATGTTGCTTTGCCTTCTCTGAGTATGCATCTTCATACTTGTACCTTAGCTACAATGAGAATTGATAGATGGTTTAATATAAATAAGAGCAAATTATCTTGGTCAACAAAAGAGAGCAATTTAAATAGTTAATACCCAAAAAGCATCTTCAATTTTGTCTGCAATAGAATGACCATTCGTGTCCTTCACCGCATGATAATGCTCCCACTCTGTTGCAACCACCTTCGCACCATCATAATCCAGAATACCGGGATGGTTACTTTTTAGAAGGCATGTCAATACACTTGATGGTCTTCTGCCCTTTCGAACAACAGGAATGTCCTTCCAATGCCTACACAAAAGGAAGTTGTAAATACAACAAACAAGTATTAGAAAAGGAAAACATATTGCAGAACAAGAAAGTACTTATACTAAATAATAAGACTTATGTCTTGCTAATAGGTCGAATGATTGGACGATCTTCATTATTTGGAATAGCAGGAGGAAGATCTGAAACTCCTCTTATGTACCCATCATAAGTGCCATCAGCAGCAGTAGTGTTTCGAGCAGCAGGCGCTGGTTTGATCGCTACAGCAAGTCGAGATGCTTTTCTTCCAATTGTCATCCTGTAATGTGTGATTCTTGAAACAAATAAGATAAAGATAGCAAAGAACAGTTTACAACCAACAAGACAATCATGATAAACATAACGATAGCAAATAGATAAGTGTTTCTTGCCAAGTCTTCAACCACCCAAATTACAAACAACGATAATAAATAGAAAATGGGCTAGAAATCATCATCTTCTTCTTCAATTTCCTCAATGATCTCTTCATCATAGTCTTCATCCTCGATAACTTGTTCTTGAATCCTTTCACCACCCAAATCATGTCGGTTGCTAATATTTGACAATTCGGTTGGATCAACCACCTCATCTGAACCACGTACTGTTAAGTTGTCAAGTTGTGATCCTACTTGTACAATGAAATCATTGGCATCTAAACTATTCTCTTGGAACACATCTGCATTAGTGGGTGTTATTGTTGTGTAGTCATCATCTGTAGGAGTTTCTAGACTGCCTAAAGGTGGTACTCTGTAAGCAACTTGAAAATCAAGAAGACTTGCAACCAAAGTACAAGCATATGGAACATAATAGACTAAGCTCACTTGGCTGGCAATAGCAAAACGCTCATTGGCTGGATTGGTTGAAGCAGGTGCTACTTCAACTAAGCCAAATCTGTTCAAATGTCTCACTCCTTTAGTTGGATGAAACCAGTGACAATCAAACATCACAAGACTGAAGTCCTCATCACCATTAAATTTAAGTTCTATAATGTCCTTAATAACACCGTAGTATTCAAGCTCCTCATTGGTTGCATCATCTATTCCAAGAGCAAGAACGCCGGTATTTCTAGATGAAAGGTCCCCTTCTCTGTGGTTTTCATATTTCTCTGATTGAAATATGAACCCATTAACTTCATACATGTCATATGATTTTACTCTCATGCTACAACCTCGCGAAAGATCGCGTAATTCTTTATTAATAGATGCATCCTTTATGCACTGCAAGAAGACAATATATGTATATAGAGTTATTAGGCATAGAAAACTGTAGGGCACTTTATTTGCTAGTATGTATAGGTGCTTTACCAAAGTTTTGAACCAATCCAACAAGTTTGGTTTTCCTGAACCAGCACCATCTTGCCTAAGTTTATCAAGTTCTTTTGTACTTGGTTGTCGAGGACGCCTCCATTGGTCAAGTTCAAATTGTCTACATTTTTTGTGTAAACCATCAGCACCAATTTTTTATTTGTACATGATTGTGCTAGAAATGCTAATTTAGAGAACTTACTTCACAATATCATCCATTTCAGGCATGTTTAGTAAGATAAAAATCGTGGCTGTCTTGTACTCTTCATGTGATAAGATCCTAGGTTCCCCTCTACCAATTTTCCATCCCTTGTCTCCAAAAAAACTAAGAGTACTTGTGCTGGTAGTGCTAGATTGTGCATAACGTTGGGGGCGATTTCTTGAGGTAGGCACATCATCAGGAAGGTACAAAGAACTAAAGTTTGAAATCTCCTCAACAAGAAATGCCTCAACAATTGAAGCCTCCACACATGCTTTGTTACTAACTTTTGCTCTAAGCTTTTTTATTAACCTACATTGCCATGTAACAAAGTAATGTCCAAATAGGAAATACTACTACCATATGGACATAATGCATGAAGAACAAAACATACCTTTCATAAGTATACATCCAACGATACTTAACAGGCCCTCCTACTTTTGCTTGATAAGGGAGGTGTATCATTATATGCTCCATTGAATCAAAGAACCCCGGTGGGAAAATTTTCTCCAATTTACAAATTAGGACAGGAATGTTTTCCTCCAATTTATCCATTTGGTTAGGATCTATTTCTTTTGCGCAAAGCAGCCTAAAGAAATAACTTAGCTCAGCCAAAGCCTCCCACACATCATTATCTACATACCCCCGCAGCATGACAGGCAGTAACCGCTCCATAAATATATGGTAGTCATGACTTTTGAGCCCATATATCTTAAGTTGCTCTAAGTTAACACCTCGCTTCATGTTGGCCACATATCCATCTGGAAATTTGAGCTGAAGAAACCACAATAGGACCTCTCTTATTTGGTTCCTCTTCAAGCAATATGGTGCTCTAGGCTTTTCCCATTTATCATTGGGCTTTTCTTGAAGGTTCAAATCAGTTCTGCTACACAGTACAGCTTGGTCAAGGCGGGCTTTGGCATTGTCTTTTGTCTTGTTAGGAATGTCAAGGACAGTATTGAATATTGCTTCTGCAATATTTTTTTCGGTGTGCATAACATCTATATTATGAGGAAGCAAAAGCTTTGGGAATTATGGCAATTCCCACAACTTAGGAATGTGTGTCCAATTGTGTGTTACTCCATAACCTTCAAAATTGTTGTCCTTAACTTCATTCATGTAAGCAAAAATTTCATCCCTTGTTAACCTACATGGAGCAATATCCTTCACTAATGTATCTTTTAAAAAGGCATCACTCTGGGTCCTAAATATATGGTCGGCCCGCAGAAATCGCCTGTGGCTATCAAACGAACTCCATTTGTGCCCATTATCCAGCCAAATTGTTTGTGGATCTGCCCCACGCTCGTAACAAGCCAGCCCACCATGGGTAGACCATCCAGCAACCATACCAAAAGCAGGGCGGTCATGGACAATTGTATGCAAGGTTACCCTCATATTGAAATTCTGCTTAAGGAAACTATCATAAGTTGGTACACCCATCCACGCCTCTTTCAACTCATCAAATAAAGGCTCCATGTACACATTGAAGTTCTTGCCAAGACTCTTTGGTTCAGGGATCACCATGCTAAGAAAGATATTTTGTGTTTTCAAGCAAAGAGCAGGTGGCAGGTTCAAAGGAGCAAGAAACACAGGCCAACAAGAGTATTGTGTTAACCCGAAATTAAAAGGGTTGAAGCCATCAGAGGACTTGACTAGCTTAACGTTGCGTGGATCACTTGCAAACCCATCCACATCGAAAGATTTCCATGATTCACTATCAGCTGGGTGCACCATCATTCCTGGATTTTCTCGGTTGCCTTCCATGTGCCATCTCATGTGCTTAGCAAATTCAGGCTGCATGAACAACCTTTGCAATCTTGGTAGAAATGGAAGGTATCGCAGAACCTTACGTGGGATGGGTTTGCGCTTCTTATTTGGGCAGTCATTGTTAACTACCTTATATCTTGCTTCACCGCAGAAATCACACTTCAGTTTTCTCTCTCTATCCTTATAGTATATCATGCAATGGTTAACACATGCATCTATTTTCAGGAGTGGCATTTTCAAACCAGCTAAGATACACTTGCACTCATACAAGCTTGATGGCATTTTATTGCCTTGAGGGAGTGTATCTTGCCAAAGTTTCAGTAAACTATTTATGCAGTCCCCTGACAAATTGTATTGTGACTTAATTCCCATCAGGCGTGTAATAGTAGCAAAGCGTGAGGTTTGGGTGAACTCATGGAGTGGGTCTCTAACAGCTGACAACATGGCATAAAAAGCTTTGGCATCTGGTGTTGGCTCCTCGTCTACATTATCGACATGCATTGCATCCCCAAAGTCACACAACATGTCCTCTAAGCAATCAGTGTTGACAGACTCCACTCTATCTACATGAACATGATGCTCCCCATGTGCAGTCCATCTAAAGTAGTTGGGCATGAAACCCCAATGACAAAGATGAGAGGTCATCAATTGTTTTGTTCTTCTACTACCATTGCAACATTTTGAGTAAGGACAAGAAACTCCAAACTTGGCACTACGGACACCCTCAAAAACATGGTTCACAAAAGCATTTGTATTGCGTATCCACTCATCAGAATGCCTTCCATTATCCTTCCACCCACTATACATCCAGCTACGTTGAGCATCCAAAGACATGGTTTGGTTTTGTACTTAAATCTGAAATAAAAATGAATTGCTACGATCACAAGTCGCATCCCAACAAAAAATGAATGCATCATACACACTAAAATAGAAAACCACTCATCACCAACAAAAAATAACCCCACATTCCCACATCATACAAGTGAACAATGCATTAATCAACATAGTTTTCATGGAAAGAAGAAATCATAATACCTACTTGATTTAGCAATGCCTTTCATTCTCTGTTGATTCGATGCCACGAGCAGGGAACTTTTCTTCAAGCAAACAACACCCGACACTTGATGGTTTCTGAAAAAATGTAGAAAACCAATGAAGAATAGTAGAGGACTTCCATTTATTCATAACATAAAGCAAAGACTGGGGTGGAAAAGCCCAACAATTGCGGCTACTAGCTTTCATATGGATAACTAAACAACAATGGTAAAACACACACGCAATTTTGTGTAGATAACTACAGCAATCGTAAAAATGCAGTAATCTGACCACTGTTAACACGAGCATATATAGTAATCAATGAAGCTATTGTTTCTGTCATTCATGCAATTACAGTAGCTATGAACAAATTCAACATAAACTACATGAAACATTACATGTTCACTGTGTTTAGTGTCTGTATTCTGACCACAATTTACATGGTTGAATGGTTCATTCATGTGTTCGTGCATCTCCATATCAATCAGTTCTTCTATTCCTTCCTTTGCTAGAAATTTCTTTTGTTCCTAGGACCTTTCATACACCTTTTAACCAAGATGTTTAAACTGAAAACCCCACCTGCTGGAGAAGATACTGAACAACGTCCACATGTACTGAATAGTGCACCACCTACTGCTTCCTTCGGATGCTAAAACCAAAACAACAGTTTCAGAATTTTGCTAGACATACACAAGTACAACTATCTAAGCCAGCAATCAAACATCTTTCTAAACTAGAGGGGAAGAGAGATAGAGACAACCTTTTGGACAGAAGCAGCTGCGTACAACAGAGTAGACCGAATGCTCGTCCAATCAGCGGGGGCGGCACCGCCTCCACATCCAAAGGGTGACCCGGTCAGCAGAGTTAAGGGCGTCGCGGATGCGGTCACCACGGGAAGCACGACTCCGTCACCTCGTCCGGCGTGGCCATGGCCACCACGCCCGTCGCGAATGTCATCGATCCAGTACAGGGGGAAGAAGGGGCACGACGGAGGGGGCGGGCCGGGGCGCAGCGGAGCGGGGCGGGCCAGGGTGCAGCGGAGCGGGGCGGGCTGGGGCGCAGCGGAGCGTGGCGGCGCGGGGAGAAGTAGGTCATAGTGGCACGGGGCGGAGCAAGTCGCGGCGGCGCGGGGCGGGCAGGGATAGAAGAGGGGATTTTTTTTAGTCTGGCAGCGCTTGGGGTATGGGTGAAGCGTGAAGGAGGGACCTAGCCAAATAAATTCCTCTACGCGCCCTTTTTCCCTTCCTTTTCTCACTGACCTGTGGGCCCAACTTGTGCGAGGGGAAAAACTTGCGCGCTGTGTCGATAAAGGAGCGCGGGAGGCAATCTACGTGGCCACATCGAGGGCAGCTCTTCGGTCTTTTTTGGCTTCGATGGTACGTACGTGGCACCACCCTAGGGAAAGTTTAGTTTCTATTTTTTTTGGCTGGAAAGACATCTTTCCCTAGAGGGTCCTGTTCATTTCTTTTCTATCCCTTGAGTTAGCTGATGAGCTCTAGGTAAAGAGGTTGGCTCTAGGTAAAATGTGGATTTCTAGTAGTTCGGTGATCTTTCTTGAAAATTGGTGAACTTATTTATTGCTTCGCTAAACTTTTTTTTAAAACCGATGATCTTTTTCAAATTCGGTGAACTTTTTTCAAATTTGATGTAGTTTTTCCAACTTTGATGAACTTTTTTCTCATTTGATGAACTTTTTTTTTCAAATTCTATTACCATTTTTTCCAAAATCGATGAACTGCTTTCATATTTTGTGAACTTTTTTCAAAATCGGTGAATTTTTTCTAATAGATGAACTTTTCTTATCAAATTGGATGAACTTTTTTCAGAAACGATGAACTTTTTCAATTTGTGAACTTTTTCAAAAATTGATAAACTTTTTTTATAAAAAGTATAAAAATGTAAGTTCTATTGCGTAATAAATAATGCGGCTGCAATAGTTCTTCAAGTATTCGCGTTGCTTTTAGTCACAGTGGTCTAGGGGCTATAGTGGTTAGCTGAACCATCAGCGACATGAGTTCGAGTCCTCGTACTCACAGGTTTCCGGCCCACTTGGCGTTTGCTGTAGGCGCTGGTTGACTTCTGCGGCGCTTAAAGCTTTCAATAGGAGCTCCCAAAAGTACACCCTTAGGTATAGGGCTGGCCCTGAGCAGGTGGAGTTAGTGCGGTGGCACAGAGCCCCAAGCTGCTAGGCGCCAATGCTATTTATCGCATTAATTGATGGCGCAGAGGATGTATCGCTGAAGCAGTTTGTTAATTGGGCCCTGCCCACTTGCTGCCAGACAGAAGAGAGAAGGGGCAGAAGAAATGTGGGGCGTTGCTTTTAGTCACTGGTCTAGGGGATGTAGTTGTTAGCTGAACCATCTTTCGAAGTAGCGACGCGAGTTCAAGTCCTCGTACTCGTAGGTTTTCCGGCCCAGTTGGCGTTTGCTGTAGGCGCTGGTTGACTTCTGCGGCGCTTAAAGCATTCAACATGAGCTTTTGAAGGTACACCCTTAGGTACAGGGCCGGCCTTGAGCAGGTGCAGTCGGTGCGGTGGCACAGAGCTCCAAGCTTCTAGGCGTCAATGCTATTTTATCGCATTAAGCGATGGCGCAGAGGATGTATCGTTGAAGCAGTCTGTTAATTGGGCCGGCCCACTCGCGGGCAGAGAGTGAAGAAAAAAGGGAAGGGTGGTTCTTGTTAACTCAAAACAAGCTGGGTTTGTGACAAAAGAGAAGGGCGGTTCTTGTTAACTCAAAACAAGCTGGTGTTTTCACTAGTTATTCTTTGGTTTTTTCAATTTTTTTCTTTTTCTTTGTTTTTTCTCTCTTTTCTCCATTTTTTATTTTTTTCTTATGTTTGTTTTTGTTTTCACTCTACATTTTCATATATGCCAAAAATATTTTTTTAATAAGTGATCAACATTTTTTGTATACACGTTCAACATTGTCCGAATGCGTATTCAACATTTTTCAAAAAAATTCTTCATCATTTTAATACTTATGCCACATTTTCAAAAACCTATTCAACATTTTCATATACTTTTCCAACATTTTCTAATACCTATTCAACATTTTTTCAAATACTTGTTCAACATTTTCAATACTTATTCAACTTTTTCCAAATACTAGTTCAACATTCTAAAATTACTGTTCAACATTTTCTAATACCTATCCAACATTTTTTTAAATACTTGTTCAACATTTTTAATACTTATTCAACATTTTTCAAATACTAGTTCAACATTTTCAAGTACTTATTCAACATTATTCATATGCTAGTTCAACATTTTTTAATACCTATTCAACATTTTTAAAGTACTTGTTCAACCTTTTCAATACTTATTCAATATTTTTCAAATGCTAGTTCAACATTTTCAAGTACTTATTCAACATTATTCGTATGCTAGTTCAACATTTTTTTAATACCTATTCAACATTTTTCAAATACTTGTTCAACATTTTCAATACTTATTCAATATTTTTCAAATACTTGTTCAATATTTTTCAAAATCTTATTCAAATTTTTTCAAATGTGTTTAGGTGAGTGTTTTGTAATAGATGTACTTAGAATGTTTTAAAATATAAACAAAAGTAAAAAAGAAAGCAAAAAAGAGAAAAGTTAAAAAAAGAGACAGAAAACAGGTAGTTGCTTACCTGCGCATGTGGGCCGTCCATAAGGTCGCTGGCTTCAGCGAGTCGAGCGTTTTGACTCGCCGAACGCGATAAATAGGACTGCCCGCTGCTAGGGGTACGTGCATGCAGGCCTATCTATACTACTATTAATCTATGTCTATATCTATACTTCTATATCTATATTATTATTAAACAATTAAACTAATTCTTTCTTAAAACCACAGAGCAGATGTACACAGCTTGATTAGCACCGTTAGATTAGACCCACTAATGGTTAAGATTAATTTAATTCCGTGTCAAGTGTGCAATTAGCAATTTACTATGGCTGACCGCGCTTCTCCCGCAGAGAAATATTCCACGCTGCGCCCGCATATAACGCTTCCTCAACGCAAAAATCATGCTAAACCAGAGGGGGAAAAGCGCTCTCCAACTCACGACCCGCATCGTCTCCGTGCTTGGCTCGTGGGAGAACCCTAGCCGCCGCTCCTGCCTTCCCTTGCTCCTTGCGGACGGATTCCAGGCCGGCGAACGCGAGCTCTCCTCACCGGTGCCGTGGGCTGCCTCTGCACGCCCGGCCAGCTGCTGTCCGTGGAGGCGCGCAACAGCGCGCCAAGCGGTCCCCAATAGCTGGACTGTTGGAGCCGCCCAGTCCGCTCGGGCGCTCCGGTGCCGTGGTCTGCCTCTGCTCGACTGGCCTGCTGCTGTCCGCACATGCGCACCACCGGCCAGCAGCGTGCCGAGCGCCCGAGCCTCCCCTCTTAGCCGGACTGCTGGAGCCGCCCAGTTTGCTCAGGCACGCTGCTGCTGAGCCCATTGTCTTCTTCCGAGAGACGTACTCCTATCCCCCATACCCTGATCCCCCAATCCCCCATGGTTGCTCACTTGCCGTGAATCTCTGATTTAGACAAATGTCAATATTTTCGGCACAAATCTGAATTTGTCTACACCCGGAAGCTCCTCCTATCCTTCAAGCTACTTTGATTCAGTGGAGTCTCGAGGCTGCAGGCATGCGGCAACCTCGGTTTCAATTTGTCCAGAGACAGGAGTTAGGCAGCCATGTAATTTTTTATTTGTACAATACTACACCAGCATGTAATATGTTCAATTATTACCCGTACCATACAGAAATACATATGGGCAGTAGTCGAGTGAATTCCACTTTTTACCCCATATTTATACATTTGTGACACTAATTACCCCTTCGAGTGAAAATTCGTCTAGAATACCCCTTTTGAAATCTTTGGACCCTTGTTTTTTGATGCGTGTCCATCAGGTAAGGTGTGAGGTGACGCCCTGTATCCAAAAACATGTGGACGGCCACAAGGAGTGGAACAGATAGACAAGAGAAGCTTGGACAAGATCGCCAATGATGCCCTCCGATCCTTACATTTTTTTTTACAAATCAATGACGCAACATGCCGATGCTATCGACCATAAACAAACAAAATGTAAAACTGGGGTAAAACCGTGTTAAAAGTCTCCAAAATCTGACATTTCGATAAAAGTTTCGCTAAATAGGGTAATATGTGTCACAAATGTACAACTACAAGGTAAAAAATGGAATTCACTCGCAGTAGTCACTAGATTATTTTTTATTGCAAAATAATTGAAGATTTTTATTATACAGCAACACAACTAGAACTTCTCAAGGTTTTCAGTATGCTTGTACTTCCACATTGATCTATTTCTATATGGTATTCGCAACTATGACACCATGTGGTGAGAAACTGGTTGTTTGGGCATCTTCATGTATTTCATGATTCCATCTTGCAGGTGCACGTCAACAGCGGTGCGTACAGCCGGTGGACGCTTGGGTCCTTCGTCAACGGTGAATCCCATAACAATCTTGAAACATGATGGAACCATATCCAGGTAAAAAAAAAGGTGTTTTGTGAAATTTTCATGTGTTTATTGTACCTCAATTTTTCTTAATTGCTCGTTGGTGTATAGTGATGCACTATGAAGTAAGTTATCCGGCCCGCACAAAGACCCGTCAAGCCTGCAAAGGTAGTTTCACCGCTGAAATTGCATTTTTTTCTATCATATACACTCAAATGTTTTGCATTTCCCTTGGGATTTCGGTGGATTTGAACATAACGTTTGTTTGAATTGAATCGTGCTGCATAAGAGGTAGGAGAAAATTAGCGGGCGGCTTCAGACCCTTGGTTAGTGGTTGATGTCTTGATGATTCGTTCTGCTGCAAGATGTTTTGAAACAACCATTGGTCGTTACTCATTAGGTGTTGTCTCCATTGCTATTTTACTGTATGATAAAATAATTATGGATGTTTCTTACAAATACTTGGTCATTAGGTGTCACAGTTCTTAATTGACTGTTTGGAAGTAATCGGGATACTAAAATTATCATCAAGCATTGTTTCCATTCTTTATTATTGTTCATACCAAGCTAAAAGAAGATATCTTGCAAGTAAGTTTGATATACTCGTGATACATCTTGATATATATGATATCCTTGCTGCTTTTAGGATGACAGTGTGGACTTGGATGGAACAAAGAGTTGATCAAAACCGACACCATGTATTCTTATGGATGTATGAGCCATCTCACTGTAGGTGGACCTTTTCTCGCCAGCACGACTTACTTTATTTTATGCTTTGTTGAGTGTAATCTCCAATTTTTCGTTTGCAGGTATACCATTACTCTTCTCATGGTCTTGCAGATGCACCACATATAGCTTTTCAGCCTTGCAAATTAGATATTTCGATTGATACATGCATATTGTTGGGTGTCTGTCATCCTTCAGGGTGAGATGCAGACCAAGGACGACCACTTGACGCAGAGGGATGCATGGTTGTGTAGCGGCTTCGGTTGCACATCTCATGTAACTGCCGGGATCGCGGAGAAGTGGTGGTGACAACACATGAGTGACCTAGATGGTGGCGATACTTGTGCATCCGATCTCAAGCTTCGGGGTGAAGAGCCTAGGTCTGGCCCAAGGTGGTCATACCTAGCAATGGCAATGTTTTTTTACGTTGTTATCTTGTTGAAGGCATTGTTGGATATGTTTGGACTAATTCTTTAGGG
Organism: Triticum dicoccoides; assembly: GCF_002162155.2. Classification (NCBI taxonomy): domain Eukaryota; kingdom Viridiplantae; phylum Streptophyta; class Magnoliopsida; order Poales; family Poaceae; genus Triticum; species Triticum dicoccoides. The sequence continues at coordinate 77,661,607 of NC_041382.1, read as the reverse complement.
TGCAAACCTAGATTCTTGGCTTGTTGGTTGGATCTGGTGACAACGGTGCTTGAGCGTCACTCCCTTCTTGAAGGCGTTGTTGTTTAAGAACCTCGTCGTCCATGTGGCGTCATGAAATGGTTGGCGTGGATATGATCATTGTTGTAGTTTGCGATCACATATCTATTTTTTGGGGTTTTATTTTTTATTTTTGCCTACGCATAGCTTCGGTCTTATATGACTGCTATTTGCCGGCGTGTTTTTGTGTGTGCGCGTGTGAGTTGGTTTTGTGCATCCTAACTATGCAGATGCTGAGTATGTGCTAATTATGCTTGTATCCACTTGATGCTTCATTATGAGGCATAAAATCCACCTTTGTAAAAAAGCATGTCTATTGTTGGAATATTGGTGCATTGAAAAGACTATGGGTGGAATTAACAGTTGACTGAAAATATGAAAAAAGAGTCAGGATGCTTTGCCAGCTCTTCTTGGAGCTTCTCCTAATTTCAACAAGGTAAATTTTAAGATTTCTTACAATTTTGCATTCCATTGTTTTATCGGAATCACTTATCATCTATACTATTGCACAAAAAAACCCTTGCATAATTAACCAGAGGAGGAACTTGAAGAATTGGAGGGAGCAATGTGTTAGATCAGGTTAATGTTTGATTTTCTATTAGTTCAATTTGTAAATCTTAATGTCTATTTGGAATAATTCCCTGGTGCACGTTGAATACTCTTAACATACAAAACTGGATTTTCGCATATGATTATAATATTAGTCAAGACGTGCGTGCACGTGCACGCTTACTAGTTATTAACTTACAGAAAAACAATAAACTGAGTCAGCCTAATTACTAGCAGCTTTACGCAGGCAACAGGATCCGGCTTGCCTGCTCCTTCCCCATGCTTCCATCCGTGCTCCCACTTCATCCTACGGTTGTCTTTTTTTTCTTTCCAATCTAATCTAATCATCTTCTCCCTGAATTTAAGAGGATGGGGCCGAGGTCTTATTTTATTCCAATCAAATCAAGCCATGTATGCGGGAGCATGGATGGGCGCACGCGTGGGGAGCAGGCAAGTATCGTCCCACGCAACACACACACACACACAAGGTAACTATCGCTACAGAGAAAAATCACCAAGCATTGCGCATCGAGTCCAGGTCGCCTCCATCGTCACATCGTCTTCTCTCGCCTCCTCGTTCTTCCCCATTCCGTAATCACCGCCGACAGTGGGGCGCCACTCTCCTCTTAAGATTTTCTAGCCATTTGAAAGCAATTAGTGAAGGATGAGATCCTAATTTATTGAATCCCTCCTTGATCTTCTAGAATCCCGTCCTATATATCCTCCATAGGTTAGTCTTTTCTTATTCATCTGATTCGATTTGATTCATTCTCCTTCATTCCCCATAGGCTTGACTTGAGAGAGAGAAAAGGTGGGAGAAGGGATAAAATGTTCAAGGTGTGGCAAATAATCCCTTGATATATGTCATGTTGGAACCAACCTCTTTTGGATTCCCAAAGTGTCCCTAGAAATTTATTTAATGGTCCAGCAACATTTGAAATTGGCCTTTTCAATTTTTAAAAATAGCTGGACACTCCCAAATGCTTTGGAACTTTTTGTAGCAACCAGGAATGTTGCGCAGTATTTTTGTGCCAAATTTTGTATTAAACAAAACTCATTTAGTATCTCAAATAAAATGCAAAGTAGGAAGCAAATAATCAGTTAAAAAAAGTAAAAGACCTAAACTACTGGTGAACTGGGCTCTAGGTCAACAGTGGGAGCCCAGCCCACCTCGCCACCTCCTCCTTCCTACTGCTCATCAGGAGCGCCGTGGACGTGTGAGCCCTGTCCATGGTCGCGGATGGCCACACGTCGTCCATCCCGTGGCTCCCCGACGCATATAAGGTCTCCCCGAGCCCCAGGCAAACACTAGCCACTTCCTCCTTCATTTCTCGCGCCGCTTCTTCTTCCCCCGCGAGAGACCGAGCCACCATCGCCATGGCTCCGGTGTAGCCGCGCCCACCTTCGTCCCCGCGTCGCGCCTCCCTGTCCATTCGCCTCGCGGGCGTCTTCTGCACAGTCTACGCCAAGCGCCTGGAGCCGGGGACCACGTCAGTGCTCGCTCCACCGTCGTCTTCCACTGTCAGACGCATCGGAGCTCGTCGTCGATCTGCGCCGCCCCGAGCACCTCGAGTCGCCCTCGGGCCTTCTCTGCAACGACCGTGAGCTCACCTCCGATTCCCCCCTCTACTTAACCCCTAGTTCGTCCCAAGCTAGCTCCCCACCGTAGCCGCCGTGCCCGTGCGCGACACCGTCAGAGCTCGTGCTCCCGCACGCCTATGGTTGCGTCCCCGCGCCCGCGCCCCACCCCGTCCGTGTGCGCGCCCCACTGCGCCCGGCTAGGCCCGCCGTTGCCTGTCGCCACTCGCCGCCATCTGCTGCTCGTGCTATGCTGCTACTGCTGCTTCCGCCGATGGCTGCTGCTTCCGCCGATGGCTGCTGCTGCGAGCTACGCTGCTGACTGCTACTTCTTCTGCTTTGCTCTACTGCTATGCTGATGCTGCCCCCTGCGCCAGCCCGTGCCCCGCCTTTCCCCCGTGACCGCACGCCCGCCGGAGCTCTGCCGCACGGGCCGCCCCCTGCAACCGCCTCCTCCTCGTAGCGCCGCTCCGCCCTGCCCCGCAGCACCGCCCGCAGTGCCGCGCCATGTGTGGCCATCGACATGCGCATCCCTGGCCGCGCCGATCGCCCCATCCAGCCACGCCTCGCCGGCCGTCTGGGCCTCCGCTTGCCCCCGGGTTCGCTCATACGGGCGCTCGCGCCCAACGCCCGGTACCAGCCCCGGCTGGCCCCCTGAGGCACTGCCAATAGGGCCCCACGCCCCTGTGTAAAAAAATAGGTTAAAAATAGGTATAATAAAATATAATTAATTAATTAATTAATTAATTAACTAGGATTAATTAGCCTAATTTCATGATTAGTTGAAATCTGGATTAATTAGCTAAACCTAGTGTATGACAGGGGCCCACCCCTATTGACCAGTCAACGTTGACTGGTCAATAGGGACCCCTGGACCCACATGCCAGCCGATGTGTACACTTCTGTGGATATAGAGGTGGGTACTATAGCAATTTACTAATTATTTTCAAATTAAAATAAATTCAAAAATTGTTTAAATCTTTGAAAAATCGTAGAAAATAATGCGTGACTCGGATGGAAAATTTTTATACATGAAAGTTGCTCAGAAAAATATGACGAATCCGAATACGCAGTCCGTTCAACTGCCACGCATCCCTAGCATAGCGAACCTGCAACTTTCCCCCTCCATTTCATCTATATGAAAATGCCAAACTTCGGGAAAACATTCTCGAATGTTTTTTCCCCTTTGCCGGTATCGTGTAGCACTGCGTTAGGATACCCCTAGCATCGCATCTTGCCATGTCATGCATAGTATTGCACTTGTTTGCTCTATATTTATTGTTTCTTCCCCCTCTTCTTTCTGGTAGACCTTGAGACCGCTACTGATGATGCCCCTGTGATCGACTACGTCGATGACGACCCTTCTTCCCTTTCATCGGAGCTTCCAGGAAAGCCCCCCCTTTGATCATCCCGATATCTCCCATTCCATTCTCTCATACTTGCATTATATTTTGCTACTGTAATTGACTGCTCCTATTCTGATGCAGAGCCTGCTTTTGTAAACTGCTTATTGTTACCTACCTGCTTATCCTAAACTGCTTAGTATATGTTGGTTAGTGATCCACCAGTGATCCACTAGTGACCCCCACCTTGTCCTTGTTGCCCCTGCTTCATCATCGACGACTCGATCAACATGATCGGCGACCAGAGCCCGACACCTCACATCACATCATGCCCCTTTTGTTGCTCGACTCTACAGAGCTACTATCGGGTGCCGAGGGTGATACCTCGCAACGCACTCCTGATGATAACTCTGTAGTGTAGCTATTCGGTCGTGGTCATCGAGGGTGGTTCCTCCTTCACCATTCCCAATACGGCTCTATCCTGCAACACCTCAAGTGTGAACCTCGAGGGTGGTTCCTCATATGTTCACCTTGATGATTACATCGAGTGGAATCCATCGAGGGTGATTCCTCGGGTTTCCCCCTTGATGTTTTGGATACACGGTTACCCGGACTTTACTGAGACCATTGTTGAAGTCGGGTCGGCCCTGAGGGGTACCCGCGAGTTGATGTGAAAGTCGGACGGGCCCGTAGAGCACCCGTGAGTTTTCTACGTGGCACAGCCAGGCATTCTGGGCCCTTGCCGTAAGTCCATGAGACGGGGCGACGTGGTCACATTACCGTGAGTCTCTACTTGTCTTCGCGAGCCCCCAATGCACTAACAGGTTTGGGTATTTGTTCTGAGTTGGCCTCTGGCCTTTACGCACTAACCACCACGGGAGAATAGTTATGGGCCTCGATGTCACAATATCAGCCGAAGCTTTGTCAGACGTCCAGTTCAGCATGGCGGCATGGTCGGATCGCGTCGACCATCCGAGGTGGCGCTGGTATTCACCCTGCGCGCAATGACCCAGAGTGCAACGGGCGATGGGCCCAAGACCCCAGAGCGCTTATGATGTAGACCGGCGAGGACCTCTCTACTGAGCCTAGGTAGGGTTACGACGTGTTGATCTTACAAGGCCGGGCATCACCCAGGAAAGTGTGTCCGGCCAGAGTGATCGAGCGTGTTGGGTAACATGGTGCACCCCTGCAGGGAAGTTATATATTCGAATATCGTGTCCACGGTAATGGACGTTCATACTTGTATCCCGATCTTATATAACTAGAATCGGATACTTGAGACATGTGATGGATATGTGGCTCCGAGATTGCTTTCTCGCAGGGAGTCGAGGAAGGATCTCTGGACGTTAATACTACAACATGTTTGTTAAATATAAACTGCTATTCTATACTCTTATGAATGGTGCAAGATGGTTGGAGCTGCTTGAAGATGCTAGTCTTCGATAGGCTAGGCTTTCCCCTATACTATGGCATTCTGCAGTTCAGTCCATAGATACAACCCTTCCATTTGATACCAATGCATACTTAGTATAGATCTGATGCTTGCGAGTACTTTGGATGAGTACTCACGGTTGCTTTGCTACCTCCTTTTCCCCTTTCTTCCTTCTTTCCAGTTGTTGCAACCAGTTGGTGGATCCCGGGAGCTAGATGCCACCGCCGACGGATACTACTACATGGAGGCCGCCGAAGACCAGGAGTAGTTAGGAAGTCCCAGGCAGGAGGCCTTGCCTCTTCGATCGTCGTTGCTTTTGTGTTTGCCTTCTTAAGGCATCCTTGTCTAACTTTATGTCTGTAGTCAGATATTGTTGCTTCCGCTGACTCTTGTGTATCGAGCTTGTATTCGAGCCCTCGAGGCTCCTGGCTTGTAATAAAGCTTATATTATTTTAATTTGTGTCTAGAGTTGTGTTGTGATATCTTCTCGCGAGTCCCTGATCTTGGTCGTACACATTTCGTGCATGATTAGTGTATGGTCAAATCGGGGGCGTCACAAGTTGATATCAGAGCCGACTGCCTGTAGGAACCCCCTTTCCAAGTCCTTGGCCAAAGTTGAGTCTAGTTCTTGAAAAACTATTTTACTAACATGGTTGTGCGGCTTACGGGCCCCATGTCGCCATCGGGTGGTATTAATATATTTTATTCCTCGTCTATACTCTGGGAATCTGACCTCTCTTCCATTCGGGTTAAATGATTTTACTAACTCTAACTCTAGGTGTCGGTGTCAAAACCGACGGATCTCGGGTAGGGGGTCCCGAACTGTGCGTCTAAGGCGGATGGTAACAGGAGGTAGGGGACACGATGTTTACCCAGGTTCGGGCCCTCTTGATGGAGGTAATACCCTACGTCCTGCTCGATTGTTCTTGATGATATGAGTATTACAAGAGTTGATCTACCACGAGATCATAGAGGCTAAATCCTAGAAGCTAGCCTATGGTATGATTGTATGTTGTCCTACGGACTAAACCCTCCGGTTTATATAGACACCGGAGGGGGCTAGGGTTACATAAAGTCGGTTACAAGGGAGGAGATCTGCACATCCGTATTGCCTAGCTTGCCTTCCACGCCAACTAGAGTCCCATCCGGACACGAGACGAAGTCTTCAATCTTGTATCTTCATAGTCCATCAGTCCGGCCAAAGGATATAGTCCGGCTGTTTGGAGACCCCCTAATCCAGGACTCCCTTAATAGCCCCTGAACCAGGCTTCAATGACGATGAGTCCGGCGCGCAGTATTGTCTTCGGCATTGCAAGGCGAGTTCTTCTCCAAATCTTGAATATCTGTTAAGTAGTGTCCGGTTCCCATAAATGTTGGACTTCTTGGCTTCTGTGCTTAATAAGGGCCATCTTCCATGCGTCGAGCGAATGCGAGGAGCCAGGGCGTTTTTACATTCGCCCCCCTAGCCAGGTAAATAAATTGTCTATTAAAGGGATGGGGATTCTTAGATCCAATCCACACCATCCTCCCCCAGCGAGAATATATCGGAGCGCGCTCGGAAAAAAATCCATTCCATCATGGCCGACCACCGCAGCTCCTCCTCCCGCCCCCGTAGCCCTAGGCCCGGTGATTGGGAGAGGTGTTCCGTCCCGCACAGTCGTTTAGTAGAGCTGCAGACCCTGGGATTTCTCCCTCCAGCGTATATGGTCCCCGTCCGAGCCGGGCTCGCCACCTATAATGGCGGGGAGCAAGCGGAGAGATTCCCTTGCCCCTTTAATGGGGAGTGGGTGTGCCTTGTCCCTTACTTACTAAGGGGACTCGGATTTCCAATTCATCCGTTCCTCCGCGGGCTCCTGGAGTTTTACAGCCTCCAACTGCATAATTTCACCCCTGCTTCCATATTACACATCGCCGATTACGTTGCCCTTTGTGAGCTATTTTTGGGCTGCGAGGCTCATTTCAAGCTATGGAAAAGGTTATTTTGCCTTGTGCCCCGCACACATAAGGGGTCACTTTATCAGGTGGGCGAAGCCGAAATATGGCGCATCACCGAGACCGGATACCTATCCGGCACTCCAAAGAAGACGTCTGAAGACTGGCCTTCAGAGTGGTTTTATATGGAGGACGTCCCCCTTCCAGACCCTGTTCGGCGGGGTCTTCCTGAGTTCAACAATGCTCCTATGAAGAAACGCCGAAGCTGGCGCCCACGGAGCCCCCAGGAGAAAGACAACGGAGAAGTCCTTTACCTGATGAACCGGATTAAAGCGCTGGCTCAATCAGGTTTGACAATAATCGAGGTTATGTCAATATGCATAATGCGGGGAGTGCAACCACTTCAATATTGAGGGCACCCCTGTGGTGTTTTAACGGGGAAGATGATGCCACCCGTTGCGGGCGTAAGGGACCAGACTCCGCTGCTGCTTTAGCGAAAATTCTGTCCGAGTTGTTCAAGGGAGAGGAAGAGGAGTTCATCCGTATCAAGCCACGTGATGGATTCTCCATGTACAACCCTCCAAGCTGGGTGAGTTATACCTGTTTACTCCCATTCTTCCCGCATTCTTCGTCGTAGGTACTCATCTTGCCATCTTACGGCAGGAACTGCGAAAAGCTGTAAGGGAGGTCAACAGCCCATCTCCATAACCAGAGGACCCTGGCCGGGCCCTCGGTCCCGGACTCAAAGAGGATCCGGACATATTCATGGAGCTGATAGACAGGAAATTCTATCAATTGAGCTGCGATGACGCCATGGTGGCCATAACAGCCGACTATCCCGGACTGCTCCCTGCGTCACACGTAAGAAAAACCAAAATCCCAACTCCAAAAATAGGATCCCCCTTTAGACACTTCACCTACCGTACACATATGGTGTTTTAAAGGGAAGGCATTCGGGACGCCGTGCCGAACCCGCAGCAACTCGCCAACAAGAGGCACCGAAGCTGGGTAGGCCAAAAAGGAAGGCGGTCAGGACGGAGACGCCGGCGCAGAGGTATGACACAAAATCTCGCTCCGTGGTTGTCGTCTTTCTCAAAATGTAACGACGTCCATGTTTCTTTAATAGAAAAAACGCTCGCCAGACTATATCCGGAGAGGCTGCCGATCACGCCTCCACCAGTCGGGCTCCAGGGCCGGACATAGAGGTGGAAGCCAACATGGGGCGGACGCCGGATGCTCCTCCTACAGAGGATGCGGATGGACTATCCGCTACAAGTTCAGAAGTGGAGAGCGCCATGAATCACAGGCGTCACCGGGCCATACTCCGTGACGCTTGTTTCTCGCCAGAGGCATTTGATGCCTTCAATTCTGGAGACACGTACATCCATGCTGCTCAAAATGGTCTAGCCAGAGCCATGGACCAGTATGTCAGGGATATACGGGTAAGCAAATCTGACGATTATATGTATCAGTAGCCCCTGTGACTTGAAACAGTTGACGCAACTGATTTAAGGATCATTATTTGTGCAGGTTCTTACGGAGAAGAATTTCCAATTGTCTCAAGAGCTGGATGAGTGCAAGGCCCAGCTGGAAGCCGCTGTTGCCGCATTGAAGGAGTCCAAAAAGGGTCCCCCTGGTAACGCTTTTGTCTATTGCAAAGAATATGGGTACCAGGTAGTATGTGGCACGTATTCACACCTAACAATAGATGTTGCAGGTGGCCCCGGAGTGAATCCAGAGGCCGTGGAGGCAGATACGACACGTGATGATCGACAGCGAAATGCTGGCGAGCGCGTGTTGACGCGAGTCAGGCAGGAGAAAAATGATCTCCAAGACACCAATATCTGGCTGGGCGTGGAACTGAAGGATGTCTGAGCCCAGCTTGTGGACTCCGTGAAGGAGAATAAACAGCTTCGGCGCGGCATTTTTAGTAAGTGCTTGAACGAACTTTTTAAAGGAGTTCGGCGAAGAAGCCTGCTAACAGCATTATGTCTGCAGGTATACTGACGGGTCGTCCTGTGGAGGAGATGCCCGGGTCTTCGGGTTATCTTCTACCAGAGCTCTCACAACTGCACGAACAAGTTCAGCAGGTGATGCAGGGTATTGCCCAAGCCTTGTGGCCATCCGCGTCCCCGCCAGGAGGCATGGGGGAGCTTATAGAGGAGCTCAAGGGAGCGCGGCGGCGCTTCCGATTATGGAAGATATCAGCCTGCCGACAAGGTGCAAGGGAAGCCTGGGCTATGGTGAAGACACGATATACCAAGGCTGACCCAAACCACATGGCCGAGGTCGGACTTGTGGGGCCTGATGGGAAAGAGATCCCCGTCAGTTTAGTGTATGATCAAGTAGAATTAGCCGCGAAGTATTCCCATTAGGATTGTAGGCTAGACAGCCTGTTGGATGGTATAGAGGAAGAATTTAATCAGTCTTAGTGACTATGTACTTCAAGTGACATATGTAATGTCCCTAGCCGGATTGTAAATCATTTGTCATGGCGGACCTTTTCGCTTCGACCTCTGGACCCGATAGTCTGGAGTGTATCCGAATACCCACTCGGTTATGTAAAAACCGGGGTATGCATGGAAACCAGGCGTAGGGGTCATAAGTGCTTGAACAGACAAGTACCCAACTAGCTATGTTATATTACATGGATAGTAAGAAACATCTTCTAGGGAGAATAGTTCTGTTAAGGGTTCCTTTCCCTGGGTACGCATGCCCTAATGTGCATGTCCGAACTGCGAGACGCAGGCTAAAAACATCTGGGGGCGTGTAGTAAATTAAATGAAAGTCGTCTTTTATTCACCGACCGAATATTCCCTTAAGAACGCTAGCTTTTGGCTTCACCCAGTCTGAGGTACACGTCCGGCTGACCCAGCAGTAACAATCGCAGAGGTGCTCCCCTTATGCTGTAGCCGAATTAACGGGAACGTAGGGCATAAATACAAGAGCCAGGCAACCCAGCTTGGCCAAAACTTAAGTCATATCGATGCATATATTGGCAAAAAAGGTACATGCGGAAGAATAACACATGTGCGGGGCATAAAGCCCAGAAAGATAATTAGATTAAGCTTCTGTATAAGAAGCCCCCAGGTATATTGAGCATGGTTAGCGCGTCAAGATTGTGTAACCAAGACACAAGTTTAGCCCTTTAGGGCCTTGAAGAGAAAAAAAGAGAAAGAAAGAGAGAAAAAACAGATGCGCAAAAAATTGATGGAGGTAAGGAGACGAACATAGAGTCTGGCGCTAGGCGTAGAATCTTCGGAGTCTGGCTGCATTCCATGGGTTTGGCTCGAGTCGGTTATCCGATGCATCCCACAGACGGTATGCTCCGCCGGTCAGAACCTGGTCGATAATGAAGGGACCTTCCCATTTGGGCTTGAGCTTGTTATTTTTCTTCTCCGACAGGCATAGAACTAGTTTGCCAACGTTATAGGTTTTGGCCCGCACTTCTCTGCTTTGATACCTTCAAGCCTGTTGCTGATAGAATGCGGAACAGGCTTTTGCCACGTTGCGCTCCTCCTCCAGGGCATCCAAACTGTCCTGCCGATCGAGCTCGGCCTCTCTTTCTTCGTACATGCGCACTCGAGGTGAGTCATGAATTATGTCGCAAGGCAGCACCGCCTCAGCGCCGTACACCATAAAAAACGGTGTGTATCCGGTAGTGCGATTCGGCGTGGTCCGCAGCCCCCATAGTACGGAGTCGAGCTCCTCTACCCAATGAGTGTCTGATTCCTTTAAGGACCGCACTAATCTGGGTTTAATGCCGCTCATGATAAGATCATTCGCTTGTTCGACTTGACCGTTAGTTTGCGGATGATAGACAGAAGCATAATCGAGCTTGATGCCCATGTTGCTGCACCAAAATTTCACCTCGTCGGCTGTAAAGTTCGTGCCGTTGTCAGTGATGATGCTGTGGGGGACGCCATAATGGTGTACAACCCCGGATATGAAGTCTATCACCGGTCCAGATTCAACCGTTTTGACAGGTTTGGCTTCTATCCATTTGGTGAATTTATCCACCATGACCAGTAAGTATTTTTTCTTATGGGTTCCCCTTTGAGGGGTCCGACCATATCAAGCCCCCAAACAACAAAGGGCCAAGTAATGGGGATTGTTTGGAGGGCGGTAGGTGGCATGTGTCTTTGGTTTGCAAAAAGCTGGCAACGGACACAATGTTGTACCAGATGCTGTGCATCTGCCTGGGCTGTCGGCCAATAAAAACCTGTACGGAAGGCCTTGCTTACAAGGGCCCGGGCTGTGGCGTGGTGGCCGCCGAGTCCGGCATGGATTTCTGCCAAAAGCTTCCGCCCTTCCTCTTCGGAGATGCACCTTTGAAGGACTCCGGTTGTGCTTTTCTTATAAAGCTCGCCCTCGTGGACCTTGTAGGCTTTAGATAGCCGCACTATGCAACGTGCCTCATTTTGGTCCTCGGGTAGTTCCTGCCTAGTTAGGTAGGCCAGGAATGGTTCTGTCCACGGGGCGATGACGACCATTATCACGTGGGCTGAAGGTGTTATTTCGATGGCAGAGCCTCCGATTGTGTCAGAGTGTTCGGTATCTGGGGTTGTGGCCGGGTACGGACTATTTTTGCCCGTGTCCACTTCCCATACCACAGATGGTTTAAACAGTCTTTCCAGGAAGATGTTCGGTGGGACAGGGCCGCGTCTAGCACCGATACGGGCGAGGATGTCCGCCGTCTGGTTGTTTTCCCGAGCCACATGGTGGAATTCAAGCCCCTCGAACCGATCTGACATTTTGAGGATGGTGTTGCGGTATGCCGCCATTTTTGGATCCTTGGCATCGAAGTCTCCATTTATTTGGGATATTGCAAGGTTCGAGTCCCCACGCACCTCTAGGCGTTGGATGCCCATGGAGACTGCCATCCGGAGACCGTGTAATAGGGCATCGTATTCGGCTGCGTTATTGGAGTCTGTGTATAGTATTTGGAGTACGTATTGCACTATATCTCCGGTGGGGGACATTAGGACGATGCCAGCCCCTAGACCAGCCAGCATTTTAGAGCCATCGAAGTGCATGATCCAATTGGAGTATGCGCCGTACTCTTTAGGGAGTTCGGCTTCCGTCCATTCGGCGACGAAATCGTCCAATACTTGCGACTTAATGGCTCACCGTGGTTTGTATGTTATGTCGAATGGGAGGAGCTCGATGGCCCATTTGGCAATCGGACCTGTGGCATCGCGGTTGTTTATTATGTCACTGAGTGGTACTTCGGAGGCCACCGTGATTGAACACTCTTGAAAGTAGTGGCGTAATTTCCGGGATGCCATGAATACCGCGTATGCTATCTTTTGATAATATGGGTACCGTGATTTGCATGGAGTGAGGACAGTGGATACATAATATACCGGCTTTTGAAGTGGGAATTTATGTCCGTCCATCTCTCGTTTGACGACGAGCACTGCGCTTACAACTTGATGAGTTGCCGCTATATATAATAGCATTGGTTCGCCAATAGTTGGCGCGGCCAAGATTGGGTTGGTGGCCAGGATGGCTTTTATTTCTTCCAGTCCGGCCGTGGCTGCGTCCGTCCACTCGAAGTGTTCGGTGCGCTGAAGAAGGCGATAAAGGGGAAGTGCCTTTTCTCCTAATTGGGAGATAAAGCGGCTTAAAGCCGCCACACATCCAGTTAATTTCTGGATTTGCTTGAGGTCAGTTGGGATAGCCAACTGTGACAGAGCTCGGGTTTTAGTGGGATTTGCTTCAATTCCTCTACTGGAGACAATGAAGCCCAGGAGCTTTCCGGCGGGAACGCCGAAAACGCATTTTTCCGGATTGAGCTTAATGTCGTATGTTCGGAGATTGGTGAACGTGAGCCTCAAGTCGTCTATTAAAGAGTCAACATGTCTGGTTTTAATGACCACATCGTCTACATATGCCTCCACAGTCTTACCGATCTGCTTTTCCAGACATGTCTGGATCATGCGCTGATATGTTGCGCCGACGTTTTTGAGCCCGAAGGGCATTGTGTTAAAACAGAAGGGGCCGTATGGCGTGATAAATGCCGTTGCGGCTTGATCAGACTCTGCCATCTTAATCTGGTGGTAACCAGAGTATGCATCGAGGAAGCACAATGATTCGTGTCCTGCGGTAGCGTTGATGATTTGATTGATGCGAGGGAGTGGGAAGGGATCCTTTGGGCAAGCCTTATTAAGGTCTTTGAAGTCGACGCATAGGCGCCAGGATTTGTCCTTCTTTGGTACCATCACCAGGTTTGCTAGCCAGTCCGGATGTTTTATTTCTTTAATAAATCCGGCCTCCAGTAGCTTGGCTAGCTCCTCTCCCATGGCTTGTTGCTTAGGTTCAGAGAAACGCCGAAGAGTCTGCTTGACCGGCTTGAATCCTTTTAGAATATTAAGGCTATGCTCGGCCAATCTGCGTGGGATTCCTGGCATGTCTGAAGGATGCCAGGAGAATATATCCCAATTCTCGCGCAGAAACTCCCGTAGTGCGACGTCTACAGCGGGGTTTAACTGTGCCTCGATGGATGCTGTTTTTGTGGGGTCCATTGGATGGACTTGGAATTTGACTATTTCGTCCGCTGGTTTAAAGGAGGTGGATTTGGATCTTTTGTCTAGTATCACGTCGTCCCTGTCCACCGTGGAGCGCAACGCGGTTAACTCCTCCGCCACAAGGGCTTCGGATAATGCCTCGAGGGCTAGTGCGACTGTTTTGTCTTCGGCGCGGAGTGCTATGTCCGGATCACTAACTAGAGTGATGATTCCATTGGGTCCGGGCATTTTGAGCTTCATGTACCTGTAATGGGGTATGGCTTGAAAAATCGTGACTGCCTCCCGCCCTAGAAGGGCGTGGTATCCGCTACTGAACGGGGCCACTTGGAATGTAATTTCTTCGGACCTGTAATTCTCTGGAGCGTCGAATACCACATCAAGTGTGATTTTCCCAGCGCAACGTGCCTCCCGACTAGGGATGATTCCTCGGAAGGTCGTACTGCTTTGCTCAATACGGTTGCTGTCTATTTCCATTTTTTGGAGAGTTTCCTCATAAATGAGGTTTAATCCGCTGCCGCCGTCCATGAGCACCTTAGTGAGCCGAAAGCCGTCCACAATTGGACTGAGGACCAAAGCGGCTGGTGTTCGGGCTGTTCGGAATTTAGGTTCATCACTGGCATTGAAGGTGATAGCCGTGTCGCTCCATGGATTTATTGCTGCCACGTGGCAGATTTCGGCAAGGCTGCGGAGTGCTCGCTTACGCCTATTATTTGAGGCGAAGGTCTTGAAGACCGTTAATACTGTATTGTTATTCGCGGGAAGGTGCTCTGAGGTATTTTGGGTGAGGAGATCCTCACCGCTTTTGGCCACCTGCCGGAGTACCCAACATGCTCTGAGGCTGTGTGTTGATATGGTATCCGCTATACTATGGATTTTGCAGGGCCCGTTAAGCCATCCCTCCAATACGGTTCCACGCCCTGTAGTGGGCTTTTGCTTCTTTGTAGTTGAGTCGGGCAACTTATGAGAGTGCACCCTTTTAGTCCGGACTGGGGGTTTTGTCAGAGCCAGATTATCCCAAAATTGTGTTTGGGTTTTCCAGGCACTTTCTATCGCACAGTATTTCCGTACTATGGTCGCCAAGTCTGCGAAGTGTGTTATGTCACGATGACTTATGGCGTTGAGGACTCCCTTGTCCGTGCAATTGTTGCAAAAGAACGAAATTGCATCTTCCTCACGACAGTCCTTGACCTTGTTCATTACAAGGAGTAATCTGGCCCAATAGTGATGTACTGTCTCTTGGGGCGCTTGCCTAATGTGGGAAAGATCGTTTGTATCTGGGTGGGTGGGTGGATTTAAGTCCAGCCCTTGACCCAATCTGTGATCCCGGGGCAGGGGAGTTTCCGATCTTGGAAGTTCGGGCTCCGGGATGTTGCCCTGTGGGTTTGGTATGTGGCCTGATTCTGGATTCAGGGTTAGGGCGGTGTCCTCCCATGAGCGAGTATCCGGCTCGGGGAGCTCAGGAATCCGGACATAGTTCGCCCTCAGGATAGAGGGAGAATCGCCGCATTGCTCCTCCACCATCGCTATCTGATGGGTGACCGGCGGAGAGTTAATCTCCCTTTGGTCGGGTTTAAGCCCGATACGATCGTAGTCTATACTGACTCCCAGAGCGGCGATGCGATCCAAGAGCTCGTTCAAAGAGGAGAGCTCCATTGGATCCATCTGCTCGATGAATTTCGAGCTGATGTGGAGGCTATTTTCGATGACCCGAGAAGTCATCGTCTGCGCCGCGGCCGAGCGGGCGGTCATGACGAAGCCGCCTAGTCGGAGAGTTTGGCCTACAGCCAGGGCTCCCCTAGAGGTGATGTTGTCCTTGACAACGAGGCGAGCCATCCTCCTTATGATGACGACACAGTGGAACTCTCAATGAAAGCACCAATATCGGTGTCAAAACCGGCGGATCTCGGGTAGGGGGTCCTGAACTGTGCGTCTAAGGCGGATGGTAACAGGAGGCAGGGGACACGATGTTTACCCAGGTTCGGGCCCTCTTGATGGAGTAATACCCTACGTCCTGCTTGATTGTTCTTGATGCTATGAGTATTACAAGAGTTGATCTACCACGAGATCAGAGAGGCTAAATCCTAGAAGCTAGCCTATGGTATGATTGTATGTTGTCCTACGGACTAAACCCTCCGGTTTATATAGACATCGGAGGGGGCTAGGGTTACATAAAGTCGGTTACAAGGGAGGAGATCTACACATCCGTATTGCCTAGCTTGCCTTCCACGCCAAGTAGAGTCCCATCCGGACACGAGACGAAGTCTTCAATCTTGTATCTTCATAGTCCATTAGTCCGGCCAAAGGATATAGTCTGGTTGTCCGGAGACCCCCTAATCCAGGACTCCCTCACTAGGTTCTCGTAAATACTTTCTCCTGGAGAGGCTCTCACTTCAGATGATTGCTTGGTGCACCAGAAAATTCTGAAGATACTCTCTGATGTTTTCCCGAGACCCTTGTGCCCTTTGTCGTTGTGATCCCTACCACTGATAAATCCTTGTGGGTAACATCCTACATTTGTCGTTCATACCTTCATCCCCAGTTGCTCTTGTTATTACAAGATGTCCTGAAATACTCTTCGATGTTTCGAGAATCCTTTATGCTTACTGCCCTGCAGTTCCTTGCCGCATGAATACCCCTACAGATATTTACTCGCGCTTACCGAGTATCCGTTCATCCATAATTGTTCATGGGTTTCACAAGGTACTTTGAAGTACTAACCGATCTTCCGATAATCCTCTCCAACTATTGCTCTGCAAATACTTATCTGCTTGCATTATGGTTACTTCCATATGTCTAGCAATACTCATTAGCATCCTTTGTCTTTGTAATTTCGAGCATTTAATTCGATTTGTTTGTGAATGATCGCGATCATCAGTCCTATTTAGAATTCTTCCCTTGGTTCAGACATCACTCTGGACATGAGCTGGTGTTCAGTGAATCAAGCCTTGATTGATTGTCATTCTGAGTCTATTCAACTTATCCATCCTTAATCAGAGCGTTTGCTTCTGATCCCTTGATTTGGAAATCATAATTCCTTTGCATTTGAGCTTGAATTAGTCAGTTGTTTCTATAGTATGATCTTCTTGCATTCTTTCTTCTTATAGTTGAGTACCGATGCTCACATCAGATCCCTTGTGGACCACCAGATCCTTTGTTGGGTTTTACCCGACAATGTCCTTCATATTCAATAACCTTGTGAGCCTTTCCTCGGATACATAATTCCTTTGGTAAGTTGTATCCTCTGCTTCCTCAACCATGCTCTACTTTCGAGCTTGTGTTAATTACTCCTGAAGATTGCAGTATATGTTCCTAAGATACCCTGATGGGTTGAACCTATGCCTTCCATAATCTTTGTGAACTCAGAAACTTCTACGGGTCATACTCTACTGGTGTTATGCCAGTTAAAATCTCAACACTACGGCGTCGTCGAAGATGAGAAGTGGATGAAAGGTTATGCATTGGAGAAGTGGGAGTCGACCTTGAACTTTGTGTTCATTCCCATGGACACGATGTGGAACTTATCATGGAAGCTTCTTGTAATATTAATAATCCCCTTGTGATAAGTTCATCTTGTATCTATGTTTGGTCCTTTGCAACCGTGGTTCTAACCATATCGTTCTTTGATCCCATTTCTTGGACAAGTTGAAGTACTTGTCTTCCGGAGATCATTTCACCTGTCCAACCTCTATTCTGCTCTACCCTTGAGTACTATCCTCTGGTATCTTGAGAATATCATGGAAGTACATAACTTCTTATGAGTTTGATAACCCACAAGTATAGGGGATCGCAACAATTTTCGAGGGTAGAGTATTCGACCCAAATTTATAGATTCGACACAAGGGGAGCCAAAGAATATTTGAAGGTGTTAGCAGTTGAGTTGTCAATTCAACCACACCTGGAGATTAATTATCTGCAGCAAAGTGATCAGTAGCAAAGTAGTTTGATAGTTTTGATAGTAGTGACAGCAGCAATAGTAACAGTAATAGTGATAGCAGTAATTTTGTAGCAAGTGTAACGGTGATGATAGTAGTAGTTACTTAGCAGAAACAATATAGGATAAATTCGTAGGCATTGGATCCATGACTTGTTGGATGATATTCATCATGTGACAGTTATAACCTAGGGCGATACGGCACTAGCTCCAGTTCATCAATATAATGCAGGCATGTATTTCGTAAATAGTCATACGTGCTTTATTAAAAGTACTTGCATGACATCTTTTGTCCTACCCTCCTATGGCAGCGGGGTCCATATTGGAAACTAAGGGATATTAAGGCCTCCTTTTAATAGAGAACCGGAACAAAACATTAACACATAGTGAATACATGAACTCCTCAAACTACGACCATCACCGGGAGTGGGCTCGGTTGTTGTCACTCCGGGGTTGCTGGATCATAACACGTAGTAGGTGACTATAACTTGCAAGATCAGATCTAACACATGGATATAATGATGAATGCATAAACGGTTCAGATCTGAGTTCATGGCACCCGGGCCGAAAGTGATAGCATTAAGTATAGCAAAGTCATAGCAACATCAATCTAAGAACATAGTGGATACTAGGGATCAGGCCCTAACAAAACTAACTCGATTACATGATGAATTTCATCCATCTCCTCACCGACCAGTGAGCCTACGAAGGAATTACTCACTCCCGGTGGGGAGCATCATGGAATTGGCGATGGAGAAGGGTTGGTGATGACGGAGAATGAAGACCCCCCCTCTCCGGAGCCCCAAATGGACTCCAGAGCTGCCCTCCCGAGGAAGAACAGGGCTTGGCGGTGGCTCTGTCTCGTGGATCGTAATAATTCTTTCTCCTTGATTTTTTTCTGGAAATATGTGATTTTATAGTGTCAGGGTTGAGGTCTGCGAGGCCACCAGGTGGGTACAACCCACCTGGGCGCGCCAGGAGAGGGGGGCATGCCCTAGTGGGTTGTGCCCACCTAGGGACCCCTCTCGGATGGGTCTTGGCTCCAGTAATTCTTATTATTGATATAAAAAATCCTCGCAAAGTTTCGTTCCATTCCGAGAACTTTTATTTCTGCACAAAAACAACACCATTGTAGTTCTGCTGAAAACAACGTCAGTCCGGGGTTTGTTTCATTCAAATCATGCAAATTAGAGTCCAAAACAAGAGGAAAAGCGTGAGAAAAAGTAGATACGTTGGAGACGTATCAACTCCCCCAAGCTTAAACCTTTGCTTGTCCTCAAGCAATTCAGTTGATAAACTGAAAGTGAGAAAGAAAAACTTTTACGAACTCTTTTGCTCTTGTTTGCATAAATAAGCTTAAACAGCACCCAGGTTTTCGGCCAACATTATAACTAACCATGTCAACAATAACTCTTAAAGATTATAATGACTCATATCAATGACATAATCAGCTAGCAAGCAATAATAAGATATCTCAACCGGCAACACGTTGTCAAAACAACCATGATATAATATGACAATAGTGGTATCTCGCTAGCCCTTTCTGAGACCGCAAAACATAAATGCAGAGCACCTCCAAAGTTCAAGCAGCGACTAAACATTGTAATTCATGGTAGAAAAGATCCAGTCATGATGCACTAACATTAGCTACACACAATGCATAAATCATGAAAGTTGTGCTTTGCTCAGTTTCTGGCGCTTGTTTTTAGAAGGTGTGACACAACATAAAAGTAAATAGATAGTCCCTTCATAGAGGGAAGCAGTGATTTGCAGAGGTGCCAGAGCTCAATTTTTAAAACAGAGGTAAATGATTATTTTGAGGCATGCACCCTTCTTATCCACTTCACAACCATCAGTTATCAACATCTTCCATGCTAAGCACGCTAGTGGCGGTTCCCAAGCGATAAGAGTAAAGGTTTTGACTCCATTGGGAGTTTTTGTTTGATTATTTCAGAGATGAACTCTTTTTCATGTTTGCAGTTTGGGACTGGGCATCCCTATTACCGCCCTTTTCTCGTACGATGGTGAGTGAATAAACACTCGACCTGAGAATAACCCGCTTAGCATGGAAGATACCGACCACCTCCTGTCGTTCCATGAATGATCCAGGCACACAAAAAGGATAGTTTTTAGAAGTTTTTAGAGGTGGCACATGCAAATTTACTTAGAACGGCAGGGTAATACCGTATATAGGTAGGTATGGTGGACTCATCTGGAATAAACTTTGGGTTCAAGATTTTTGATGTACAAGCAGAATTCCCACTTAGTATAGGCGACGGTTGGCAACTTAGATTGAGAAGCGGCCAGCTAGAGAGCAACAATGATCATAACCATGCATTATGCACAAGTCACATTGGACACTAGCATGAGTAGGATATGATCACCATGAACATAAATATCATAGAGGCTTGATGGCAGCTAGAACTATGTCGGTATTTCCCTAGAGAGGGAGGGATGATGTAACACAGCGACGGTAGAGTATTTCCCTCAGTTACGAAATGAAGGTATCGAACTAGTAGGATGACCAAGCAACACAACATAAACATCACCTGCACACAAATAACAAGACCTCTTAACCCGGCGAGTTAAAGGGGTTGTCAATCCCTTTCGGGTAACACCGCCAGAAATTGGCAAGCAGACGTGAGATAAATTGTAATAGGTTGAAATAATGGATCGCAAATAAATAAAGTGCATCAAGGTATTTTTGTATTTTTGGTTTAATAGATCTGAATAAAAATGCAAAGGAAAAGTAGATCGCAAAGGCAAATATATGAGAAATAAGACCCGGGGCCCGTAGGTTTCACTAGTGGCTTCTCTCGAGAAAACAGAAAACGGTGGGTGAACAAATTACTGTTGGGCAATTGATAGAACTTCAAATACTCATGACGATATCCAGGCAATGATCATTACATATGCATCACGTCCAAGATTAGCAGACCGACTCCTGCCTGCATCTACTACTATTACTCCACACATCGACCGCTATCCAGCATGCATCTAGTGTATTAAGTTCATGGAAAAATGGAGTAATGCAATAAGAACGCTGACATGATGTAGAGAAGATCCGTTTATCTATATGGGGGTAGATATAGATCTCGTCTTTTTATCCTTACACTACTAGAAAAAATCCTAGTAGTAGCGTGGGTTTAATGCCTATTAGTAGCGCAGGGAACCGTGCTACTAGTAAGGCGCTACAGCTATTACTTAGTAGTAGCGCGTGTGGCACACGCTACTGCTAAGACATATAGCCGCAGCACGTGTTTACTCCAGCGCTACTGCTAATCTAACTAGTAGTAGCGTGTTTCCTGTCCATCGCTACTAGTATTATTTTTTTCATTTTTTATTTTTAGTGTATTTATACACCATTATACAAATTTTGGTATAATACCAATTATGAGGTTGTTATATCAATATGTCCATAACAGTGTGTCAAATGAAGGTGGATTAGGTTCAAGTGGAGGCCACATGTGGTGCATGTCAAAACTATACTACTAATCCAAACTTGATCTAGTTTGGACTAGTAGTACTTTCGATGTGCACCACATGTTGCCTCCACTTGAATCTAATCCGCCAACACAAGCTATTTAATCATCATCATAGTCATTACCACCAACAGTAGCTATTTAATCATCATAGTCATAGTGTAGCACACATCATCATCTTCAAACTCATTCTAGCTAGCTAATCATGATCAACACTAGCTGCGGTAGCTATCTAATCACCACCAACACTAGCTAATAATAATCATCATAGTCATTACCACCAACACTAGCTATTTGATCATCGTAACTCATTTCTAGCTAGCTAATCACTCCTGCTGCTCTCTCTCAGGTAAAATAGCATAAAACATTTGTAGAACTCCTGCTTCATCATGTTGGAGCATGCAGATGAACCTGTCTCCTAATCGCGGGCTGCGCTTTTGATTGCTGCCCCCTAGTACTTCTCTGCGATCATTCACAATTTTGCTCCAGTCTTTCACTATTAAGCATTCCTCGCTTTTAGAAATCCTGAATGCACTGAAGTGCACTGTAGGATGTCTTGGCCGTAAGCTAACCATTCTCATGCGACCTTTAGTCTCGATCCAATGAGGCACAACATTCATCGGGAGTCCCTGTTGAAGAACATCGTATAGTAACATACTTAGCAATGAAGGTTAGCTTAAAATAATGTATGCAAAAGATGCACTGAGGACAAATAGTAAACATTTTACCATCTTTCCTAAATAGATGTGACCGTAGTTCAATACGAACACTATTGGTCGCATGTTTTGAGTACTAAGATTTTTAACTCCAGGAAAATAATTTGTCTTGACAGTATGAAGATCCTCAAGCCATGAAACATAATGACCTATCTCCTCCCAGTTTAGTTCAGCCCCGGGACAGTGGACGGTCATGTCTACCAAGCGCCGGACATGTTTGCTTGAATGGAAATAAGCTGTCAATAGAAATTAGTTGTCAACTATTTTTGAATAAACAATATCGAAGACATAAATATGGTTGAGAAACTCACATAATGGTATAACTGGAGGCGTCTGCACATCGACCCAGATGTTGATATTACCTTCAATATCATCTTTCGGACGAATATCAAAGGTGATAACCATATCAGGCTCAAATGCATAAGTCTTGCATAGTGCTTGCCAAGTTTTGCATTCAAAATAGGTGTAGGTGTCTGCGTTGTATAATTTTGCATGGAAAGTATAACCATGCTCGGTCTTCAAGTAAACTCTCTTTACCTACATAGTAGTTTTCATAGGACTGAAACCTATCTTATCCAAGAAAAAAACTCTTGCATGGCAGGGGATACGCTAGTAGGTAAAAAAATTAAATTATAAGTTGAAGCAAATGAAGCACATGTCATGCTTAATTACAAAAAAAGACTTGTCGCTATGACTTACTATATCCACTTCGAAGTTCTCGTCCAGCTTGATGCTGAAGCGCCTATCATCATCTAGGAAGATTCTGTCGCACAAGCCGCTTCATTGTCAGACATTTTCTATGTTCATAGTTGAAATATTAATTGAAAATCAATCGAAGGCAACTACCAGGATACTCAACACACAAATCCGGGGCACTCGATATTTCCTACATATTCTGGCACAAGTCATGCCAAAATTCACGGAAAAATCCGGCATGACCTTTGCTAAAATAGGACATATCGAGCGCCTGAAATTTGCCGAAACGGGGATGAATCAACACTCCGGCAAAGCATAGGCCACTCGGAGGTGTAACCTGCAAACATGACCGGCCACTTGGGCAAGCACATATCCTATTTGAGCAACACAAGATATTCATTTCAAAATATCTTATAGGACTCATATTGACATGAGCATTCAATAAGCAAAATCAAATCGTAAAATAAATAAGTATTCAAATTAGCATGCATTCAATAAGCAAAAGTAAATCATCTCATGTGTCCGTACATCGTCGAATATTATCACTAATACATCCCGAATAGTATCATACATATAACATCACTAATACAACTAAAACCCTAGCGCACGACAAGTATCGGCGCGGGTGGTGGACACCCAAAGAGAATGAACCATCACAGGATCATAGCTCCAGTGAGATCCCTGGAGAACCTGTGCTCCAACGCAAACAAGTAGCGACGGACGTGCGCGTCCTCCTCGCTGACACGGTGATGTACCACCTCCGCGGGGTCCTCAAGCCTCTGCACCGTCACTGGCCCACGCGACCTTCACCAAAGAAGGTTCGGGTCAACGATGGGCTGGCTCCTCACCAAGCTGCGCCCCCCGGTAGGTAGCGCCTCCCAGTACCAGCCCGGTGGAGCCCAGTCCTGGACATGGCCCATCTGGTGAAGTAGGTGTCCTCCCCCGAGTCGACGACGAGGATGCGGGATAGGCATCATCGACGTCGATGTGGGAAAAATTGCTTTAACTAAAAAAATAACAACAAATGTGACATGTTCAACTAGTTCTATTAACTCAACTAGTTCTTACTAAAATAAACTTACTATAAATAAAAATAAACCAGTACCTAATTAGTACCTAGTTCTTACTAACTAATTAGTACCTAGGAACTACTGCCCTAATTACCATCTAATTTGATGAACCTAGGGGTGGAAAGTGGTAGCGGATATTCCAATTATTGCACTTAAAAGTGAAATAAGTGGTCAAATTTTACTCGTTTTATTATGCATTACATTAGTGTTTATTCATCATCTAAGAAAACATCCAAGCCGCATCTGTATCTGATAAATCCCCATCCGATTCGTTTCCACCCATAGATGAACCCTAACTAATTTGATGCAACTAAAATTTGAAGAACCCTAGGCAGAGGTAAGGGGGGAGGAGCAGGCGTGCTCACCTCAGGTGCCTGTGATGAGGGAGGGGCAGGCGGCGTCGAGGTCGGGGTCGGGGCTCAGGCGCGCGGCGGAGTTCGGCTTCGAATCCAGGGTCGGGGGCGGCGTCGAGGGTGTGCGGAGAGCGACGGGAGAGCGTGATACGTCTCGAACGTATCTATAATTTTTGATTGCTCCATGCTATATTATCTACTGTTTTGGACTATAATGGGCTTTATTTTCCACTTTTATATTATTTTTGGGACTAACCTATTAACCGGAGGCCCAACCCAGAATTGCTGTTTTTTTTGCCTATTTCAGTGTTTCGGAGAAACAGAATATCAAACGGAGTCCAAACGGAATAAAATCTTCGGGAATGTGATTTTCTCACCGAACGTGATCCAGGAGACTTGGACCCTACTCCAGGGAGCCAAAGAGGAGGTCACGAGGGTGGGGGGCGCGCCCCCCTGCCTCGTGGGCCCCTCGGTGCTCCACCGACGTACTTCTTCCTCCTATATATACATAGGTACCCCCAAACGATCAGAACAGGAGCCAAAAACCTAATTCCACCGCCGCAACTTTCTGTATCCACGAGATCCCATCTTGGGGCCTGTTCCGGAGCTCCGCCGGAAGAGGGCCGTCATCACGGAGGGCTTCTACATCATCCTAGCCCCTCCGATGAAGTGTGAGTAGTTTACCTCAGACCTTCGGGTCCATAGTTAGTAGCTAGATGGCTTCTTCTCTCTCTTTGAATCTCAATACAAAGTTCTCCCCCTCTCTTGTGGAGATCTATTCGATGTAATCTTCTTTTTGCAGTGTGTTTGTTGAGGCCGATGAATTGTGGGTTTATGATCAAGTCTATCTATGAATAATATTTGAATCTTCTCTGAATTCTTTTATGTATGATTGGTTATCTTTGCAAGTCTCTTCGAATTATCCGTTTGGTTTGGCCAACTAGATTGGTAGTTCTTGCCATGGGAGAAGTGCTTAGCTTTGGGTTTGATCTTGCGGTGTCCTTACCCAATGACAGAAGGGGCAGCAAGGCACGTATTGTATCATTGCCATCGAGGATAACAAGATGGGGTTTATTTCATATTGCATGAATTTATCTCTCTACATCATGTCATCTTGCTTAAGGCGTTACTCTGTTTTTAACTTAATACTCTAGATGCATGCTGGATAGCGGTCGATGAGTGGAGTAATAGTAGTAGATGCAGAATCGTATCGGTCTACTTGTCACGGACATGATGCCTATATACATGATCATGCCTAGATATTCTCATAACTATGCTCAATTCTGTCAATTGCTCAACAGTAATTTGTTCACCCACCGTAGAATACTTATGCTCTTGAGAGAAGCCACTAGTGAAACCTATAGCCCCCGAGTCTATTCTCATCATATCAATCTCCATCACTTTAATCTTGCTTTGCTTTTTTTACTTTGATTTTACTTTTTACTTTGTATCTTTATACCAAAAATATTATATCCCACTCTCGTAAGTGACCGTGAAGGGATTGACAACCCCTATTCGCGTTGGTTGCGAGTAGCTATCGCTTTGTGCAGGTACGAGGGACTTGAGCGTGGCCTCCCACTGGATTGATACCTTGGTTCTCAAAAACTGAGGGAAATACTTACGCTACTCTGCTGCATCATCCCTTCCTCTTCGGGGAAAACCAACGCAAGCTCAAGATATAGCAAGAAGGATTTTTGGCGCCGTTGCCGGGGAGTCTACGCAAAAGTCAACATACCAAGTACCCATCGCAATCCCTATCTCTCGCATTACATTATTTGCCATTTGCCTCTCGTTTTCCTCTCCCTCACTTCACCCTTGCCGTTTTATTCGCCCTCTCTCTCTCTCTATCCTCCCTCTCTATTTGCCTCTTTTGCCCGTTTGCCTCTTGTTTGCTCATGTGCTAGTTTGCTTGCTTGTCGTTATGTCTGAAATTGGGGAAGTTATCGCCAATATGGGCGATAACAATATCATGGAAAATTCTGATGCTCCTGCTGAAGAACCCCCTACCTACCATACAAAAAGATTTCGAATCGGTAGTGGTAATATTATTGGAAAAGGAGTTATTCAAGATTTCTTTACTTGTGCTGGTGCTTTGCCCTCTATGGGCGGTTCTATTCTGCATAGAACTAGTAGTCTTGCGGACGCTATTGCCATGCTTATCGTTGAACTCGGAAGGCAATTTATGCATATGCACCCATCTATACAAAGAGTTTTCCTAGAATTTTCTAATATCGAGCATTCCTCTATTAAGCGCGCCGTTACTATCTTTTTGGCTCATGAATTCAGATTTATAATAAAAGAAGCCAAAGAAATCTTTGCGCACTATAGGGTGGACGCTGGTCGTCCTCCCATAGAATCTATCCTCTTCGATCAAGAAGAAATTATGCGCTTTCAATCTCCTGACTATGTTGCTTTTAATGAAAACCTCAGAAAAAGGTGCCAACCAATATTTTAATTGATAGAATCTCTGAACTTTATGATGATTTGTCTATTCGAAATAATGAGCTAGGATACTCTCTTGAGTCTAGGCTCACAAAGTTCTGTCAAAAGAATGTTTATAATGATGAATTGGTTGTACATTACGAAGGGCAGAAAGAGGAACCTATACCTCCTAAAATTGATCTTGGGGACTTCTGTCCTATTAAATTTAGCCCTTTTGATTAATTTTGCTTGCCTCAAAGAAAACTTGCTTCTGAACATAGAGAATATGAAATGAGCTTCACCGATCTATCTTATTACTACGGCAATACTTAGATCTATCCTCGCTTTTATGCCTAGCTAGGTGCATTAAACGATAGCGCTTGTTGGGAGGCAACCCAATTTTATTTTTATTCCTTGCTTTTTGCTACTGTTTAGTAATAAATAAATTATTTAGCCTCTGTTTTGGTTGTGTTTTTTGTGTTTAATTAGTGTTTGTGCCAAGTAGAACCATTGGGAAGACTTGGGGAAAGTCTTATTGAACTTGCTGTAAAAAACAGAAACTTTAGCGCTCACGAGAACTGCTGTCATTTTTATTTGAAGAGTGCTATTTAGTTAATTATTTTTGAAGATAATTAATAGATAAATTCCTCACGTCCAGCAATTTATTTTAGAATTTTTGGGGTTCCAGATCTTGTGCTAGCTACAGATTACTACAGAATGTTCTGCTTTTGACAGATTCTGTTTTTCATGTGTTGTTTGCTTATTTTGATGAATCTATTGCTAGTAAAATAGTTTATAATCCATAGAGAAGTTGGAATACAGTAGGTTTAACACCAATATAAATAAAGAATGGGTTTATTACAGTACCTTGAAGTGTTCTTTCATTTCCATCGCCTGTTCCGTCCAAGCCCTCCCGATAAACACGACCACGCATTCCGTTCCGACCCAGCCGGTTGGCTCCCACGCGTTCCGTTGCCTCCCCATGAACAGGACGCATTCCGTTGCCTCCCCATGAACATGACGCATTCCGTTGCCTTCCCATGAACACGACGACGACACTGTTTCTCTGTTCCGACCCAGCCATGTACACGAGCCCTCGCCGTACGTAGCGCGAGTAGGCGTTCGAGACCCCGCCCGTATGTATATATACGTGACCGTATTTTATTTCTTGCACCCAGGCCGATGTACGTATGTGTACATGCTACGTGCGCGTCTCTACTACGACATATGCGCGCCTCTACTACGACACGTGCGCGCCTCTACATTGACCAGTATGTACGTACACGTTCGCGACCAGAATGACAACGCTACGTACGCTTCGACCAGGTGGGTCCCGACTGTCAGGCACTTCCTTGCCTGTGAAGATGTAGCTGGTGGGTCCCAGCAGTCAGGGGGCGAATCGTTTTTTTGCCTGGACGCACTTGCTTGCGTGCGAAGATGTAGCCGGTGGGTCCCAGCAGTCAGGGGGAAACTTTTTTTCGCGAAATACAGTGGCTTGTCCGGTGGGTCCCAGCTGTCAGGTGGAGGAATCATTATTTTCCGCGTAATAAGAGGCACTTCCTTGCTGCGGCCGTGGACCCAGCTGTCAGCCTCTCCACGTACAGTCCATGTCTGATGGAAGTCGTTCCTTGACCACGTTGACCACGCCGCGCCGAGAGCACCAGGGCGGTGGACGACGGCGAGGCCTAGGAAGGGGACGACACGGAGGCAGGGAAGACTCAGCAGTTGTTTCCCACGCGGAGGGGAGTACGACTGTATGAGGGTTTACTGGTTCATCTGCCGTCACCAGAGAATAACAGCAGGTGTGGGTGAGTAGAGGGATGGCTAGGCCAGCGATGGGAGTACGATCGGGCGGTGAGGCCTGTGCGGCAGGACAGCCAGCCGCGAGGAGGAGGGAGCAGGCAGTCCCGCCGGCGCTTGTTTTAGCGGCTGGAGCAGGAAGAGCAGAGATTGAAAAAGCACGACGGCCGTTGGATGGACATCCAACAGTCAGTGCTTGTGCATCAACCTTATTTTTAGGAAAGCCTCAAATCTATGGAAAACAACATACATCACATCTGCCATTATTTCTAATAATTTACAGCCCATTTGCTAATTCTTAAGGTTTTTTGGAGTCCATATTATTTTTGTTAGCATTACAGCCCATATTGTGGCAACGGTTCAAAAATTATACGAAATTTTGCATATTTCGGTGCGGTCCGAACTGTTTTTAATCCTGAAATCTCGACTCACATTCAAACTGATTTTAAAAATAAATGTATATCAATATAAAATCCAACAAATTCTGCATGTATAAAAATTAATGTAATTTAAAATCTTGAAATGGAAAAAAAGATATTTGAAACTAATTGCCGATTTGATGTGTTTTAAAAATGTACAACCCATTTGTCATTACTGATGGGCCATTTTCTCGGCCAGCCGAATGAAAGCTCTCCTCGTCTTGAAAGATTTGCAGCCCAACAGGCCTGACAAAGCGACTTGGCAAATCACAAAAAAACTGGGCTGTGGCCGTGGACCCAGCTGTCAGCCTCTCCACGTATAGTACTCTTCCGATGGAAGTCGTTCCTTTACCACGTTGACCACGCCGCGTGGAGAGCACCATGGCGGTGGACGACGGCGAGGCCTAGGAAGGGGACGACGCGGCAGTGGAAGCCCGCACGGAGAGGACTACGAGGGTTCACTGGTTCAGCTGCGGTGTGAGGCTGTCGTCGCCGCAGGGCCTGGCTAGCGGTGGGAATAGTAGGGGGCGGTGAGGCCTCTGCGGCAGCACAGCCAGCCACGAGAGGCTGGAGCATGCGGCACGACCGGCGCTGCTTTGGGCGGCTGGAGCAAGAAGACCAGAGGTTGAAGAAGCACTACGACCGTTGGATGGACATCGTACGGTCACTTGAGCTAGAATCGTTCATATTGACTAAGCTGACAAAGCCCTTCGTCCCCGTCAACTTAGTAGGCCCTCAAGTCAGCCTCCCAGCAAGGTGGGTCCCAGCTAGCCAGGGGAGTATTCATTTTTTTTGTGCGTAATAAGGAGGCACTTTCAGTGGGTCCGAGCTCACAGCGGGGGGAACGTTTTTTTCATGAAATACGGTGGCCCATCCGATGGGTCCCAGCAGTCAGGGGGAAATGGTTTTTTTCGCAAAATACTGGTGGCCCATCCGGTGGGTCCCTGCTGTCTGGTGGAGGAATCATTATTTTCCATGTAATAAGGAGGCACTTCCTTGCTGCCGCCATGGACCCAGCTGTCAGCCTCTCCACGTACAGTCCACGTTTGATGGAAGTCGTTCCTTGACCACGTTGACCACGCCACGCCGAGAGCACCAAGGCGGTGGACGATGGCGAGGCCTAGGAAGGGGACGAGGCGGAGCCGGTGAAGACGCAGCAGTGGATGCCCACGCGGAGAGGAGTATGAGGGTTCACTCGTTCGGCTGCTGTGTGAGGCTGCCGTCGCCGCAGGGCTTGGCCAGCGGTGGGAATAGTAGGGGGCAGTGAGGCCTCCGTGGCAGCACAACCGGCCACGGGAGGCAGGAGCAGGCGGCACGACCGACACTGCTTTGGGCGGCTGGAGCAACAAGACCAGAGGTTGAAGAAGCACTACGGCCGTTGGATGGACATCGTACGGTCACTGCAGCTAGAATCATTTATATTGACTAAGTTGACAAAGCCCTTGGTACATCAACTTAGTAGGCCCAAAGGTCAGCTTCCGAAATGGTGCGCCCCAGATGTCAGGGGGAGGAATCATTTTTTGGGCGGGTGAAGCTAGAACATCCGAGATTGAAGAAGAAGCACGACATTCGTTGGATGGACATCCAATGGCCGCTGCTACTAGAACCGTGTGTTGACTATAAGTTGACAAAGCCTTGCATACGCGTCAACTCTATTTTTTTAGGGGACGCGTCAACTTAGTAAGGCCAAAAGTGTGTGGCAGAGAACTTATAGCCCATTTGAGATTTGTAAGAATGTGTAGCCCATTTTTGAATTCTAATGGAATTTACTACAGCCCATTTACAGTTTTTTAAAAGTACAACCCATTTCAACCAACCGTTCAAAACAAAATTCAATAAAATTTCCCACATTTTGATGGGATCCGAAATATTTTTATCCAGAAATTTCTAGTCAGATTAAATACAATTTCAATATAAATTTATATTACATAAAATCCAACGAAACATTGCGCTCGCAACAATTAATGAAATTAAAATTTCCAATATCCAAAAATAATATTTTATAAAGTAATCACGTGTTTGGTGCATTTTTTATAGTTACTGCCCAATTTTTATAATTACATCCCATTTATTATTTCTTATAGCCCATTTTCTTGTTAAGCCTAATGCATCCCTCTTAGAAAAGATTTGCAGCCCAGCGGGGCAGAGAATAACAACTTGACCTTGCCTGGGTATTCCTAAAAAAAGTATAGCTAGGCTAGCCATTTTCAGCTTGAAAAAAATTTAATATCTAGGCTGGATATCTGGCCTGGGCTAGACGGGCCACAACCCGCCCAGTTAATACCTGCAGCGATGTTTTCGTTGTTGTTCAGAGGAGAAAAAATTAATATCTGGGCTAAACATCGAAAAACTCAGCAGTGCTCGCACCTCAAAAACACAAATACTGCTCGAGCTGCTTGGTCCCAGCTGTCGGCCGCTTCTTGTGCAATTCTCTTGTTTATTGACTACTACATAGGTTGACAATGGTGTGGGACCGTGATGTCAGGAAACCAGGGGGAAGCAAAATAAATTACTCCAGCGAGCGCTTCCACCTCTGCCTCGTTGTCTCCCGTGGAAACCCCTTTCCTCCTTTTTTTTGCTCGGGCAAGGACCAATGCATGCAGCACGTCCATGCGGTTATTAGGCAAGAAATAAAAGCGCTTTGCATGCTATGAATTACGATGGCCTGCATGGGTAGCTAATAAGGCATCCTCTTAACTGTTGTGATTAAATGTTGTGTTTAGAAGAGAGAAATATTCTTCTTTTCCACCAATCTGCTTGCACCTAGGTCGTGATACACCTTCTAATACGACTTATTCACCTAGACGGAGGGAGTATAGTTTTATACATATATATATATATATATATATATATAATAATAATATTGAGGCACTTGTGTACGTAAGGCTATGGACCTGGTGGGTCCCCATTGTCATCCTCTCCAAGTAAAGTCATCTCCTCGCCTGCGCGCTTTCCGCCCGAAACAGTCAGCGCCGCCCGTCCCGCTTTCCGGTGCAGGCGATTGCTCCGCCTTCAAACGACACAAGTGTTGTCTGTCCGTCCATCTGCCGCCCACATTAATGATACGCGGTTGCCGAGGCAGCTACTCCGGCACCACACGTCCGTCCCTCCGCCCGCCCACCATTGCTATATAAACTGCTGCGCCGGCCATAGCCGCAGTCATCCGCATCCATTCCCTTTCTCCTGTCCACACCACTACTGCCCACCATGGCTTCCTCGTGCTCCAGCGCTCTTCGGTACGGGCGGACGACGGACCACAAGGAGATGGCAGCCATTGCTGCCGACCGGCTGGCCAGCAGGCAGCCGGAGGACGACGACGTCCCAATGGAGAACATGGTAGTCAATGATCCGGCGCCAACCCCTCCTCCACTCCATCCTTGCCGGTGCATTGCATCATGACCATCGGCGAGGCCCGTGCCCAATATATGGATACGCAGATGCGTCAGGAGTAGTTTCGGGAGGCGCAGGCCGACGCCGCCTACAACCACCATCTCATCCTGGAGAACCCGCAGGCGGAGGAGCAGATCGTCGCGGAGCGGGCGGAGCAGGAGGCGCTGCTCGACTCATACCGCTTCGCCCGCAAGAGCCGCCTCGAGCACTGGCGGTATCACATGCAGGTGGCGAAGGCTGCGGCCGCCTACAAAAAGGCTAGCAAAGAGGGCGATGAAGCGGGCGAGGCGCTGTTTGGCGGGAACCATGACGAGGCAGAAGACAATGCTGGCTCCGACGAGTCCCCGCTCCGCTGGCGTCGACGAGGCCCTGCTCCGCCGAGGCCCCGTGGCACCAACAACGAGGCAGAGGACACCGCCGGCTCTGTCGAGGCCCCGCCCCGCCAACAACGAGGCAGAGGACATCGCCGGCTCAGCCAAGGCCCCACCCTGCCGACAACGCGGGAGAGGATTTCCATTGCTCCGCTGAGGCGCCGCCCGCCGGCAATGAGATAAAGGACATCGCCGGCTCCGCCGAGGCCCCGCCGAGGCCCCGCCCCGCTGCCAACATGGCCGCGCCACACAGAAAACGAGGAAGAGTAGAACATGGTAGGTCGCCGGCGCTCGGGTCCAAGTAAGGCCACCACTGCTACCCTCCTGTTGAAGCCAAGCTAGGCGGGTTGACCATTGACGACCGGTTAGGTTCTTGGCGGCGATGTGGATTCGGGGAGTTCTGCTGGAGAATAACGCTGCTTCTACTTAACTGCTGGTGCAGTTGACTGACTGACACGTGGGCCCAACAGGCCACATGTCAGTTACGCAACTGCACCTGCAGTTAAGTCACTGAAGCTTCTGTTCGGCTCAGCGGGACACAGGTGGGTAGCTTCGGTTAATTAATTATACCTCCAGCGCACCCCTTTTTAGTTGAAGAATGTATGAAATGTAATGAAATCTGGCATGTTTATATGATATCCGACCGTGTATGAATGAATTTATTTCGATTAGTTCGAATTCTTGTATCACTGGCATTGGATGAACATGCAAAACAATACATACTAGCATTATTCCCAGGGTGATCACCTCGTTTGCAGCAGTTTCACATGTACTCCCTCCGGTCCTTTCTAGTCTGCATACAAGTTTTGTCTGCAGTCAAAGTATCTCTACTTTGACCAATCTTATACAAAAAAGTATGCACTTTCACAACGTGCGAAGTAAAAAGGAAGAGAAGGAGTACAAAGAGTTTGAGAAACTTTTTAGCGTTTCTGTACATTGCAATCAAACACACAGGACTGGCAATTCATAGAGAACATTCAAAACAATCGATGATTATGCATCTCAGTGACTCACATGTCAGAGGCAATATTTACTTCACAACTAAAGAATAAAGAAAAAATTGATCGACACTGCTGACAGCAAAGGGCGTCCCATTCGAAAATATCAAACGCATGTCTTGCTAAAATCAATGAGCAAAATTTGACAAGGTTGTCCCATTCCAAAATATCAAATGCCTACGATTGTGGAATGGGCAGGGTTTGCCATCAGTTTGGGCATTGACATGGCACCTCGTGCTAAATAAACCAGCTGTTCTTTTTGTGCAGTTCCACCAAAATCAACCAAATTCGCGCGTAGCTTGTATGATTTCGCCCTTATATGTTGCAACGCCTTGAACTTATCGGCACCTCCTTTCTTGTGGTGGAAATGAATGATTCGATGTATTGATGAACATTTTGTGCAGTTCCCATTGAAATCAAGCTGAGCACCCTTGTTTGCACAAATACAAAAAAGTGATTAGTATAGAGCAAACTGTACTATGAATTGACAGTTTCAACAGGCACATACATGGTCCATGTAGAGCACACTTTTAGAAAAATGGAACTCACCAGAAAGAATCCTAGAACAACATTGTACTCGCGCATCACAGCAAAAAAATGGAGATTTTGTCAGTCCTTCTGAGCTAAAGTTAGTTTGGTCTTGTGGGGAGTAATGTAACCATCCTTCAACCGCTCCTTCTGATGATAAGATAGACATGGCTTCTTCATCCTGGCATAATCGGAACTAGTCACTTCACATACTCCATATTCTTTTTCGGAGGAAGATGATCCTGTTGTGCAAAGACAAGAGGACTACTAAATGCTAGCATCACTGTTTGCTCGAAAAAAAGGAAAGGAAATATTTAAAATAGCACAGATGAAGCACTTCTCAAGGATAATACCACTTTTTCATGACAGTATCTAAACAGTAGCACAACACCAATAGAGATGACAAAGCTCAATCATATGGATGAAATCAGTGGGCGAGTACCAACCTTTGTCAGGAGGCTTATTGTGTAGAGCATACAGATGAAGCAATTCTCCGGAACCATCTGTTGCTATCTACGGTGGTGGCCATGCTTACTATATACTCCTCGATTAGTTTAATGTTTCCAACATCTTCTTGTGCAGTTCCACTAAAATATATGGTATCTTCAAAGAAGATCCCTGTTTGCACAAGTAGAGATAATTACATATTACATTAAGAGTGGCATCAAATCAGTGGCAAAACAATTGCTCGTTCCAGCCATAGCAATAAATTAAGATGCAAAACTATATCATTACTTGTGTCGTCACACTTCCAGTGCTTCATTACAGCACCAGGAGTTGATTTTTGTTTTTCTTCCCCTTGTTCTTCCCCTTCATCACTTGGTTCAATAACAAACAAGCTCCGGCTTCAATGTAAGATTTGGCATGTCAATTAGGGAGCACAAGTATAGTACTAAACTTAATTTTCTGATGAAAGTGGCAAAATACATGCCAGCAGTTGTGAAATATCCTTATCTTACCTCAATGGGATATTACAGTGCACATACAGATTGGAAGTCTTGTCTCCATTTGTGCAGTTCATTAAAATCAAGCAACATTATCGTACAAGTAGCACAACATATGAATGCACACTGCAGAAACATGTGAAAGAAGGATAGTACTGACCTCTCATGATGCGGAATTCAAATAACTCATAAGAAGAAGATCTGAACCAAATTCGCCTTAACGGATAGGAAGTAAGATCTCCTCTTATGCAGTTCCACTAAGATCAAGTAATCAAGCAACGTTGTCGGTGTGACATTTTGGTTGAACTGCACAAAACACTCTTAAAACAAAAGTGTTTTGTGCAGTGCAACAAAAGGTCACAATGGCAACGAGGTGAAGCAGATAACCCTGTTTACACAGAGGTGCAAAGGAAACAATTAGTGGTCAATAACGATGGATGACACAGAAGCCAACAAAAAGAAGAATCTACCTTATCTAAATGGGAAAGAAAGCAAGACAGTAGCATTTCTCAAATGGTGGCATTGATTAATATTAACATAGAGATTATATTAACAATAAAATTTGTTAAACATGTAATTTGCTTTTAACTGTTGCATTGCATCAATTTTCCAGCGGCATTATTAGAGGGTGTTTGTTTACAGGGACATTTTGGTGTAGGGACTAAAAAACTCTGTGTCAGTCCCATCTAAACCAAAGAGGAGGGACTTTTAGGGACTAAAAGTGGGCATTTGGGACTAAAGAAAGAAGACCCGAGGGAGTCTTTTTGGGACTTTTTCCAACAGTTGCCCCTGCCACGCATCGCACCTTGTCTCTATTAGTTCATTACTAGGGGTAACATGGTCTTTTAGCATGTCATTTAATAACCTCTAGTCCATGTTTAGTACCTGGAACCCAGCAGGTAGGGACTAGGGAGTTTTTAACCAAACAGGGCCTTAGATTAACAACAGCTAATGAGTTGCACGGGACAGTGGACGCACCAGCACCATGTGCATCTACCGATGTACTGTGGTCATGCACAGTCTGTTGCAACAAAGAACAAACAACCAAGGAGCATATTTGTGTTGGTCCCAATTTTGTTATCTTTAGACGCCTTTCCCTATGTGAGCGCAGCAAATCTAGTCCTGCTCAAACTCTACAGCCTTGTCCCTTCCTTTCCTTTTTGAACCAGTACTTTCGCCCCTTCATTTCCTCTTTGAACCACGTCCTAGATTTATGCGATACAACTTTCCCCACAACTTTCCCCCATTCCTTTCCTCTTTGAACCACGTCCTAGATTAATGCTATACAACTTTCCCCCTTCATTTCCTCTTTGAACCACGTCCTAGATTCATGCTATATACAACTTTTCCCACTACTTCCCCCACTCCTTTCCTCTTTGAACCATGTCCTAGATTCATGGTATATGTCGTGGGTTTGTCACGGCAGATGTCCTCGTGAAAGGACTTAGTCATGGAGCCATCGCAACGGGTTAGCTTAAAGGGGTTAAACCGGACAAGGGGACACGGGAGTTTATACTAGTTCGGCCCCTTCGATGAAGGTAAAAGCCCATGTCTAGTTGTGATTGGTATTGCTAGGGTTTTGAAGGCCAGGGAGCGAATCCACTTTGTCTGGCTCTCGAGTTGTTGTTATCTGTCTCTAAACCGCGGTCGGGTCGTCCCTTTATATACATAGGCTGACGCCCGCCGGGCTACAGACTCCCGAAGCCGGTTTATAAACGTATCCGGTTCGGCCTCTCTCTTTCTATCTTACTATACAAGTTACATGACTAGGCCGGTTTACATTTACAGACTGTAACTCGCCTTTGGGCCCTCCGTAAAGCGCCATCATCTTTACATCTTCATGGGCTTCTAATCTCCAAAGAGTCAACCCGGCTACATAAGACCGATTTACCTCCAGTAGTAATATCCCCAACATTAGGCCCTAGATTGGTTTGAACTTGTTCATGTCAATCTTCCACACTTTAGAAAAAATCTTCTCTCTTATCTTCATTTTTGATGTTGTAAACCGCCGTGACGTCATACTTCAAAATTACGTTAAACCGTCCTGACGTCATCCATCCGTTGATGTCGGAGATTTCCTTCATTTAATATATATCCAGTCATCGAGGCAACACCATTATTAACTTATCCATTTTTTGGGCTCCTCGATTCCCGTATTTGCCATTTTTTCACTTCGCCTTATAAATAGGACCGAGGGGTCATTTTCACCGTTCCCCCCCGTGCCTCTTCGCATCGTCTTCCTCGCGCCGCTCAGCTTCTGGAACAACGCCGCCACCGTCGACCATCGTCTCTGCTCCCACCTTGGCCGCTGCATCGCCCTGAACGCACCAGAAAACTGCGGCGCCCTTCCGCTTCCTCACCAGCTCCGGTAAGTTCTCTGCTTTTTTCACCATAGATCTATTCTAGGGTTTCATTCTTCGCAGTTCTTCCAAAGTTCATCAGTGCTATTCTTCCCTGTTCTTCCTTTAATAGATGGACACTTCATGCTTGATGCATCTCTTGCCGTAGCTTACCTACCATGGTCATCACAAATCCTTATGCGCAAAGAACTGATCTAGTCTGTCAAAAATTGCTTCAGTTCTGTACCTCTTCAAGATCCAATTATTTTTGCTTTTCTGTCTTATCTTTAGATCCGAAAGTTTTATACTTCACTATGAGATCTGTTTCTATGTTCCTGTGAGATCCGTTTCTCCTCGCACCAATATAAGCGGTTTAACATTGTATAAATAGTCTATGCCATTAGCCCTCTGATAAACCGAAAAAGAATGTTACCTTCATAATAATGCTCTGGTTTAACAGTGTCTGATCAATCCTGCGCTAGCATTACCTTTCTTTCTCATTATACTAGTCTCCGGGTTGTACCATTTATCATATCAATATGTTTCTTACTCCCTTGTCTCTTGTGTATAATCATGCGTAATTTATAAACCGACCTTTCATTTTCAGTTTGTTCGCTTTGCAATGGCCAAACAATTCACTGCCTGCAACTGGGCTCGTTCCTGGGTTACTGAGGATCAATTGGATGAGATGGTTAGCATCGGCTCTCTGCCTAAGAAAACTGAGATCAAATGGCGAGTTCCAGGAACAGAGAATCCTCCAACCCCAAGACAAGGCGAGGTGGTAATCTTTGTTGACCATAAAGGCCGTGGTTTCAAACCGCCAGGGTCAAAATTTTATCGAGATGTACTTGCCAGCTTCCAACTGCATCCACAAGATATTTGTCCCAACTCAGTCTCCAACTTATGTAATTTCCATGTCTTCTGTGAAGCCTATTTACAAGAAGAACCAACTGCAGAATTGTTCCGGGATTTCTTTCACTTAATCCGGCGCACAGAGTTTGTGAATGGACCGAACACAGAGCTTGGTGGTGTCTCAATTCAAAAGCGGAAAGAAGTGGAATTTCCTCATGCCAAACACCATAGCCACCCAAAGGAATGGAACCAAACATGGTTCTATTGCAGAGACACTTCGCCTGAGGATGAACATCCCCTCCCCGGCTTCCGTGATCATAGATTATCCAATACTCACCCAATGCCACAACGCCTGAGCTCTTCAGAAAGGGAAAAATACGCTCCTCAAATCGCCAAGCTCCGGGCCTTTATGGCAAACGGTTTAACAGGCGTGGATTTTGTGCGTTGTTGGATATCCTAGAGTATCTTGCCACTAAGCTGGCGTCCCGGTTTAATGTGCGAATATACCGGCGAAGTTGACGATCCTCAACGCCACTGCAACATCCAATTATCTGAGGAAGAAGTTACCAAAGGTGTAAAGAAAATTCTGAATGAATCGGAACTGGTCTGCAGTCAAACCAGTTTGAGTCCCTTCTACACCAAGAACAAACCGCCTGCTGTAAGCATTACACTTCCTCTTCATCTCTAATATCTTTGACTTATACAAGCTATAACCCTTCTTCCTTATATATATAGGGTGATTACCATTTCTGGAAACGAAAATCCATAGAGAAAGCGGCAAAGCCAACTGGAGATAAAGTGGTCAAACCAACCCGCCCGAAGACCAAAGCCATAAAACGGACGTCAAAGCGGAAAACGGCTGACCGGATTAATATGGAACTTGATGATGATACCGATGACCCAGAAGTTGAGGTAGAACTTGACTCACTTGGCTCTCTTTTTATGCATCTTTTTAACAATGATCTTCCTCAGGAGGAGGCAGAAGCTAGTCAGGCTGAGGACGTAGAGGTAATTACCCTTTCCTCCGGTTCTGACTCTATGCCAATGCAAAAAACTCGCCAAACAATCTGGAAAGTAAGCTTTTCTCATCCTCTTGCTCACTTGGATCCAACATTTATTTTGAAGACTCAACAGCATGAAGCTTGCCGGACAACCCGACACAGTGGCCAACAGGTCACCTCTGCCGGTTTACCTGATACTCCGGTTCGAAAGCGCCGGTCTGAGGTCTCTCCTACTTCTGACCATTCTTATCCCAAGGCAGGTTATTTCAGACAGCCTCTTAATCCGTCTGATTCAAATTATCAGGTGACACCTCCTTCCTCTTCTGGTGAATCGACAGCAACTCAACTCCCCCCTTTGAAAACTATGGCTGGGTGAGTTATGAAAAACCTTTCCTTTCAATGCGCCCTACATCTTTTGAACAGGATGTTAACCCTTTTTTATTCTGTTTGCAGGGCCAAAGCCAAACCCAGCAAGAACGCGCGGGTCACCAATCCGCCAGAAGACCCTGTTGCCGAAGAAGAAGAACCAAGAGGTGAACCGGAGCAGACTGGTGAACCGGAAGGCCTCCATCCTGAAACAACTTTTGATGATCCATCCCTTGACGGCCAACATACTGACAAACCAACAGATGCCGAGCCTGCCGCCCCTGATACTGAACCGGCAGAACCAAACCGGGCTAATCCAATGAAATACACTGAAATTCCATCATCATCCACCAAAAATCCTGAAGGCCAAGGTGATGATGTTATTATTACTGGAATAGGCCACAACTCTCCTGGTCATCCCGTCATTTTGGCTCAGCATAGTTCCAAAGAAGAGCAAATTGCTAGGGATAAAGGAAAATGGAGTAGCGACTTATCAAACTATGCTCATCTTAACACTGATGAGCTTCATTCCGGCTTCTTGAACCGTCTGCACTCAAACCGGGATTATGAAGCCGGTTTGGTGAATTTGATGAAAGAACGATACGAGGTAAATACTTCTCCCTTGCACGTTGATTTATAGCTGAAATACTATTCCAAGTAGCCTCTAAGAGCCGTTTTATGATTGTTAATCATAAACCAGATCTTTGTGACACTTCATCATTGATCCTTGCGAAGGCGTGTCCTCAATCATAGATAGGACTCATGTTTGAAAAATTAGATAACATTCTGTAGCATAGCACCCAAAGGCCGGTTTAACTTGACAAGTTAATCCGGTTTTTAATCCATAGCGCCAGTTTAGAACAAACGTACATTAGCCCCCAAGTGTCAAGGATGATGCTTGCATTGTTCTGGAGACTTGTATAGAGGGTAGTATTTGTGAGCAAATAGGCATTAGCCCCCAAGTATGAAGTGGATAACTTGTTATATGCTTTATACTTAGTGCATAAATATGTTGTTTTGTTGAATATACCTTCAATGTTGCAGGCTGAACTGAGAACAAAAGATTCCCAAAACTCTGACTTGCAAGAAAATGTGAAGTCTCAACAAGCCGAAGCTGCAAAAGCCAAAGAGGAGCTGACACATGCCCTGGCCGGAATGGAAAAATTGAAAGAATCCTTCAACCAAGACCGTGCTGAATGGGAAACCGAAAAAGCCGGTTTGACCAAAAGAGCTGTAGATGCCGAGGAAGCCCTAAAACCGGTGGTTGAAGAACTAGCCGGTTTGAAGCACCAAATCAATGCTATGACCTCTGCTATCTTTGGTAAGTGTCTGCTTATGTATGTTGCACCAGTCAATGAATCTTAAAACTGACCAAAATATTGATAAAATCTTTGGCAGGAACTCGGATCACTCATCTTGGTGCAGATATGCGGATGAAGCTCAAAGCGGCATATACATTGGTTAAGCAACTATACTCTGGATCTCAGCGAGCCATTAGTACAGCGGCTTATAACAAACCGGCACCAACGTTGATTAAGGAGACCCTTGAGAAGCCGGGCATGTTACCGGCGCGTATTGGCGAGTTGAAAAGAGCCGCTGCGAGGGCAGGAGCATTAACCGCCCTTATTCGAGCCAAAGCCTGGATTCCAGACCTTGAAGCGGAGGATATCATTAAAGGATATCCAGGTGTTAAAGAAGATGGTTCAAACTTTGACAATGATAATCTTCGGCGGCTAACCAAACAGATGCGGCCAGCGGCAAGCAAATTGGCTGAGGATACCGATTTGTCCCATTTTCAACCGTTTTATGATGCAGAAGGGAAAAGACAGCCGACCGATATCCATGAAGTCGATGTGCCTCCGATTCGTAAGCACACTTATGCCCCTGAATTAACCCTTCTGACCTTATCCATGAGGAGGCAGTGTTCCAAGCTTTAACCGGAATCGACTAGTCAACGTCTGATTTCCAGCGGCTGGGGAGGGATGAAGAAGTGCCAATCACCAACTGATCCGCAACCGTCAAACCGTCGTGATGAAGAGTCTTGATCTGGTCGCCGGTTTATATGGCTACTGTGAAAAACAATGGCACTGTTTGAACCGCTTTGAAGCTTCATGTAATAGGATAGCTGAAACTTTGTTTATCTGCCATACCATCGAGCATGTTTCATAACGCTTTGTGATAATCTATGCCGCCCTTCAGGATATATTTTATGCATATCCTATGATGACTTGCCTTCCTGGGTCCAAAAAACTTAAAAGAGTCTGGCGGTTTACCGCCAAACATGTCATAATATCCAAGAAGTATATAGTACTTTAGCTGAATGATCAAGTGTTTGTACAAAAAATAATGTACAGAACATACCTCATTGATTGACCAAACGTGTATACAGCAAAGGTGTTTAACACCAACCCGATACGTTTGGTAATTTCATCTTCATAATGCCGGTCTATCTATTAAACCAGACCGGTATAAGCACTGGATTTTCTTTATAACACTGGTGATTTAATCAAACCACACCGGGTCAATGACCACCGGTTTATAATTGATTATGTGCCAACAACTGGTGGTTGGAAAGCAAGCCAGGTCAAGGACGCCGGTTTATCAAAAAATACTTATGATTGTCAACAAACAAAATTCAAATAGGAAAATATGTGAGGCTTTTTACAAGCTGCCAGGCTCCAAATCGAGGCTTTTCATGGGCTGCCAGGCCTCTGGGTTAAACCATTTAACAAAGCCTTTTAAGATGGGCCTCCAACTAACCAATCATCATTTTAACTGTGACAAGTTCAGGGTCTGTGAAAGATTGACTTGTCACATGTTCGATGGGTCATGCCAGGATTACCTGGATAGGAGTGGCTTACTTGATGAAGGCAGGTTAACCTGGGGTTTTAGGTGAATACACCAGGCTTCCAAGCCGTGGCTTGATAGTCAATTACGAGGGTCCTTTCAAACTCTTTATTGTTTTGCAAAAAAGAGCCCCCAAGTAACTTTGCGAGTGATGCTCAGCGTGTGCCTATGTTTGAGTTTGTACTGTGTACCATACTCTCTTTGGCTCCAAATTTTTCCTTGTGTGGCTGAAATGCCTATCAAGAGGTGTAGCTATGGTTCAAACATGACCAAGCCCCCTAGTGATTTTCTTTATCTTTATGCAACTGCTAAAGCCGGTTTAACAAAGACTCCGCTTTGACCGTTAACTTGGAAAAGCACACATATGATATAAGGAAGAACAGATACCCCGCTTATAACGGAGGCTCCGGTTTATTATATGGTATATACACTGTCATAAATATGTACAGGTGAAGAGCCTATGGCTTCATGTATAGTAAGGCCGAAGGAGAGCTATGTTCCATGGCCGCTTTGTCTCCTCCTCCGATTGACGTGAGTCTTCATGCTCTCGAACATCAATGAGGTAGTAGGATCCGTTGTGCAGATTTTTGCTGACCACAAAGGGTCCTTCCCAAGGGGGGGATAACTTGTGCATATCAGTCTGGTCCTGGATGAGCCGGAGCACCAAATCACCTTCTTGAAAGGTTCTAGTTTTAACCCGGCGGCTGTGATAACGTCGGAGATCTTGTTGATAAATTGCCGAACGTGTTGCTGCAAGATCCCGCTCTTCATCCAACAGGTCCAGAGAATCCTGACGTCCCTTCTCATTATCAGCTTCAACATAAGCTGCCACACGGGGCGAATCGTGACGGATGTCACTAGGAAGAACCGCCTCCGCTCCATAAACCATGAAGAAAGGCATGAAACCTGTAGACCTATTGGGTGTGGTGTTGATGCTCCATAACACAGAAGGTAGCTCCTCGACCCAACAACCCAGCATCTGCTTTAAGGGAACCATAAGCCTTGGTTTGATACCCCGTAGAATTTCTTGATTTGCCCTTTCCTCTTGACCATTAGATTGGGGGTGAGCCACTGATGCTAGATCAAGCCGGATGTGCTCACGTTGACAGAATTCTTCCATCTCTCCTTTTGATAAGTTAGTACCATTATCTGTTATAATGCTATGTGGAAAGCCAAACCGGAATATCACCTTTTTTATGAATTGAACCGCCGTGGCTGCATCACACTTGCTGACTGGCTCTGCCTCTACCCATTTAGTGAATTTATCAACTGCTACTAACAGGTGGGTCTTCTTGTCCTTGGAGCGCTTGAAGGGTCCAACCATATCCAGCCCCCAAGTTGCAAACGGCCACGTAATTGGAATCATCCGCAACTCTTGAGCCGGAACATGCGCACGGCGGGCAAACTTTTGACATCCATCACATCTTTTGACTAAATCCTCCGCACCAGCATGCGCCGTCAACCAGTAAAAACCATGACGA
The DNA here is from genome assembly GCF_002162155.2 of Triticum dicoccoides. Lineage (NCBI taxonomy): Eukaryota > Viridiplantae > Streptophyta > Magnoliopsida > Poales > Poaceae > Triticum > Triticum dicoccoides. The sequence goes on along the minus strand of NC_041382.1, from coordinate 77,618,181 downwards.
AAAGCTTTAGCAACCAACGACTTTGAACCGGCGTGGTGACCGCAATCCCCTTCATGAATTTCTCGCAAATTCTCACAACCTTCTTGAGGAGAAACACATCGCTGAATTGCTCCTGAAACACTGTAACGATGTAACTCCCCATTGAGTATGGTCATGGACTTGGAATGCTGGATTATCTGCCGAGCCAACGTTTCCTCAGATGGTAACTCGCCCCGGTTCATGCAATCCAGATATGGGATCGTCCAATCCGGTATGGCATGCAGAGCTGCCACCAACTGAGCCTCCGGCTCAGGAATAGCCAAATCTTCTTCGGTTGGTATTTTGACTGACGGATTGTGCAATACATCAAGAAAGACATTGGGCGGAACCGGTTTATGTTGGGAACCAAGACGACTTAAAGCGTCCGCCGCTTCATTCTTTCGTCGATCTATATGGTCCACCTGATAACCTTTAAAGTGACCAGCCACGGCGTCCACCTCTTGCCGATATGCAGCCATGAGTGGGTCCTTAGAATCCCAAGTGCCAGACACTTGCTGAGCCACTAGATCTGAATCGCCGAAGCATTTAACCCGGCTCAAATTCATCTCTTTAGCCATCCGAAGACCGTGGAGTAAAGCCTCATATTCAGCTGCATTGTTAGTACAAGGGAACATTAAACGGAGGACATAACAAAACTTGTCACCTCATGGGGAAGTTAATACGACTCCAGCCCCTGAACCCTCTAACTATCTGGACCCATCAAAATGAATAGTCCAATATGTATTATCAGGTTTCTCCTTAGGTGCCTGTAACTCCGTCCAATCGTTGATGAAATCTACGAGTGCATGGGACTTGATCGCCGTGCGGGGTATATATTTGAGCCCGTGAGGTCCAAGCTCAATGGCCCACTTGGCAATCCGGCTAGTTGCCTCTTTGTTTTGAATGATGTCGCCCAGAGGAGCTGAACTGACCACTGTGATAGGATGGCCCTGAAAATAGTGTTTGAGCTTCCGGCTTGCCATAAACACCCCATACACCAATTTCTGCCAATGCGGATACCTCTGCTTTGACTCAATGAGCACCTCACTGATATAATAAACTGGCTGTTGAACCGGATACTCTTTGCCAGGCTCCTTGCGCTCTACCACAATGGCTACGCTGACAGCCCGAGCATTAGTAGCCACATATAGTAATAATGGCTCTTTATCGATCGGTGCTACCAGCACGGGCGGTTCCACTAGCTGCCTCTTCAGATCTTCAAACGCCTTATCAGCTGCCTCACTCCAGATAAAGTTATCCGTTTTCTTGAGCATCTGATATAAGGGGATGGCCTTCTCTCCAAGGCGGCTGATAAACCAGCTCAAGGCTGTAATCCGGCCGGCCAGACGTTGCACATCGTTAATACACGTCGGTTTAGCCAAGGACGTAATTGCTGCAATCTTTTCCGGATTAGCCTCAATGCCTCTGTTTGAAACCAGAAAGCCTAAGAGCTTGCCTGCCAGGACACCGAAAACACACTTCTCCGGATTGAGCATCATCTTATAAACCCGAAGATTGTCAAAGTTTCCCGTAGATCATCTATCAATGTCCCCTCCTTTCTGGATTTGACCACAATATCATCTACATATGCATGAACATTGCACCCAATTTGCTTATGAAGGCAATTCTGAACACATCGCTGGTAAGTTGCCTGGGCACTCTTGAGTCCAAAGGGCATGGAAACATAGCAGAAGGCTCCAAAGGGAGTTATAAAGGCTGTCTTCTCCTGGTCCTTAACTGCCATTTTGATCTGATGATAACCAGAGTAAGCATCCAAAAACACAAACGGTCACAACCCGTCGTAGCATCAATTATCTGAACAATGCGAGGGAGAGCAAAGGGGTCTGCAGGGCAAGCCTTGTTTAAATCTGTGTAATCCACACACATGCGCCAAGTGCCGTTTTTCTTAAGAACCAGCACCGGATTGGCTAACCACTCTGGATGAAAAACTTCAACAATAAACCCAGCAGCCAACAAACGGGCTACCTCTTCACCTATGGCCTTGCGTCTTTCCTCGTTGAAACGGCGGAGGAACTGTCGGACTGGTTTGAATTTAGAATCAATGTTGAGTGTGTGCTCTGCGAGTTTTCTCGGTACACATGGCATGTCAGAAGGTTTCCATGCAAAGATGTCCCGATTCTCACGGATGAACTCGATGAGCGCGCTTTCCTATTTGGGATCCAGGTTAGCACTGATGCTGAACTGTTTGGATGAATCGCCAGGGACAAAGTCAACCATCTTAGTGTCCGTAGCTGATTTGAACTTCAATGCTGGATCATGTTCCGTAGTTGGCTTTTTTAAGGAGGTCATGTCTGCCGAATCAACTTGCTCCTTATAGATTTTTAACTCCTCCGTGGCACAAACTGACTCAGCATAAGCCGCATCTCCTTCTTCACACTCCAAAGCAATCTTTCTACTTCCATGTACTGTGATAGTCCCCTTATGACCTGGCATTTTAAGCTGTAGGTAAACATAACATGGCCTTGCCATAAACTTAGCATAAACCGGCCGCCCAAACAAGGCGTGGTACGGACTTTTGATCTTCACCACCTCAAATGTCAATGTTTCTGACCTTGAATCGTAGTCATCTCCAAAAGCTACCTCCAAAGCTATCTTACCAACAGGATATGCAGACTTACCAGGCACCACACCATGAAATACTGTATTCGACGGTTTAAGATCCTTATCTGTCAACCCCATACGGCGGAATGTATCATAATACAAAATATTGATACTACTTTCCCCATCCATGAGCACTTTAGTGAACCTGTATCTCCCAACTTGAGGGGCTACCACTAAGGCCAAATGACCTGGATTATCAACCCGGGGCGGGTGATCCTCTCTGCTCCACAAAATAGATTGCTCCGACCAGCGTAAATACTGAGGTACTGCCGGTTCAACAGAGTTGACTGCCCTTTTGTGAAGCTTCTGATCACGTTTGCACAAACTAGTAGTGAAGACATGATATTGCCTGCTATTCAGCTGTTTGGGATTGCTCTGATAACCCGACTGCTGACTCCCCTGATGGTTGTAACCTCCCTGGTTGCCTTGGTGTCCTTGATTGACGTGTCCGGTTTGATTGCCTGGAAACCCTGAACCGGAACCACCACCTCCATAACCCGGCCCGTGGAAACCTCCTCCTGAACCACCGGGCAGGCCGCTGTCATATTGCAACATATTGGAATTCTTGAAATCCCGCATGATATAACAATCTTTCCAGAGATGTGATGCCGGTTTCTCCTTCGATCCGTGCTTTGGACAGGGCTGATTTAACAAACGCTCCAAATTGTTGCCTGGACCTCCACCCCTCTGGGGCTGCTTGCCTTTACAGCGCTGGCCATTCTCCTGCGCGTTGGTATTTGCGACAAAGTCTGAACCACTGTCGGCCTTGCGCTTACCCGTGTTTCCATGGCCTGCCGGATTGTGTTGTTGGCCCTTGGCATTGCTGCTCTTCTTACCCTTCTCCAGTTTGTCCTCCTCTGAATCCGGATCCTTGGTATTATCTGAATCGGCATATTTAACCAAAGCGGCCATGAGTGTCGACATGTCGTTGCAGTGGCGTTTGAGCCTTCTCAACTTCTGTTTCAACGGTTTGAAACGGCAATTGCCCTCTAATGTTAAAACTGCGGTGTCTGCATTGATACGATCTAAGGAATGCAAAATCGCCGAGACCCGTTTGACCCAATGGGTCGTGGACTCCCCTTCCTCTTGGACACAAGCGGTCAGATCTACAATTGACATTGGCTGCTTACACGTATCCTTGAAGTTCTGGATAAACCGGTGCTTCAGTTTGGCCCATGATCCAATAGAGTTGGTTGGCAAGCTCTTCAACCAAGTGCGAGCTGTTCCTTCCAACATCATGGTGAAATATTTAGCACACACAGCCTCGTCCACATCTAACATCTCCATAGCCATCTCATAGCTCTCCACTCACGCCTCTGGCTGCAAATCGGCGGTATAATTTGGTACCTTACGAGGTCCCTTGAAATCCTTGGGTAGTCGCACATTACGCAAAGCGGGAGTTAAACACGGTACCCCTAAGGAACTGAACATCGCCCCTGGCTCCACGGAGGCGGTGGGGTGAACCGGAGTATGCTGTCGTGCTTCGTGTCGAGCTGTCAACTCGGCCTCTCGACGTGCACGACCATGGTCCACAACATCTTGCGCATTAGCACCTCCCCTGGCCGGATTGTTCCCTCGTGGCGAATTTTGGTGGCGTGCACTACTGGACATGGCCGGTTCGTCTTCCATGTTTCGGCTATAACTCCGGCTTGGATGGGGAGTGGAATGAATCCTCTCACGGCTGTGTGAATATGCTTGCTGTTGATTTAGTGCTGTCTGAAGGAGATCCCTGGCCCGACGCGCTTCCACTGCAACTGGTGACTCGCCGTCGGTTGGGAGGGCCACCAGGCGTGAAGCGGCAGCCACAATGTTGTCCAACGGATTAGAATAATGCCCGGGCGGAGTTGATGGTACAACGTTGTTCTGGCGAGGCAGGCCCGTCGTGCGCGGCTGAACCGACGCTCCTGCTCCCAGGGCCTCCGCCCGGTTTAGCGTGGGTTGGTTACCAGCTCCTGTACCTAGCGTGTTGAAAAGATTCTATGGCTCATAAAACGATGGGAGACATGATCGGTACCTTCTTCTCATGACTTCCTCTGAAGCATTCTGATCCAGTCTAATCCGGTAAGCATGTGCTTCCAACTCGGCCCGCTCCGTAGCCATCCTGGCGTTCTCCGCTGCCAGGTCCGCTTTAGCCTGGGCTATCTGATCTTTCACTTTTACAATCTCCGCATCTTGCTGATCCCTGGCTACTGCGTCTACCTCCGCGGACATCAATGTTGCCAGAGCGTCAAACAAATCAGACAAGACTTGGGCCGGAGGTGGCGCCGAGCTTCCTGCCCCTGCTGGTGTGGCCGTCGTTGAACCGGAGAGCATTGCTGCGGCGGTAGATGAATGAGGCGCCGATTGTGTGCCGGCCATGAAGATGGCGGCCCGGTTTGGCAGACCGGGGGAATCTGGAATACTGTTGCCCTTGGATCCTCCCTCAATCCGGCCATCCTGCAACTGGTAAAGCGATTCGGTTTCTCCAGAAGACTCGTCATCAGAGCAGACTACGGTTTCTCCATCGGACACCGGTCCATCCTCGTACCCTGATCCATGGATGACACCTACAAAAACATGCCTTGCCTCAGGCTAAACCGGCGAAGAACTTGCACGCTGAGCCGTTTTGATGATGCCGGTGCAGATGTCCGGCTCGGGGGCCAATTAGCCGATCTTGCCGATGAAGACGTGAATCCCACCAAAGGGGATCCGGTACCCGTATTCGATTGAATCAGCCTCAGGACCCCATCCTGCGCTGTCGATGTAGAGCTTGCCGCGGCGACTCTTCGTCATCCGGCCCACAGCGTATCCCTTGAGTCCATCGAAGCTGCCCTTCAAGAACTCAAAACCATCGTGCGATAGCCCCACGGTGGGCGCCAACTGTCGTGGGTTTATCACGGCAGATGTCCTCATGAAAGGACTTAGTCGTGGAGCCATCGCAATGAGTTAGCTTAAAGGGGTTAAACCGGACAAGGGGACACGGGAGTTTATACTAGTTCGGCCCCTTCGATGAAGGTAAAAGCCTACGTCTAGTTGTGATTGGTATTGCTAGGGTTTCGAAGGCCAGGGAGCGAATCCGCTTTGTCTGGCTCTCGAGTTGTTGTTGTCTGTCCCTAAACCGCGGCCGGGTCGTCCCTTTATATAGATAGGCTGATGCCCGCCGGGCTACAGAGTCCCGAAGCCGGTTTATAAACGTATCCGGTTCGGCCTCTCTCTTTCTATCTTACTATACAAGTTACATGACTAGGCCGGTTTACATTTACAGACTGTAACCCGCCTTTGGGCCCTCCGTAAAGCGCCATCATCTTTACATCTTCATGGGCTTCTAATCTCCAAAGAGTCAACCCGACTACATAAGGCCGGTTTACCTCTAGTAGTAATATCCCCAACAGTATACATGCAGCTAGAGCAATGCATGTGGAGTAAGTAAATTATACCTTAAGGTTCTTGGAGCGTGGTTTGGTGGGCAACGGGACGGCGGCGAAGAAGAAGGGGTCGGAGGCCCTCCCGCGCCGTCGCTGGGTGGAAAGTGAACAGCTGTGCCGGTAGTCCCTCGCCGACGGCGACATCGTTAAGCCTCCTTCCCTTCCCGGCGGACGGATCCTGCCGGCTCTTTGAGCAGCAGTGAGGGGAGAGAGAGGCCAACGAAATCTTGTTTAGATCTGGAGAGGGCGAGAGAGTGTGAAGATAGCAACTACAAGCGCCGAGGCTCCAGCGGGAGAGGGCGAGAGAGTGTGAAGAGAGCAACTACAAGCGCTGAGGCTCCAGCGTGTATATATATACTGGAGAGAGAGTGTGAAGCGTGCAAACCCTAGAAAACATTTTGACCAGTCAAAGAATCCTCCTGGCACAAATTATGCTCAAGTGTAGTTATCGAACCCGAGACCTCAAGTTTGATGAGCGAACAGGCTAACCAGCTACACAACCCTCCCGTTATGTTCAACGAGAGGGAAATAACCTTTTATACATTCCTGCATTCGTGTGACAAGCATGCCGTGTTTTTTTGTGTGTGTGGGAGTCATTGGGATTTCAATCATAATCGTGTCATGTGGCTTTGGTGGTAAGACTATCCACAGTGGTGCAGAAATAATGCAGCCTTAGTCACCTTACCTCTCTCCACGTAGTACGTTGGGTCCCACCAGTCAGAGGGTCAAACAAACAAATTAATAAGAAAAATTAAAAGCGCCAGCGGTGTATCTTACCTCACACATCTCGCTACTACTCGGGAACACTGTCCAATTGATCCCTCTGTTCGCTCACGTACTATTTTAAGTGAATCCTTATTATAACATGCACACAAATTTTGGGCACTTGTATTCGACTTAAGTCAGTGTGCCACCCTATCTTGTATACTTACTACTCCCTCCGTCTAAGTGTAATAAGTCACGTTAGAAGGTGCAACGGGACCAAGGTGCGTGCGTGTGCGTGCGTGTGTGTGTGTGTGTGTGTGTGTGTGTGTGTGTGTTTAACACCATGTGTGTGTTAGAGAGAGCGATAGATCGACCTACTCCTACAGAGAGATGTTGTGTAGTGTACGATTTTAGCCGCGAGAGTCGGTGCATCCTCTCATTTTCGGGCGTGTCCGGTAGGGACATGCGGACAGCTGCCACGTCCGCTCCTGACCAGCCTGGCCCACCCAAAGCCCCTCCATCGCCCGCGCGCGCTTCCCGCCCGAAACGGCCAGCGCCGCTCCAAAGAATTGGTGCCGCATTCATGCCCGGGCAGAGCGGACGCGACCTCTCACTGGCGCAAGAGTGATGGTTGCTTCGTCCGTCCAACTTACTGCTGGGTCTATGTGATTTGATGACTCATTGGTCTTTATTACAGAGGTGGTAGGACTGCTGGATGTCCCGCGCTTTCGGCAAAAGGAGGTATACTACTACTAGATTACAATTTTCTCCATTCTTACAACGAAGGCGTGCAAGAGCAGTGAAAACACGCAGGCTCAGTGATTACATGGCCCACGTCACACTATCACCGTGCGACACCTAACTCTTTACATAGTACTCCCTCCGTTCCTAAATATTACTAGATGAGTCCCCGCGTGTTAGCGCAGAACAACGGTATATCTCTCTGCGCAAAATTATCGATTTCATAGAACAAAAAAAACTCTATAACCGCATGGCAAGTGTGGTAGCCAAACTAAATAAACTCCCATCATCATTTAGATCATCCCATGTAAGGAAAAAAGATCAGCCAACTCCTACTGCATAATGGGATTATATTTTTCTTTTTGACATGTTAATGGGACTTAAAAGCTCACTTACATGCATGCTACCGGTGCATGCTTGCATGCAGACATGTTGATTTGATTTAAAACCCACTCACATGCATGTGGCACGGTATTTCTGCATGCTTGCATGTGGCTTAGTGCGGAGCCTCTCAACGTCAAGATCAGACGGCTATTGTGGACTGATTTACTTCATCTAACGGCTACATCAATTTTGATGACGTGGCTCAAGGAGAGGATAGAGAATTCCTAGTAGTGGGGGCTGGCTATTACTAGTAGATATAAGTCTTTGTAGAGATTCCAGTACATACGGAACAAAATGAATGAATCTACACTTAAAATGCATCTATATACATTCGCATGTGGTTCATGGTGAAATCTCTACAAAGACTTATATTTAGGAACGGAGGAAGTACTAGTACATTACGTACTATAATTTATCAGCGAGATAAATTTGTACAATTCTATGAAGCTTCCAGCTTCTGTTACATGTATCTTGCGTCCAAGGTTGCCCGTTGCAACATTTCATCAAATACAAAGGAGACTAACATGCATGCTATTGCATCTCAATGATTGATAGATCATAGCAAATATGTACTCCCTCCATTCCAAAATAAGTTTCTCAACTTTGTGCAAACTTTAGTACAAAGTTGTACTACTACTAAAGTTAACACTTATTTTGGAACAGAGGCAGCTAAAGAAAAAAACGATCCATGCAGTCCCTAGCCCTTGAACCGTGAACCCTGACCAGGCTTCAATTTGCTGGCAACGTTCGAGCTTCCTAATAAATGAAGTTTGCAACCTTTTGACCATCAGATCATTTTGTGCGTTTCACCAAAATCGAGATGAGCATCCCTGTGGCAAAGAAATTTAACAAGCGTGATTAGAATAAGATTGCTGGGACTAGTTGATGAGACATAAACTCATCACAAATACAGTACGTAGAAGCCAGTAGAGGTATGTGCGGGGCAAAGAAGTAGAGAAATATCCACATGGAGTGATGTGGGCAGCTGGAGCAGTGGTGCAAGCCGGATGTAAAGGGAGTTGTACCTGAGGGATGTAGCTCAACCTTGAGGAGGGCGGTGGGAGACGGCAACTGCCCATGTCGTGACAGTGAGCAAGGGACGAAGGCAACCTCACCAGCTTTGTGAGAGAGAATGGCGGGGACCCCTGATCGAGACGTGCCGACAGTGGGTTTTCGCCGTTGGCGACGGCCACCGCATCTACACTAAGCATCCACCCCTTCCCAAGCGGACGTGATCCGCCGGGATGTTAGAGATGTGGCCACAGTCATTTTGTGCGACAGAGTGTGAAGAGAGCAACCCCAACAAGCAACCGTGTAGGCTGGCCTGTCCTGACTATGTATATAGTGGAGCGGTTTCCTCGTCCTTTCTCTCCATATGAACCTATCATAATGCGTACGTGCCACTGAAGAAAAAAAACTTTATTTATAAATGACGCGGCACCTACTACTCGTTCTCCTATAACCTTGCACTTGGCATCTCCAAAATATTAACCTTGCGATTGGCTCTTCGGCTCTTCGGGAAGTCGAGCAATAGTGGTAGTGCAGTATATATCGTTCTGGCTATATGAGACCGAAGGAATTGCTGCACGTCCACCACATGGGCGAGGGTCGAGGGGCGAGGGAGAGTGCTACATACGGAGCAAAATGAGTGAATCTACACTCTAAAATACGTCTATATACATCAGTGTTTGGAGTATGTACTTGTAACACCCTCGATGCGACTATAGCTCCCACGTGTCGAGGCACGACTTAGAGACATAATCGCATTGAAGGCATATGTCGCAAGTTAGGCAATCATCACATGTAATATAGATAATAAAAGGGGAGATAACATAGTTGGCTTACACTCGCCACGTCAATCAAGTACATAAATAACATTACATCATGCAAACACTCATGGCCCGACTACGGCGCCAAAATAAAAGATAACCCAACATGCGACACGGTCCCGACCACCCCCCAACTGGGCACCACTACTGATCATCAGGGAAAGACACGTAGTATCGTTGAGAGTCCTCGTCAAACTCCCACTTGAGCTCGAGCGCGTCACCTGGAGCGGAATCATCAGGCCCTGCATCTGGTTTGGAAGTAATCTGTGAGCCACGAGGACTCAGCAATCTCGCACCCTCGCGATCAAGACTATTTAAGCTTATAGGTAAGGAAGGGTAAATATGTGGAGCTGCAGCAAGTGACTAGCATATATGGTGACTATCCTGTTTGCAAAAGAGAGCGAGAAGAGAAGGCAAAGCGCGAGCGAGAAACTAGAGAGCAACCTGCGCAAGCATTACTCCAACACCATGTCCACTTCCCGGACTCCGCCGAGAAGAGGCCATCACGGTAACACACTCAGTTGATTCATTTTAATTAAGTTAAGGTTCAAGTTATCTACAACCGGACATTAACAAATTCCCATTTGCCCATAACCGCGGGCACGACTTTCGAAAGTTCAAATCCCTGCAGGGGAGTCCCAACTTAGCCCATGACAAGCTCTCACGGTCAACGAAGGAATAGACCTCCTCCCGAGACATTCCGATCAGACTCGGTATCTTGGTTCTTCAAGACACTTCGACAGGTTAAAACAAGTCCAGCAACACCGTCCGAATGTGCCGACAAATCCCGATAGGAGCTGCACATATCTCTTTCTCAGGGCACACTCAGATTGTCTTAGGTACGGGTAGACCAGCCCAGAGTTGCCCCTGGTGGCCACCGACAGCTGACAGGTGGACCAACACTCAGAGAAGCATT
>NC_041382.1:77604979-77607218 GCF_002162155.2 Triticum dicoccoides | reverse complement strand
TGCTGGAAAAGCTTTAATCAAGGCGAACTATCAAGGGGTTCCCATTATAACCCAACCGCGTAAGGAACGCAAAATCCGGGAACATAACACCGATATGACGGAAACTAGGGCGGCAAGAGTGGAACAAAACACTAGGCGAGAGGCCGAGCCTTCCACCCTTTACCAAGTATATAGATGTATTAAGATAACATGGCAATATAATGATATCCCAACAAGTAAGTAATGTTCCAATAAGGAACGGTCTCCAATCTTCACCTGCAACTAGCAACACTATAAGAGGGGCTGAGCAAAGCGGTAACATAGCCAATCAACGGTTTGCTAGGACATGGTGGGTTAGAGGTTTGACACGGCAATTTGGGAGGCTTGAAAGCAAGTGGTAGGCATTGTAGCATTGGCATAGCAAAAGAGCGAGCATCTAGCAAAGCAAAGATAGTAGTGATTTCGAGGGTATGATCATCTTGCCTGCAAAGCTGTCAGAGTTGACTGGATCCTCGAAAGCAAACTCAACGGGCTCCTCGTTAGCGAACTCATCTCCCGGCTCTACCCAAACAAGACAAACAAGCAACAAGGACACAATCAACCACGTGCAAAGCTCAAACAATATGATGCAAACATGGTATGCTATGCAGGATGCGATATGCGATGCCTATGCAAGATTTGATAAGGAATGAATGAACCTGGCCTCAACTTGGAAATCCAAGTGTGCCACTGGAAAGGTGAGATGAAATCGCTTGAAAACGATATAAAGATCACCGGAATCGGAGTTACGGTCTGGAAATGGCAAGCGATTCAAATATGACCACGTTCTGCGATTTACAGCAAGTAGTCATCTAAATGCAACAAGATGAACATGCTACAACACCCAAACATGACAACAAAATACATGGCAGGGATGCATTCAAGATGCTTAATAAAAGTCTAGCGCTGAGCTACGTCCAATTCATCCATTAACAGGTTCAAACAAGCATGGCAAAAATGCATATGACAAACAGATTTCAGACTTAGTGAAATTAACACTTGTCTGGAATTTCAGATCAGGTAGCACTCTTCGGAGCATGGAAACTATATGCTACAGGACCTGAACAAGGCAAAGTAAAACATGGCATGGAGCTACTCAAAAAGCTTAACAAAAGTCCCTTAGTGACCTTGAGCCAAAAGGGACCAGAAAATACAATTGCAAGCATGTGAACATGGCAAAAAACATAATCAGTTCTCAGACTTAGTGAAAACTGGAGCATGCTGAAAACAGATATCAAGTAGGCATGTTTACGAGCTCGATGCACTCACTACAGAGCAAGTCATGACAAGCTATGCATACACCCATCAAGAATACACAAAATTCAAGCTAGACATGGCAAGAACAATAGCATAGCATGCACGAATCAACTACAACATCACCGGCAAAATCGCTAACAAGTAGACAATCTGCCCAGATTCACGAAATGACAAAAGTAGAGCTCGATTGACTCAAGCTAGGGTACTCCATAATTGCAAACAAAGACATGGACGGATAGAGCACTGCAAGATTAACAAAACATCCTTACTGATCATCCTCAAAAGAGGCACGGATCACTAGGAAACAACATGAACATATGGCTATATGAGATAAATAGCTCAAAGACTTAGTGGAAATGCTAAGTCCCTGAAAACAGCATTACCAAATGCCTCACTTTGCAAGATTGTGCTAGTCACCACACACATCACAAAAATACATGGGTTGCACCTCTGGAAAGATGGCAAAACCCTTAACAAAACATATGTAGAGCTCATGGGCATATCATGCACACAAAAATCATGGCAAAAATGACAAATATCTAAATGGAGCAGCAGATCTGACAATTATCTCAAGTAGCCCTCTTCTAATAGCATTTCGGGCATCAAGATGAACTCAAATGAAAATGATGCAATGGAATTAAATGATGTACTCTCTGAGACGAACATTTTGATATGCTATATGCCCAAAACGGAGCTACGGATGAGGAGTTACGACAGGTCAAAGTATGCAAAAAAAATATTGAGATTAGGGTTTCGGGGAAAAGAGGTCAACCGGATCCAGATCTGGCACTGTTCACGCGTGGGTTACGAGGTTCGACGGCCGGAGCTCGAGTTCGTCGGAGAAGCAGGGGCGTCGCCGGAATGGAAGAAGAAGACCGGGGCGAGGTGAGGCCGGAGCCGGCGGTGGCGATGGCGGCGCCGGGAGGCGGCGGTGGGCGGTGAGGCGGCGAGTGGCGAGGCGGCG
>NC_041382.1:77597171-77604787 GCF_002162155.2 Triticum dicoccoides | reverse complement strand
AAGGTGGCGAAGGGCGGCGTCGGGCGGAGGTAGGTGGCGGCGGGGCGCGGCGAGGGAGGTAGGTGGCGGCGGGGCGCGGCCCGGTTGGCGGCGCGGGAGGGCCGTCGGCGGGCTCCGCGGGCCGGCGGCGGAGGAGATGCGGCCGGGCCAACCGGCGGGCGACATGTGGCGGCGGTGGGGCTATCCGGACATGTCCGTCGGTGGACGTTCTTTTTCGGCGGCGGCGGATGAAATGGATCTAGGGTTTCGGGGGAGGAGAAAAGAAATTTCGAAGGGGGTTCTTTAAATAGGCATAGGAGGAGTTAGGAGAGTCCAAATGAGGTGCGGTTTTGGCCACGCGATCGTGATCGAACGCTCTAGATGATGGAGGGGATTTTGGTGGGTTTTGGGCCAAAATGGAGGGGTGTTGGGCTGCAACACACACAAGGCCTTTTCGGTCCCTCGGTTAACCGTTGGAGTATCAAACGAAGTCCAAATGATACGAAACTTGACAGGCGGTCTACCGGTAGTAAACCAAGGCTGCTTGGCAAGTCTCGGTCCAATCCAGAAATGTTTAATCCCCACACACGAAAGAAAGGTAGAAATGACCATCGGAGGAGAACGAAGCGCCGGAATGCAAAACGGACAACGGGGAAAATGCTCGGATGCATGAGACGAACATGTATGCACATGAAATGCACATGATGACATGATATGCAATGCATGACACGCAAGTAAAGACAAGGCAACAAGAGCGAATAACTGGACGACACCTGGCACATCGGTCGCGGGGCGTTACAACACTCCACCACTACGAGAGGATCTCGTCCCGAGATCTAGAATGGCACCGGAGGGACAACGGAAGAGAAAGAGAAGAGGTAAAACTAAGTTGCTTCATTGACAAACGAGTGAAACCACGAACCTTGAAGAGGTTAAGCAACTATGAGAAAAGAATACAACGGAGATGAACAAAATTGAAAACACACCGATAGAAAGGAGGAACAAAGAAGAACAACTTCGTATAGCGCTCTGGTTGGAAAGAGATGCAAGACTTGATAAGATGAAAAGAACTTGATCTTGACAAGAACAAAAAGAAACAATAGAAGAGAGCCACATCAAAATGCCTCCGGAAGAAAAGAGAGAATGGAAACGAGTGAACGAAGTAGAAAACAATATCTTGGCAGAGCATGCTTACAACAAAGGCTAGAACGGGGTTGTTGGAAAAACCAACAACAAAAAGAAAAATCTTGATATGGTCTTATGAAATACATCTCAAAATTATGAGGTGACAATCTGCCACTCATGGGAAAGAATTGTATTTATTTGAACAAGGAGACGAGAAAGTATTTCACCGGGAGGATAAAGAAGAACTTGGGTATTTTATAAGCACCATAGATAGCAACAATCCTCAGGGAAAGCTTTAGGTGAAATATAACCCAAGGTAACTCGAATGACGAGATTGATGGATTTAAAATACCTCATTCTTAATAATATGTGAATCATGAAACATGAACTCAGATTATCAAGAATGGCATAATACCACCTCCGATAATATGGTAGAAAGAATTTGCACTCTGGATTGCACGAAGAAGAATACTTGAGCTCCTTAGAAAAGAATGTTGATGAGCACTTCGAGAAGGGAATTAAATCATTGATGAAACCATCATGTAGAACCTCCATGAAGAACTCCGGTAACAAAAGGATGATCAAACGGAAAGAAAGGGTAGTTGAAAACACAAGGTGAATCCTTGTACCGATTTAAATGAATCTCCGTGGTGAAATAATTGAAAAAGGTTGGAACTTCGGGAAAAGAGAAGATGAAACCATTTAAATCAAGAACTTGACGAGCCTCCGGAATAGGGAATTAATCACTTGGGTGAATCAAGAATAAGAATTATGTTATGCTCATCCTTCACCAATTCAAATTGATGACAAGCAATGGAATTGGCATACTACTTATTCTAGTAGAGAGGATTAAGATAGATATTGCATAAATTTGAGAAGGTCTTCGACGAACCACCGTACGATTGAAAACAGCAAATGAATTGATATGATAACAAGGTAAGAAGAATCTTGAACGAACCACCGTAAGAATTGAAAGTGAACAAAGAGAAGATAAAGAAACACCAGGAAGAATTAGCAAATGAATGAAGAAGCTTGAGAGAATTTAGACCCACGAGAACGAAAAGATTACGAGCTGATTAGAGAATCCTTGATTTGGACACTGGTATGATTTAGAGTATGAGAGCTGAAAACTGGAATGAATAAATCTTAGATGATGGGCTCCGGATAATCAAACTGAAAAGACTCCTGAATTACTTTGGATGGGTGAAAAGAAATCTCACAATCGAAAATAATTATGAGAGGATGGCAACAAACTAGAGCCACGAATCTTGAAGAGAATGAAGCAAGATATGGAGGAAAAACTCTTCTCTTCTTCGGTCTTCAAAATCCGAGAATGACGACGAGAAACACCACCATGAATTGTTGAGGCACTCCGGAATGAAGAATGGAAAGGTTGAGCCAACGATGAAAAGAATTTGAAAGATCTTGAAGAAAAGCATTTGACTGATGATAAATCATTCTTACGTCAAACTTCAAAATAAATTTGAGGATAGCTCCGGGAAAATAAGAAGAGTCAGGTAAGATCCTGGGAAAAGACCTGTGGGTTAGGGCCCACTCAAAAGAAAATACCGTTGAATGATTTAAAAGAGAGGTTGCACCGGTTGAATTAAATGACTTGAATGAGATAACATCTTCGAAAGAGCTTGAACGAATGCAGAGTGGAAACATGAATCTTCGAGATATCTTGAGCACTCCGGAACAATTGAATAGCGAGAAATGACTGAATATGAGGTGCAGCGGCAAGAGAAGGTATTTGAAACGAGGAAATGATATGATCAACAAGGCTTGAATTGGATCCACCGGAAAAGGAAAGAATGGAGAATGATGAACTTGAAGCTCCGTTAGGATCTTCATGAGAATCACCGGATAAGAATATTGGCGGAAAATGATGGAGAGACTTCACAAGAATAAAATGATACTTGATTAAGACATCGGATTCCTTGAAGAAAAGGGGGTGGGTGGGCGGGAAAACAAAGGCAACTTGGGGACGGATGAAACAAACACCATTCAGAAGAAACTGATACTTGATCTTGCGGATGTTGAAATGATCGGATCCACTTGAAGAGAAAACACGCCGGTGAAAAGGATTGACGAAAACAATCTTGATGAACATGAAGGATTTGTATTCACATCGGAGTATGAGAACACCATTTGGGGAAGGTATGGAATCAACACTTGACTTCGAAGCAACTCGAATACCACAACTCAAAACAAAACAAAAAATTGGCTTGCAGAATAAGCCAGAGCAAACATATGATAGAGATTCCGTCCGAAGTTTTCGTGGTGGGGCCTACACGGGCTCGATCGTACAACACCATCATGTACAAGGCAGTGCACATGACATACGAAGCGTCCCCGAGTCGGCATAGCCAAGGACTCTTTAAGACACAACGAGACCACTGTAAAACCGATCGTGAATAGGCGGACTACTAGACGTCAAACCCCAATTTCATATCATACATCCGTCGGAAAGATATCCTAAGAGCTACTTGAATTCCCACTTACAAACTCCCGAAATTTTCCGGTTATGCAATCAGGTGTTGGGGATACAGGGGAAGCATAATATCTCACCCAAAACTAGCAAATCCTACATCCAGCTGTATCCATCCTTCAACACATAACCAAGAAACCTTTGGAAATCATCTACCTCAACCTTCGAAAACCACCGTTATACAAGTTATGGCAATACTCCTGAACTCCCGCCCCAGTACTGGGTGGCGTCGAGGTTATCTCACCAACGAACTACATAAAAGAGATTTTCGATGTCGGCGAACCAAACTCAGGTATTCCAGAACTGCAACGATAAAATTGTGACGACAACACCTCAGAGCTCAACTCCCCGGGACACTGCCACAACCCCTAAATGTCAGGAGGCACCAAGAACAATGTTCTCGTCACAAAACCATCGGAACGATTCCAAGATACCCGCGTGATCCTAATTTTTTTAGTTAAATTCGAGAAGAGAAGAGTCAAAACTCTACGTCAGGATGCCTTACCAGAGCGATGAAGAGACTGGGGAGTAAAAAGAATTCCTAAACTCTCCGATATATAAAATCCTAAATGACTCAAAACATTTTTCTAGACTCAACAACGGCTGCTAAAAATGATCAAGCAGTGGGGGATCCTAAGGTCGGCGAAGGCTCTGATACCAACTTGTAACACCCTTTGATGCGACTATAGCTCCCACGTGTGGAGGCACGACTTAGAGACATAATCGCATTGAAGGCATATGTCGCAAGTTAGGCAACCATCACAACATCCCATGTAATATAGATAATAAAAGGGGAGATAACATAGTTGGCTTACACTCGCCACGTCAATCAAGTACATAAATAACATTACATTATGCAAACACTCATGGCCCGAGTACGGCACCAAAATAAAAGATAACCCAACATGCGACATGGCTCCGATCACCCCCAACTGGGCACCACTACTGATCATCAGGGAAAGACACGTAGTATCGTTGAGAGTCCTCGTCGAACTCCCACTTGAGCTCGAGCGCGTCACCTGGAGCGGAATCATCAGGCCCTGCATCTGGTTTGGAAGTAATCTGTGAGCCACGAGGACTCAGCAATCTCGCACCCTCGCGATCAAGACTATTTAAGCTTATAGGTAAGGCAAGGTAAATATGTGGAGCTGCAGCAAGCGACTAGCATATATGGTGACTATCCTGTTCGCAAAAGAGAGCGAGAAGAGAAGGCAAAGCGCGAGCGAGAAACTAGAGAGCAACCTGCGCAAGCATTACTCCAACACCGTGTCCACTTCCCGGACTCCGCCGAGAAGAGGCCATCACGGTAACACACTCAGTTGATTCATTTTAATTAAGTTAAGGTTCAAGTTATCTACAACTGGACATTAACAAATTCCCATCTGCCCATAACCGCGGGCACGACTTTTGAAAGTTCAAATCCCTGCAGGGGAGTCCCAACTTAGCCCATGACAAGCTCTCACGGTCAACGAAGGAATAGACCTCCTCCCGAGACGTTCCGATCAGACTCGGTATCTCGGTTCTTCAAGACACTTCCACAGGTTAAAACAAGTCCAGCAACACCGCCCGAATGTGCCGACAAATCCTGATAGGAGCTGCACATATCTCTTTCTCAGGGCACACTCAGATTGTCTTAGGTACGGGTAGGCCAGCCCAGAGTTGCCCCTGGTGGCCACCGGTAGCTGACAGGTGGACCAACACTCAGAGGAGCACTGGCCCGGGGGGGTTTAAAATAAGATGACCCTCGGGCTCTGGAAACCCAAGGGAAAAAGAGGCTAGGCGGAAAATGGTAAAACCAAGGTTGGGCACTACTGGAAAAGCTTTAATCAAGGCGAACTATCAAGGGGTTCCCATTATAACCCAACCGCGTAAGGAATGCAAAATCCGGGAACAGAACACCAATATGACGGAAACTATGGCGGCAAGAGTGGAACAAAACACTAGGCGAGAGGCCGAGCCTTCCACCATTTACCAAGTATATAGATGTATTAAGATAACATGGCAATATAATGATATCCCAACAAGTAAATAATGTTCCAACAAGGAACGGTCTCCAATCTTCACCTGCAACTAGTAACGCTATAAGAGGGGCTGAGCAAAGCGGTAACATAGCCAATCAACGGTTTGCTAGGACATGGTGGGTTAGAGGTTTGACATGGCAATTTGGGAGGCTTTAAAGCAAGTGGTAGGCATCGTAGCATTGGCATAGCAAAAGAGCGAGCATCTAGCAAAGCAAAGATAGTAGTGATTTCGAGGGTATGATCATCTTGCCTTCAAAGCTGTCAGAGTTGACTGGATCCTCGAAAGCAAACTCAACGGGCTCCTCGTTAGCGAACTCGTCTCCCGGATCTACCCAAACAAGACAAACAAGCAACAAGGACACAATCAACCACGTGCAAATCTCAAACAATATGATGCAAACATGGTATGCTATGCGGGATGCGATATGCGATGCCTATGCAAGATTTGACAAGGAATGAATGAACCTGGCTCAACTTGGAAATCCAAGTGTGCCACTGGAAAGATGAGATGAAATCTAAAGATCACCGGAATCGGAGTTACGGTTTGGAAATTGCAAGCGATTCAAATATGACCACGTTCTGCGATTTACAGCAAGTAGTCATCTAAATGCAACAACATGAACATGCTACAACACCCAAACATGACAACAAAATACATGGCAGGGATGCATTCAAGATGCTTAACAAAAGTCTAGCGCTGAGCTACGTCCAATTCCATTAATAGGTTCAAACAAGCATGGCAAAAATGCATATGACAAACAGATTTCAGACTTAGTGAAATTAACACTTGTCTGGAATTTCAGATCAGGTAGCACTCTTCGGAGCATGAAAACTATATGCTACAGGACCTGAACAAGGCAAAGTAAAACATGACATTGAGCTACTCAAAAAGCTTAACAAAAGTCCCTTAGTGACCTTGAGCCAAAAGGGATCAGAAAATAAAATTGCAAGCATGTGAACATGGCAAAAAACATAATCAGTTCTCAGACAATGAAAACTGGAGCATGCTGAAAACAGATATCAAGTAGGCATGTTTATGAGCTCGATGCACTCACTACAGAGCAAGTCATGACAAGCTAAGCATACACCCATCAAGAATACACAAAATTCAAGCTAGACATGGCAATAACAATAGCATAGCATGCACGGATCAACTACAACATCACCGGCAAAATCGCTAACAAGTAGACAATCTGCCCAGATTCACGAAATGACAAAAGTAGAGCTCGATTGACTCAAGCTAGGGTGCTCCATAATTGCAAACAAAGACATGGATGCATAGGGCACTACAAGATTAACAAAACATCCTTACTGATCATCCTCAAAAGAGGCACGGATCACTAGGAAACAACATGAACATATGGCCATATGAGATAAACAGCTCAAGGACTTAGTGGAAATGCTAAGTCCCTGAAAACAACATTACCAAGTGCCTCACTTCGCAAGCTTGTGCTAGTCACCACACACATCACAAAAATACATGGGTTGCACCTCTGGAAAGATGGCAAAACCCTTAACAAAACATATGTAGAGCTCATGGGCATATCATGCACACAAAAATCATGGCAAAAATGACAAATATCTAAATGGAGCAGCAGATCTGACAATTATCTCAAGTAGACCTCTTCTAACAGCATTTCGGGCATCAAGATGAACTAAAATGAAAATGATGCAATGGAATGAAATGATGTACTCTCTGAGATGAACATTTTGATATGCTATATGCCCAAAACGGAGCTACGGATGAGGAGTTACGACAGGTCAAAGTATGCAAAAAAATACTGAGATTAGGGTTTCGGGGAAAAGAGGTCAACCGGATCCAGATCTGGCACTGTTCACGCGCGGGTTACGAGGTTCGACGGCCGGAGCTTGAGTTCATCGGAGAAGCAGGGGCGTCGCCGGAATGGAAGAAGAAGACCGGGGCGAGGTGAGGCCGGAGCCGGCGGTGGCGATGGCGGCGCCAGGAGGTGGTGGTCGGCGGTGTGGCGGCGAGTGGCGAG
>NC_041382.1:77589293-77596907 GCF_002162155.2 Triticum dicoccoides | reverse complement strand
CTCCGCGGGCCGGCGGCGGAGGAGATGCGGCCGGGCCAACCGGCGGGCGACACGTGGCGGCGGCGGGGCTATCCGGACATGTCTGTCGGTGGACGTTTTTGTCCGGCGGCGGCAGATGAAATGGATCTAGGGTTTCGGGGGAGGAGAAAAGAAATTTCGAAGGGGGTTCTTTAAATAGGCATAGGAGGAGCTAGGAGAGTCCAAATGAGGTGCGGTTTTCGGCCACGCGATCGTGATCGAACACTCTAGATGATGGAGAGGGT
Source organism: Triticum dicoccoides (assembly GCF_002162155.2). Classification (NCBI taxonomy): domain Eukaryota; kingdom Viridiplantae; phylum Streptophyta; class Magnoliopsida; order Poales; family Poaceae; genus Triticum; species Triticum dicoccoides. The sequence goes on along the minus strand of NC_041382.1, from coordinate 77,596,644 downwards.
TTTGGTGGGTTTTGGGCGAAAAGGGAGGGGTGTTGGGCTGCAACACACACGAGGCCTTTCGGTCCCTCGGTTAACCGTTGGAGTATCAAACGAAGTCCAAATGATACGAAACTTGACAGGCGGTCTACCGGTAGTAAACCAAGGCCACTTGGCAAGTCTCGGTCCAATCCGGAAATGTTTAATCCCCACACATGAAAGAAAGGTAGAAATGACCATCGGAGGAGAACGAAGCGCCGGAATGCAAAACGGACAACGGGGAAAATGCTCGGATGCATGAGACGAACATGTATGCACATGAAATGCACATGATGACATGATATGCAATGCATGACACGTAAGCAAAGACAAGGCAACAACAACGAATAACTGGACCACACCTGGCACATCGGTCGCGGGGCGTTACAGTACTAGTAGTTCATATTGAAATCTACTAAAGGACATATATATTCCAAACAATCTTTCCCTAATAATAAACCAGCGTTTGCTTCTGGTCGTACGTCATCGGCGTTTTTACAGAAAAATCCCTCAGTTTCTGATAAATTAACCCACAATCCCTGTTTAAGTGAATCTGCAAAAACGATTCATTTTTACAGAAACACCCCTACGTTCGTAAGAATTCAGCCCGCTATCCTTTCTTTATCCAGACAACTTCCTTTCCAGTGCAGCGGGGCGGCGCCCTTCACGGGGGGCGACAGCTCCGGGTGGGCTCGCGGGCGATCGTGCTACAGGAGGCTTCGCACGAGCACCTGATCTCCCATGTGTCCACCCCTGGGTTCTCGTCATCACACCGGCGGCTGCCCTTGCCGCCACTGTCCGTTCCTCTGCCTCCTAGCAGAGGAGGCAAAAATAAAATCATCACTGCTCGGGATCAAACTCTCCTCCTGCGAACCAGATGTTGAGTAAATAGGCAATTTCTTGATTAAATTAATCCACGAGTAAATCACTAGCACGGCATTGACACAAATAAACACATACTGATATTCAGTCAAGCTAGCACATACCACGTTAATTGCAGAAAGACCTACGTATAACGCTAGCATGACTAAAACAGAAAACAGTAGGAGCGAGATAAATGAGTTATACCCTCTAGTAGGCCATGCAGAGGCGGCGGCTTTGGTGGCGGCATCGGCGTCCTCGGCGGCCTTCTTGTCGGCTTCAGCTTTCTCGGCGGCGGCACGTTCGGCGTCGGTGGACATGGTGATGATGAAGGCGGCGCAGACGTAGAGGAAGTAGACGATCGGAAGCGAGCAGTCGCGTAATCGCTGCCCAAAAACCTATTCGCCCCTCACCCCGTACAGGAACCAGAAGGGCGTGGTTTCGGAGACCTGCTCGCCCATCGACCGTGTACGCGGCGGATAGGATGGCTAGGGTTAGGAGACACCACACACTTATATAGACGCAGCCGCGTGGAGAGACGTGGGCTCGACCCACGTCCGAGTCCGTGACAGCCCACGATCGGACGTCTCAGATCGTGGCCCAGCTGTCAGAGAACTCTCCGTTAGTGACTGGCAAAAATAAGCGTGTAGGTGTGAGCTCGGCTCGGCTCAATTCCGCAACCCGCGGCGCATCGTGACGAGGCATGGTGTGGCGAGGCGGGCGGCGGAGGAGGAGTGCGCGAGGGCCTCTTCTCTTCTCAAGCTCCAATAGCATGTAGAAGAGAAACCCTTATAAACCACTCCAACTCTCCTTCCACTAGCGGGGTGGGACTAAACTTCCCACTACACCTAGTGCCATATAACCCACATGGGCCCTTAGAGATTTTCCAGAAATTGCTATATGGGCCTAGAGCCCATGTCAAATCAGCAATCCCCCACCAGATCTCGAGGGCCCATTGTGTCCTCTGTTCCAATTGCTGTTTCGATATACCAATGTGTCAGTGAAGACCTGTTAAGGTTGAACTTCACCTAGAGCAAGTAGCTACACTCCTTCACAACTAAATAATGGACTATGCCTTGAATTGTCAGTTTGGCGTAAAGAAGTTTCACTACATGTCTTACTAGTACTAGGCCGCCGAAGGCTGACCCCCCCGGTGGAGCATATAAGTCACACTCCTGGCCTATTCATGAGCTTACTAGAGATCACCCCAATCTCATAGACTGTGACCAGCAGTTGGGCTCACATAGGTGTGTTCCTCGAAAGATCGCTCTGTAGGATAGCATCTTGCTTACATAAGCTTTGGAACACATTAAGACAATAGTCATCCTACCATACAATATCGAGAGTATTGCATCTCCAACGGAGTGGGTTAGTATAGTTACTCTCCTCAGTTCACCACTGGCTTGTTTTCCTAGGTCCTAATTCACGGGATCTCCGATCACATAGGTTGGGTTACTACCATGGCAGCTCATGTGGGTCTCATACCCATCTCCGTCGATGCATTATCTATCACGACACGTGATAGCCCTTTCGTAAAGGGATCTGCCAGATTCTTAGCCGTATGGACATAGTCGAACGCTATCACTCCGGAGTTTCTTAATTTTCTGATAGCTTTTAATCTCATTCTTATGTGTTTGGTGGACTTCATGTTGTCCTTTGAACTCTTCACCTTGGTGATGACAGTCTGATTGTCATAGTTCATAAGGATAGCCAGAACCGGTTTATCAACCAATGGCAAGTCCATCAAAAGATCTCGAAGCCATCTCGCTTCAACACCAGATGTGTCTAATGTTGTTCATTCTGCTTCCATTGTCGATCTCGTTAAGATAGTTTGCTTGCAAGACTTCCAGGAAACAGCACCACCTCCAAGAGTAAACATATACCCAGTTGTGGCCTTCATCTCATCAGCATCAGAGATCCAATTCGCATCACTATACCCTTCAAGTACCGACGGGTATCCGGTATAGTGAAGTCCATAGTTCATAGTACCTTTCAGATAGCGCGTAACTCTCTTAACAACATGCCAATGTACATCACCCGGTTTGGAAACAAACCGGCTCAGTTTGCTCACAGCAAACGCGATGTCAGGCCTCGTTGCGCTCGCTAGGTACATCAGTGAACCAATGATTTGAGAGTATCTCAATTGATCTTTAGCCATGCCTTTGGACTTTCGAATCAACACACTAGGATCATATGGTGTTTGAGCTGGCGTGAAGTCCGAATATCCAAAACGACTCAACACCTTCTCAACATAGTGGGATTGCAGAAGTGTAATTCCACCCTCATTATCTCTCAGTAGCTTGATGTTCAAGATAACATCAGCCACACCAAGGTCTTTCATCTCAAAGTTCTGAGATAGAAACGATTTGACCTCCTCAATGACTTTGAGGTTTGTTTCGAATATCAGTATGTCATCAACATACAAGCACAGCATAACTCCTTTGCCCCCACCATGGCGATAGTATACACATTTGTCAGCCTTATTAACAACGAAACCAACATATGTCAAAGTTGTATTAAACTTATCATGCCATTGCTTAGGTGCTTGTTTCAGGCCATATAAAGATTTTATCAACCTACACACCTTTCTTTCCTGACCATCTATCAGCCATCAGGCTGTTGCATGTAGATTTCCTCCTTTAGCTCTCCATTTAGAAAAGCCGTCTTAACATCCATCTGATGGACGAGAAGACCGTGCGAGGCCGCCAACGAGAGTAATACTCGAATGGTGGTCAGTCTAGCCACATGTGAATAAGTATCAAAGAAATCTTCCTCTTCTTGCTGGTCATAGCCCTTGGCCACAAGCCTAGCCTTGTAATTTTCAATAGTACCATCGGGCCTAAGCTTCTTTTTGAACACCCACTTACACCCCAGTGGTTTGTAACCATAGGGACGATCAGTGATCTCCCATGTACCGTTAGCCATGATGGAATCCATCTCGCTACGGACCGCATCCTTCTAGTAGTCAGCTTCTGGAGAGGCATACGCTTCTGAAATAGAAGTGGGAGTATCATCCACGAGGTACACGAAGAAATCATCACCAAAGGTCTTTGAAGTCCTTTGTCTGTTGCCCCTACCAAGGGTTTCCTCGTCATCGTCCTCAGGGTTTTCATAGTGTGTTTGTTCATAATATTCCATAGGAATGGCAGGTTCAGGAGTCTCCTCAGATTCATGTCTAGAAGTGCTTTGCATATCTCTCATAGGAAAATATCCTCGAAGAATGTAGCATCCTTAGACTCGATAATTGTACCGACCTTCTGGTTAGGTACCTCAGATTTCACTACTAGAAATCTATTGCCAATGTTGTTCTTAGCGTAACCCAAATTAACGCAGTCCACAGTCTTTGGTTCATGCTTACGCTTTTTGGGAATCGACACATTGACTTTCGCCAAACAGCCCCAAGTACGCAAGTACGAGAGTGTTGTCCTTCTCTTTGCCCATTTCTCATAGGGAGTGATCTCATTATCCTTTGTCGGAACTTTATTCAGGACATGACATGCCGTCAATATAGCCTCCCCCCACCATGCCTTGGATAAACCCGATGTATCTAACATGGCGTTAACCAAATCAGTTAGAGTACGGTTTTTCCGCTCGGCAACCCCGTTTGACTGGGGTGAATAGGGAGGCGTCCTCTCATGAATAATTCCATGTTCCGCACAGAAAGGGTCAAACTCATTTGAGAAGTACTCTCCACCACGATCTGACCGGACTCGTTTAATTTCCTTTTCAAGTTGTTTCTCAACTTCTGCCTTATAGATTTTAAAGTAATGTAGAGCCTCATCTTTAGTGTTTAACGGATACACATAGCAATATCTAGTGGAGTCATCTATCAATGTCATGAAGTATTTCTTTCCACCTTTAGTCAACACACCATTCATCTCACAAAGATCAGAATGTATGAGTTGTAATGGTGCCAAGTGTCTCTCCTCCGCGGCCTTGTGAGGCTTGCGAGGTTGCTTAGCTTGCACACATGAAAGGCACTTAGAACCTTTGGCTAAGGTGAAACTCGGGATTAAATCCAACTTGGCTAGCCGTGTCATAACACCGAAACTAATGTGACAAAGACGTGAATGCCAAACTTCAGATTCATTAACATTCGAATGAATATGGTTCACGACTTTATTACAAAAATCTGCGAGGGAACGGCGGAACATCCCTCCGCTCTCATAACCTTTTCTAACAAAGAGTTCATATTTCATAACAACTAATTTATTAGACTCGAAAACCAACTTAAACCCTTCTCTACATAGAAGGGAGCCACTAACGAGGTTCTTCTTGATGGCGGGGACATGATGCACGTTCTTCGGCTGCACAATCCTTCCCGAAGTAAACGTCAGATCGACCGTGCCAATACCATGATCAGAAGCACTCGTGCCATTCCCCATCAATACGGACCCGTGACCTGTGACCTGGTAAGAAGTGAACAATGAAATGTCAGCACACACATGAACACCAGCACATGTGTCCACCCACCAATCGTTGGGTTGAAACACTGAAAAAACAGTAAATAAATTACCGTACCCAGATGCACCATTGTCATTGTTGCCCACAATCATGTTGACAGACTTGGAGTCCTGTCCTGGCTTCTTGTACTTGTTTGGGCACTTATTGGCCCAATGTTCAACCGAACCACAAGTAAAGCAGCGCTCATCCTTCTTGTTCTTCTTGAAGGTCTTCTTACCCTTCTTCTTAAAGTCGGTATTCTGTTGGACACCGTTCTTTCCTTTGGGCTTGTGGGAGTTATGGTTCCTCTGGTTCACCATGTTAGCGACAGAAGTCCCTCCGGTCCCTCAACACTCAGATGGCCAATGACATCATCCATAGAGAATTCACGTCTCTGATGTTTCAGAGTGGTGGAAAAGTTCCTCCAGGAATTAGGGAGCTTAGCGATTATGCAGCCCGCGACAAACTTGCCCGGTAACTCGCACTTAAGAAGTTCAAGCTCCTTAACAATGCATATTATCTCATGAGCCTGCTCCAATACAGGACGGTTTTCAACCATCTTGTAATCATGGAACTGCTCTATAATATGCATCTCGCTCCCTGCATCGGCGGCCCCGAATTTAGATTCAAGTGCCCCCCACAAGTCCTTGGCGACATGCACATGTAAATATGCATCGACCAGTTTATCTCCGATCACGCTAAGAACTGCTCCGAGAAACACAACGGTAGCCTCCTTGAATGCCTTCTCCTGTCCAGGAGCAATCATTCCCGTGGAGACACCGGTGACCCAGAACACGTTCATAGCCGTGGGCCATAACGTGGTCTTAGTCTGCCAACGCTTAAAGTATGTACCGGTAAACTTATCCGGTTTCAGTGCAGCGGCAAAGCCACTTGCTGAAAAATTCCTACACATAATAGGTTTTTGGATTGTTGAGTAAATAGGCAATTTCTCGATTAAATTAATCCATGATTAAATCACTAGCACGACATTGACACAAATAAACACATACTGATATTCAGTCAAGCTAGCACATACCACGTTAATTGCAGAAAGACCTACGTATAACGCTAGCATGGCTAAAACAGAAAGCAGTAGGAGCGGGATAAACGAGTTATACCCTCCAGTAGGCCATGCAGAGGCCGCGGCTTTGGTGGCGGCATCGGCGTCCTCGGCGGCCTTCTTGTCGGCTTCAGCTTTCTCGGCGGCGGCACGTTCGGCATCGGTGGACATGGTGATGATGAAGGCGATGCAGACATAGAGGAAGTAGACGATCGGAAGCGAGCAATCGTGTAATCGCTGCCCAAAAACCTATTCGCCCCTCATCCCGTACAGGAACCAGAAGGGCGTGGTTTCGGAGACCTGCTCTCCCGTCGACCGTGTACGCAGCCGCGTGGAGAGACGTGGGCTCGACCCACGTCCGAGTCTGTGACAGCCCACGATCCGACGTCTCAAATCGTGGCCCAGCTGTAAGAGAACTCTTCGTTAGTGACTGGCAAAAATAAGCGCGTAGGTGTGAGCTCGGCTTGGCTCAATCCCGCAACCCACGGCGCGGCGCGGCGCGTCATGACAAGGCCGGTGGCGGAGGAGGAGTGCGCGAGGGCCTTTTCTTTTCTCAAGCTCCGATAGCATGTAGAAGAGAAACCCTTATAAACCACTCCAACTCTCCTTCCACTAGCGGGGTGGGACTAAACTTCTCACTACACCTAGTGCCATATAACCCACATGAGCCCTTAGAGATTTTCCAGAAATTGCTATATGGGCCTAGAGCCCATCTCAAATTTCAGCATGAGAGAGGATTCGACTTCATATTAGAAAAAAGATAGTACCACCTCGCTATTTTAGATCACATTTCACCAATATATATGTGGGCGATCTGAAGTCAACAAGGCGCCTCAAAATCAATCAAGGGAATGAATTAACAGAGAAGAACTAGCTCGAGGGGGACCTATTGACCAATTACCGTAGAACGGAAAGAACAAAAAAGGAAAGAATGGATCCGACCTGATGGTGGGAGGTTTGGCACATCCAGCA
>NC_041382.1:77576380-77588952 GCF_002162155.2 Triticum dicoccoides | reverse complement strand
GCCATGGGAGCAGCTGCCCCGGATCCGAGCGCCGGGCTGACAGCCCGGGGGAGGGGAGGGGGCGCACGCAACAGGCTCGCAAGGACGCGGGTGGTGGCCACCGTCGCCAGGGGGGATGGAGATGGGGCGCTGGTGCCGGCACGCTCCGGGAAAGCTCTCGTGTGGATAGGAATGAAAGAGAGAGAGAGAGAGAGAGAGAGATGGATGGATCGACATAGAAGGAGAGAAGCCCAAAGCGGTGGAGATAGGTGTAGACGCATGGATCTATAGGCGTACACGTGATGGTTACGTGTGTCCGCTCGGTTTTTATCAGCCGGCTGGATTTTCTAATCCTTTCCTAAACAAAAGACGACATGCACGATGCACTCAGCACTCGGACCTTTCATAGAAGAAATCAAAGATATGTTATGATCTACACAAGAGTACAAGGTCACCTGGGCTCGGCGTACAACTAATCTAGCTGCTCATGTTTTAGCTAAAGTGATGGTTAGCAATGATTTAGAGATGGTTTGGCCTGATGTGCCACCAGACTGCATTTTACATTTTGTAGCGAATGACATTCCCAATGTTGTTCAAGTAATAAAGTTCGAAGTACCCCTAAAAAACTATTTGTGCTTTTTTTGAGGGAATGCATCTTTTATTTATTTTGTTGAGACAAGGAAATGCATCTATCTGTGCTAGAACGGGAGTATGGGAGAGAACCCATCAGGAGATAGCATCATTTTTCTCTTGCGTTTCGGTCAAGCCCAGATAGTGAAAAAAACATTATGGATGAAATACAATCTTACAAAATCAAACAATCTTCAATAAAAAAAACCTACATAATCAAAATCATTGAATTCAAATCTTTTGAAAATCCTTTAAATGAATTACATTGTATGTTTCTTGTTGGAAATATGAGCAAATTACTACGAGATTTAATCCGAATAAATAGAAGATAAATCATGACCACAGCAGCAGAGATTAAACTAATCATGCGAACTAGCATAGTAGATGAACATATCACATCTAGGGCACATACTAGAAGCATGAATTCTACCACGATCTCGAACAGGAAGGATAGAATCACATACGGTGCAGCGGGTGCAGCACCGCCGGCGTTGACGTTGTCGCCCATGTCATCGAGGACGAGGTTGCCGAGGTCGGGGAAGAAGTCGTCGTTCGCGAAGTCGTCGCTGCCAGCAGTCGCGCGAGTGCGCTCCCCAAAAACCTGATCGCCCCTCTCCCGTACAAGATCACGAGAGGCGGGGTTCCGGAGGCCTGTTGTCCCTTCTCGCGGTGCACGCCAGAAGGAGGGATGGAGAAGACTTGCTTGGCGGCGCAATGATCTGGAACGGTGGTGAGAAACTATACGAAGCGGCTGCGGCTAGGGTAGACGTCTGCCTGACTATATAGTGCGGGCCGGGTAGGTCGTGGGAGTAAACCCCACGTCCGAGTCGTCACGATCCAAAAGAATCGGAAACGGTTCAGTAATTAATTAATTAATGACTCATTAATTTTCCCATGCAGCAAAAATATAGACAACGTGCATAGCTCTATCCTCGGCTCGGCTCAATCCCGCAACCCGCGGCGCGTCGCGTCGCGTCGTGACGAGGCGTGGCGTGGCGAGGCGAGCGAGGAGGAGGAGCGCGCGTGTAGGTCTCCTCTTCTCATGCTCATACAAGTGGTAGAAGAGCTCACCTTATAAAGAGGTGCAACTCTCTCTCAACTTCCGGGGTGGGACTAAACTTTAGCCTCACTCACTCCACTCACATGTGTGCATGAATGTGCCAAGAGAATTTCAGAATTTTAGTTGGGCTTTGGGCCAAAGGCCTACTAGCAAAATTCCAACAATCCCCCACAAAGTCTCATTGGCACATCTCATCATTTAGTTCCAAAACATTGTTTTATATATCGGTGCTTAGTGGAGACTGTGAAGTTGAACTTCCACTTAGAAACTTATGCTACACTAGATCACAACTTGAATAGTGGACTATGCCTTGAACTACAAGTTTTCTGTGAAACTAGTTTCACACAAATTCTTGACCGATACTGGGCTGCCGCAAGGCTTCCCCGCGGGTGGAGCGTATACGTCATACTCCAGGGCCTTTCATGAATTTATTAGAGAACACCCAATTCTCACAGACTGCGACATTAACAGTCAAATTCATATAGGTGTGTTCCTCAGAAGATGTTCTGCAGGACAATATCTCTGCTTACCCGGATAAGCCACTTGGAACACATTAAGATAAGTATCAACCTGCCATGCAGATCAGGAGAGTATTGCATCTTCACGGAGTGGGATAATTAATATAGGGATACTCTCCTCCCAGCTGACCAATAGCTTGTCTCCCACTTCTACTTCACGGGATCTCCGATCACATAGAGTGGTTTACCACTATGGACAACTCATGCGGTGGGTCTCAAACCCATCTCCATCGATGCATTATCTATCACATTACGTGATAGACCCTTTGTGAAGGGATCTGCCAAGTTTTTCGACGTTTGGATATAATCCAATGTAATAACTCCGGAGTTCCTCAATTTTCTGACAGATTTTAGTCTCCTCTTCACATGCCTTCAGGACTTCATATTGTCCTTAGAACTGTTTATCTTGACGATCACAGTTTGATTATCACAGTTCATCAGGATAAGGGGTATTGATTTTTCAACCATAGGTAAGTCCATCAAGAGTTCACGAAGCCACTCTGCTTCAACAGTGGCAGTGTCTAATGATGTGAGTTCTGCTTCCATAGTTGACCTCGTTAAGATTGTCTGCTTGCAAGACTTCCAGGAAACAGTGCCACCACCAAGTGTAAAAACTAACCACTTGTGGCCTTAATCTCATCAGCATCAGATATCCAGTTTGAGTCACTATAACCCTCTAGTACCCTTGGATACCCGGTGTAGTGAATCCCATAGCTCGCGGTGCCTTTCAAATAGTGCATAACTCTCTCAAGCGCATGCCAATGATCATCTCCCGGTTTCGACACAAACCGACTCAGCTTGCTCACAGCAAAAGAGATGTCAGGCCTCGTGGCACTCGCCAAATACATAAGCAAGCCAATAATCTGAGAATACCTCAGTTGATCTCTAGCAATCCGTCGATTCTTTCGAAGCAACACACTAGCATCATATGGAGTTGGAGAAGGCGTGTAGTCGCTATACCCAAAACGACTCAAGACCTTTTCCACATAATGAGACAGAAGCAGTGTGATCCCACCATTCTCATCTCTCAACAGCTTGATGTTTAAGATAACATCAGCTACTCCTAGATCCTTCATCTCAAAACAGCGAGATAAGAAATCCTTAAACTCCTTGATTAAATCAAGTTTGGTTCCAAAGATCAATATGTCGTCGACATACAGACAAAGAATAACTCCTTCGCCCCCACCATAGCGATAGTACACGCACTTGTCACCATCGTTTACTACAAAGCCGACAGCAGTTAATGTTCTTTCGAACTTCTCATGCCACTCCTTAGGAGCTTGTTTAAGGCCATATAAAGACTTTAATAACTTGCACACCTTTCCTTCTTGACCAGGTATTACAAAACCATCTGGCTGATCCATGTAAATTTCCTCCTTCAACTCTCCATTGAGGAAAGCCGTCTTAACGTCCATTTGATGAACGAGAAGACCATGTGAGGCAGCCAGTGATAGTAGCACCTGAATTGTGGTCAGTCTAGCCACGGGTGAGTAAGTATCAAAGAAGTCTTCACCTTCTTTCTGGGTATAACCCTTGGCCACAAGTCGTGCCTTGTACTTTTCAATCGTACCATCAGGTCTAAGCTTCTTCTTGAACACCCACTTACATCCTACAGGTTTGCACCCATAAGGACGATCAGTGATCTCCCAGGTACCGTTAGCTAAGATGGAATCCATCTCGCTACGTACAGCTTCCTTCCAGTAGTCAGCATCAGGAGATGCATAGGCTTCTGAAATAGTCATGGGTGTGTCATCCACGAGGTACACAATGAAATCATCACCAAAAGACTTTGCAGTCCTCTATCTCTTACTCCTCATAGGAGTTCGATTGTTACCCTCAACAGGATTCTCAACGTGTTCCATCGCAATGGTGGGTTCAGGAATTACAGTGAATTCCTCACTAGATGGAGTAGGTATCTCCTGATTTGATGAACTCGACATATCGTTCATAGGAAATATGTCCTCAAAGAAAGTTGCATCATTTGATTCCATAATCGTACCAACATGCATGTCGGATACCTCAGATTTTATTATCAAAAATCTATAGCCGATGCTATGAAAAGCATAGCCCAGAAGAACACAATCCACGGTTTTTGGTCCAAGCTTGCGCTTCTTGGGAATTGGTATATTGACTTTCGCCAAACAACCCCAAGTACGTAGGTAAGAGAGTTTCAACCTTTTCCTTTCCCATTCCTCAAATGGAGTCATGGTCTTATGCTTTTTGGGAACTCGGTTTAGGACATGACACGCAGTCATTAGCGCCTCCCCCCACCATTCCTTGGATAGACCCAAAGTGTCTAACATGGTGTTAACCATATCAGTTAGAGTTCGGTTCTTTCTTTCGGCTACCCCATTTGACTGGGGTGAGTAGGGAGGCGTCCTCTCATGGATTATACCATGTTCCGCACAAAACAGATCAAATTCATTGGAGAAATACTCTCCACCATGATCGGACCTAAGCCGTTTAATTTTTCGATCAAGTTGGTTCTCTGCCTCAGCTTTATAGTTTTTAAAGAAAGTCAAAGCCTCATCTTTTGATTTCAGAAGATACACATAACAATATCAAGTGGAGTCATCAATCAACGTCATGAAGTATCTCTTTCCACCTTTTGTCAACACGCCATTCATCTCACAAAGATCAGAATGTATAAGCTCTAGTGGCGCCAAGTCTCTTGCCTCTGCAGTCTTATGGGACTTGCGAGGTTGCTTAGCTTGCACACATACTTGGCACTTGGAGCCTTTGACAGTAGAGATTTTCGGAGTTAAATTCATATTGGCTAACCGTGTCATGCAACCAAAGTTAATATGACAGAGTCGTGAATGCCGAATATCAAACTCATTATTGTGGCAAACATTATTAATAACTTTAGTGCAAATATCTGACAAATATAGGCGGAACAAGCCTCCGCACTCATAGCCTTTTCCAACAAATTGTCCACACTTAGAAATTACAACTTTATTGGATTCGAAAACCAACTTCAAACCATCTCGACATAAACGGAACCGCTAACGAGATTTTTATTGATGGACGACACATGATGAACGTTCTTCAGACACACAGTCTTCCCCGAAGTAAACTTTAGATCGACCATACCAACACCTCGAACGATGGCATGTGACCCGTTCCCCATCAGCACGGGTGAAGTCCCTGTTGCCTGGTAAGAAGAAAACATGGAGGCATTAGACAAACATGTACATTGGCACCGGTGTCAATTAACCAATCAGGGGATTGAAATACTGAAAGGATGGTAGGAAAAATACTGTACCCTAATTCCTTCATATCAGTATCACCGATGACAACATTAGCGGACTTGCTGCTCTTCTCATGTTCGCGCTCCTCAAAGCGGTTAGGACACTTTGGAGCCTAGTGATTAGGATCACCGCAGACATGGCAAAGTCCCTTCCCCTTCTTATGAGAATTCTTCTTAAAGTTGGTAGAATATGATGGCTTGTTCTTTGTATCAAACTTGCCTTTGCCCTGAGTTTTGTTCTTATTGTTTTTGAACTTGTTGGGCTGGGAGTTCTTCTTCTGTACCATGTGGGCACTAGAACCTCCCTCAGCAACTCGAGCACGTGTGTTCTTTGCTCTCGCCTTCTCTTCAACATCAAGAGTACCAATGAGATCCGCAATGGAAAACTCCTATCTCTTGTGTTTCAGGGAAGTAGCAAAATTGTTCCACGAAGGTGGAAGCTTGGCAATGATGCCTCCGGCAACAAATTTGTCTGGCAACACACACTTGAAGTACTCAAGTTCTTTTGCGAGCGACTGTATCTCATGAGCCTGCCGTACAACAGGGCGCTCATCAGTCATCTTGTAGTCATAGAATTTCTCCATGACGTACAACTCACTGCCGGCGTCCGAGGCACCAAACTTGGCCTCAAGCGCAGCCCACATGTCCTTGCCGTTGTCAAACGACATATACGAATCCACAATGGAGTCATCAAGAACACTCAGAAGAGCGCCTTTAAAGAGGGTATCGATCTTCTCAAAAGCTTCCAGCTGTGCTGGATTAAGATCGCCCTCAGGCTTGCCCTTGGTGGCATCATAGCAGCCCATGGTCTGAAACCAGTAGACTGCTCTCATGCGCCACCTCTTATATTGCACCCCCTTAAAGGCAGGCGGCTTCAGATGCGCAGCAAAACCACTCGGAGTAAATTGCCTATAATCAGGTATTTGGATTGTTGGAAATATGAGCAAATTACTACGAGATTTAATCCGAATAAACAGAAGATAAATCATGACCACAACAGCAGAGATTAAACTAATCAAGCGAACTAGCATAGCAGATGAACATATCACATCTAGGGCACATACTAGAAGCATGAATTCTACCACGATCTCGAACAGGAAGGATATAATCACATACGGTGCAGCGGGTGCAGCACCGCCGGCGTTGACGTTGTAGCCCATGTCGTCGAGGACGAGGTTGCCGAGGTCGGGGAAGAAGTCGTCGTTCGCGAAGTCATCGCTGCCAGCAGTCGCGCGAGTGCGCTCCCCAAAACCTGATCGCCCCTCTCCCGTACAGGATCACGAGAGGCGGGGTTCCGGAGGCCTGCTGTCCCTTCTCGCGGTGCACGCCGGAAGGAGGGATGGAGAAGACTTGCTTGGTGGTGCAATGATCTGGAACGGTGGTGAGAAACCATACGAAGCGGCTGCGGCTAGGGTAGACGTCTGCCTGACTATATAGTGCGGGCCGGGTAGGTCGTGGGAGTAAACCCCACGTCCGAGTCGTCACGATCCAAAAGAATCAGAAACGGTTCGGTAATTAATTAATTAATGACTCATTAATTTTCCCATGCAGCAAAAATATAGACAACGTGCATAGCTCTGTCCTTGGCTCGGCTCAATCCCGCAACCCGCGGCGCGTCGTGACGAGGCGTGGCGTGGCGAGGCGAGCGAGGAGGAGGAGCGCACGTGTAGGTCTCCTCTTCTCATGCTCATACAAGTGGTAGAAGAGCTCACCTTACAAAGAGGTGCAACTCTCTCTCAACTTCCGGGGGACTAAACTTTAGCCTCACTCACTCCACTCACATGTGTGCATGAATGGGCCAAGAGAATTTCAGAATTTTAGTTGGGCTTTGGGCCAAAGGCCTACTAGCAAAATTCCAACATTTCTCCTTAAAAGATTGTTTCATGCATCACTATTCTTTCATCTGATGGCAGTGTAGAGCTTAAATATGCACCAATTAGGGACGTTGGGGTGGCCTCTTCACGTCAACACTTCATGATCCAAAGAAAAAAGATAATGCAACCGTGGCAACACACACTCATATGCATCTTAGATAGACAAGGGTAACGTTATATCAAGGTTTATTAGAGTTGGATATGAGTAGCGTGTAATGGTACATGAAGCAGGTTTTGTTAATTTTCCCCCATTGCAACACACGGGCATACGACGAGGCATGAAGGGAAGGAATTAATAAAGATGATATAAATTCGCTAGGAAATTAATGAGGAAATAATTATTTCGCTATTAATTAACAGAGCAAATGAATTCCGTTGTGCTCTATGGGTGCATGGGCAGATGTGAGATAGGATTCCGTTGTGCCACTACATGCATGGGCAGATGTATTAGATTAGATGCATGGGCACAGACTAATACATCAAGAAAGACCTGGCTCATGGAGGAGCTTTTTAATCTCCTGGTAATGTTTCTTTAGTTGGACCTCTAATTTGTAATGAGTTATTAGTTACACAGAACACATCCAAACCGTGAATTGGGCCCCCCTCAAATAGGTGCAAACAAAAAAAACTGAAACTTGCGCCTTGCCCATTTTAATGACCTGAAAAGTATTCGTAAAATAGTGCATCAACTTGGGATCCATCAGTTAACCTTGAGCTGATGAATGCCAAATGACCAACAATCATCTAGGCCACAAACGCTTTCTGTTTTTTAAATGGATTAAATCCAATATTACACATACTCATTCGATCTATGGTAATTTCTTAATAACTTCAACATTTCCACTTTTGACACGAATGAATAGATGAACTGACAGGCCAACCGGTGCGAACCTTAACTGGTAGCCTCATCGGTTTGGTTACCTATTCGGTTTTTTAAACTATGGTTCGATGGCCATGGTGAAATGACACGACATAGTTCTTTGCCGGAGAGGTGCCCAACTTCATGTTAGAAATGAAGAAGGTGGATGGTGGCGACAATGAAGTCTATTCGGTTTATGTTGAGTCAAGAAATTGATGGCCTCACACTGTAATTTAATTTGCATTAATAATTATTGTTGTGCGCGCGCTCAATAAGGAAATGGATCGCCTAACATGTTATAACATGATAGGTTTTGAACGACACGAATATATATGTGACAGTTGCAACACATGAGAAATTACAGGGTGGTGCAGGCAGGGGCTCGCAAAATCGGCATGGTGAGTGTGATGACCAAGATCACCACCTTAGGACTGATCACATTTTTTGTAATAGGTGGGCAAGTGACTATCATCGACATTGATGACAAAGCGGAGAATTGGAACACAGATAACTCGCTAAGGGTGTGCGAGAGTTTATTTCTCCCGTTGCAACACATGGGCATTTGTGCTAGTATGATATAATCTCTATAACCAAGGTAGTAGGGATGAGGAGTAAACGGAGGGAGTAGTAAATTTTTCTCCTCGTCCTGCGAGCCACCGCGTGCATGGGCGAGGGAGCGGGCGTAAGGCGTAGTAAGCAAGCTTCACCTCATCCTGCGAGCCACCGCGCCCGTGGGCGGGGGAGACGGTGTACTAAGCAAACCTCTCCTCGTTCTGCGAGTTGACGGGGCACATCAAAAGTACTCCAGTGTATAGAGCCTTGCCTCTAAGGTAGGCCCCACATGGTTTGCCTCTTCTTTTAACATAACACGTCAAGTCGCAATTTGTTTGTTCACCCGTGGTAGACGATCCTCCCTCCACCAAGTGGACAACCAGTACACATGCCAAATTACCACGTGGGCTGCCTTTTTCGTACAGAAATGAGCTCCACCATCTACCCGCACGGGTGTGGTTGGGAAAGAGGCGGGAGTACGTGCGTCGTGCATGCACCTCTTCTCTTCGGGCACGTCCCCCACCTACGTGGGTGTGTGTGTGAGAGATACAAACCACGTTCATGAGTGTTTTTTGTTTTGGGGTGGGGGTGGGGTGGGGGTTGATTTCGTGAATTATTTGTGGGAATATGTGTTGATGACATCTCAAACAAAATTTTGCATGCAATGTGTGTGAAATGGAGGCCTATCCATATCATACATAGAGGGTCGGGCAATCCACGAGAAGAGAGGGAGGGGTCATAGCTATCAATAGAGTCGAAGAGAGGATCAAGTGGTTGGGTGCGAGATCGATGAAGAGAGCCATCGAAATTGTGTGTGTGTACAAGTCAAAGATATAGGGCGACTGGCCTACCGGAACGTTAAAGGGCACATGTCAAGTTTGTGTGTGGCAGGGAGACATGACTAGAGCGCTCGATGTATTGGTGTGTGTGTGTGGGGGTGGGGGTGGGAGGGGGGGTGGGAGGGGTAGGCAGAGGCCTA
Source organism: Triticum dicoccoides (assembly GCF_002162155.2). NCBI lineage: Eukaryota > Viridiplantae > Streptophyta > Magnoliopsida > Poales > Poaceae > Triticum > Triticum dicoccoides. The sequence continues at coordinate 77,579,251 of NC_041382.1, read as the reverse complement.
ACTATAGAGGTAGAACGACTCGTATATGTGTTGAGAAGGAGAGACCCAGTTATGTCTTGAGGGAGATCGGTCGACATCCATACATAACTGAAGGACGGGAAATATGATGGGAGAGAGAGAGAGATAGGAGAGAGAGAGAGGGAGGGAGAGGGAGGGAGAGGGGTAGAGTGTTGGATGGGTGATGGAGTTGCTTCTCAAAGAAGGTGGGAGAGGCCTACTAGACAAACTGAGGGTGGAACTGCAATGTTATCAATAAGAGTGGGGATGTGTTTCTGTGTGTGCCTGTGCGTGATAGATCTGTCGGTACGCATCCATGGATGATGAAGGGGAACCATGTGTTTGGTAAGCAAACCTAACTAGATCGGTAGATCAATTGTTGTTTGTCGGAGGAAGGGAGAGACGCAACTAATGAGGTAGATCGATTGACGTGTGGGTAAAAACGAGTTATAAGGACCTAGCTAGCTATATGTATAGCGAGAGATCGGTCGGTGTACGTCCATTTGTTAGAGGCAAATAAGGCCTAGCGAGACAGATAGACAGAGAGAATAGAGCTAGGAGGTGGTGCGAGAGGCCCAACTACTAGCTAGATAGGGGGAGGAGTGTGCGGTTGTGAGAGCGATGAAAAGAGGGGCGAGAGTTTACACGTGTGTCTGACCGTATGAGAGACACGAGGCAAGGACACATAAAGGAGGAGATTGAAGGTGTGTTTGTATGTTGTAGGCAGGCAACGCTGGAGAGGTTTATCGATCGGTGTGTGTCGGAAAGGAGTTGTGGAGACTCTGGGAGAACGACCTAAAGAAAAAAATGAATGTGCCCGGTGGATAGAATGCCGAGGGAGGGGGAGGGCAAGGAGGGCGTGTGTATGCATGAGAGAAAGTTAGTGGTAGCTACAAAGGTTAGAGGATTTTGTGGGTGTAAGAGACTAACAAAGATCATAATTTGATATGAAAGTGGATTCATATATTTGAATAGGAGATCATAGTGTTTTAAACATTGCATGCATGAATATAGCGGTGATACACGTGTTGTGCACATGTTATACCATAATGTGATAATGCATGGCGTTTGCAACTCACAGCTAAATGCCGAACAATCTAAACCATACTATACATCAAACAATCTCACATTTTATTTGAATTTGTGATAATGTGTGGCATTTGCAGCTTACAACTAAATATCGAACAATCTAAACAATACTATATATCGAACATTCTCACATTTTATTTGAATTTGTGGTAATGTGTGGTGTTTGCAACTCACATCTAAATACTTGTAGGCGTAGGGGGCGGGGCACCATACATAATGTGATAAACACATTATACATATGAGACTTGGTTTAGATTATGAAGGTCTAGCTAGAGCTAGAAATGTAATGTGATTTGAAATCAAAATAAAGTGGATTCAAAAAATCTAGTTCGAGTTCATATAGTACACATAGTTCATATGTAACTCGAGACTAATCATGTGGTGTGCTGTGAAGATAATACACAAACGATGGTTTAACTTGACAATAATGATGATTGTAGATCTTACTAAAACAGAGAAACAAATTCAAATGCTTTGACTTCACAACAATCATTACTGTAGATCTTATTCAAATAGAGAAAAAAAATTCAAATTTAGTTCATATTGAAGCGGTAGTATATACGTTTGGAATGCACTAAAACGTTCATTTGAGTAGTAGGTTGCATGCATTATACACGTAGCGAAATATTTTAATTGAATATAACATGAATTCAAAGTTTTGAATGACATTTGTAGGGTGCATTGATTTGGTACAGTACACGTTAGGCTTGTCCAGAAATTTCAACCCGCGCCTTGTTAGCCCGAAATATTTAAGATATATCTTTGTCTCGTTGTGCTCCGACAACTCCCTCCATCTCAACCCGCGCCTTGATATTCCAAAATTACAACGCGCGCGAAAACTCCCACCTCCTGTGAAATCCCGACACGTGAAATGCCCGTGGTACCCCAGAATCGAAAGAACCGCCTCAAATCGGTGGGGGTACTTTCGTAACTTACAGCACATTTCGGACAAGCGCGTCTCTAAGCCATGGTTCCCCACTGCCATCCCATCCGCCCACCCATTCATACACAGAGGCCGCAAAAACCCGCGACGAAACCCCACACCCTGCTCCGTCCGCCACCCAGCCGGAGCCTCTTCCCCGACGATGTCGTCCACAGCAACACCTCGACGTCCCTCATCCACCATACCGGATGAGGATCCGTCGTCGATCTCATCGTCCCGCCGGTTCAGCCACCCCGTCCTCCACCTCCAAGGAGCTGCCCCGATGTTCCCCTCATCTTTCGTGCCACCTCCATTCCCACACCGCCGTCTTCACCTGCACCACCGAAAGAGCATCATCATCACCGTTTCCTCGGATGAAGTTGCGGCCTAATCGGTGCCACCAAAGATGTTGTACACTAATCGCCGCATTTTCTTCTTGATTCGATCTCACGGTGCTGCCGGTGCTCGGTCCCGAGCCGACACGGCGCGGCTCCATCCACGGCGGCGTCGCCGGCCACTTCCTCCACGGCGTTGCTCCCTCGGCGGCGACGTCCACATCAGTAGGACCTGCTGCTGCTTTAGCTCTCGCTCGCGCTGCTGCTCTGCTCTTGCTCTTGGTCCCCTGCCTGGTCTGCTCTTGCTATTGCTCTTGCTCGCGCTTCTGCTCTCGCTCTTGCTCTTGCTTGCGATGCTGCTCCGATTTAGCTACACTTCACTCCAATGCCGCCGGGGTGAAGGAAGAACCAGCCGCAGCGGGAAGGGGGGCTCGCTGAAGAGGTACCCCACTATCTATCTTAGGGTTCAGGATGGGGGCGGTGGTCGCCGACGGTGGCGGGGCATTGGCGGGGCGGTGGCGTGGGGAT
>NC_041382.1:77551271-77575695 GCF_002162155.2 Triticum dicoccoides | reverse complement strand
GGGGCGGCGACGGACCGGCGGTGGGGAGTGTTTCGGGGCGGGCGGGGCGGCGCACCGCCGGCCGCGGGCGGCGGGGGGCTGCTGTTTGGCCGGCTCGGGGGGTGGAGGTTGAAGATGAACCGCAGGCCCTTGATTTCGTATCCAACTGCTGCAAAATCGACTGACCAGAGATGAAAAAGTCAGTCGACCGACGTGTAGCCTCACCTTGCTAGTGTGTTCAGTTTCGACAGCAGAATTCAGTTTCGACAGTTAAGTTCAGTTTCGACAGTTAGTTTCGACAGTTAAGTTCAGAGATGAGCGGCTGATGTATTTTACATCTAGCACTTTGTGTTTATGTATTTTACGTCATGTATTGGAGATGCTATTATAATTCCACTCAGGTTAATGTTGTTCGTTGTCTCTCTTGTCCTGCTTCAGCCTCGGCATCGTACAACTCACTAAAGCTGCTCCAACGACGAAACCCTCAATCACAGCGGAGCAGTACCTCGGGATCCATCTCCAGACGCCTAAGATCTTCTTCCCCTCCTCCGACAGCCAAGTCAGCCGGAGTATCCTCACCGGCCAACCCAGTCACGCTGAGATCGACATGGCTGCGCCAAAGAGGTTGTACACTTGTTGCATCTCTTTTTTACTCTACATGTTATATACATTGTCCACTGAGCACACGGATTTGTTCCTTTAGTGTCTCCTTGAAAGAAAAAACATAGGAATTTTAATTTTCACTTGTCCTCCTTTTCAAATTCCTATTCATGAAGCACAAGACTAAGAGATAGTAGCATAATAGCATTATAACCGTACATTTTCTTGTGGTTTGACTTAATCTCACCATGCTTCTTTGCATCCTGTGATCTTCCAATTGTTGTGAATCAAACACCCAGATTGGCAGAAATCCTATGTTTTTAAATTCTCTGTTTTGCACGTGCATTCCTATCCTATTCCTGTCTATTTCCTATCCCTGCATTGTTGGAATCCTCCAATTCAAACGAGACCTTACAGAATTACTTCTCTTATAGATAGTTGTCAAAGAAAACCTTGCATGGTTTGTCCCGCTCCTACTGCACCGTCGTCCACCCCAGCTCAGCTGCTCCAACGACAGAAGGGTCCAGCACAGCAGGGATCCAGCCTCCAGACTGTCTTTCACCGCCTCAGATCTTCTTCCCAGCCGCTGGCAGCCATGAAAACTACACTACCATCATCAATCGAGCAGATGACCTCGAGGACTACATGGGTCCGCAAGAGTGGTCGCACTCTTTCGTGTCTGCTTACGTTATGCATTGCTTAATATTACATGCTACTTTATCGTCATGTTCACCAATTAGACTCTGAGTCAGCTCCAAACTAATGGTCAAATTTGAGTTTTTAAATGGTTGTGGGGTACATATCAGGGCCGCTATCAATAGTACCTATCTACTATCTGGTTAATCTCCGGTGTCTACTATGAGTTTCATGTTGGGTGGGAAACAAACAGTAAAGAAGCCATTATCTGTATTTTTTAACTGAAGCCATTATCTGCCTGCTATTATTGGTTTTGGGTCTATCCATAGGTTGCTACCATCACTCTGGATTTCTGCATGCACTCCTTACATAATCTCACTATGTTTTATTCCTATGCATGACAGTTATTGTAAACAATGTAACTGAACATGTAGAGCAAAAGAGACGAGCCTTGCGTGGCAATAAAATTTCATGCAGACGTCGCTCCATGGTAGGCGCAAAGGCAACCCCCCCCCCCTCCATGCATTTTGGATTGTAATCGAGAGGAAGCATAATAGCATTATAATCGTACATTTTCTTGTGGTTTGACTTAATCTCACCATTCTTCTTTGCATCCTATGATCTTCCAATTGTTGCGAATCAAACACCCAGATTGGCAAAAATCCTATGTTTTTAAATTATCTGTTTTGCACGTGCATTCCTATCCTATTCCTGTCTATTTCCTATCCCTGCATTGTTGGAATCCTCCAATTCAAACGAGACCTTACAGAATTACTTCTCTTATAGATAGTTGTCAAAGAAAACCTTGCATGGTTTGTCCCGCTCCTGCTGCACCGTCGTCCACCCCAGCTCAGCTGCTCCAATGACAGAAGGGTCCAGCACAGCAGGGATCCAGCCTCCAGACTGTCTTTCACCGCCTCAGATCTTCTTCCCAGCCGCTGGCAGCCATGAAAACTGCACTACCATCATCAATCGAGCAGATGACCTCGAGGACTACACGGGTCCGCAAGAGTGGTCGCACTCTTTCATGTCTGCTTACGTTATGCATTGCTTAATATTACATGCTACTTTATCGTCATGTTCACCAATTAGACTCTGAGTCAGCTCCAAACTAATGGTCAAATTTGAGTTTTTAAATGGTTGTGGGGTACATATCGGGGCCGCTATCAATAGTACCTATCTACTATCTGGTTAATCTCCGGTGTCTACTATGAGTTTCATGTTGGGTGGGAAACAAATAGTAAAGAAGTCATTATCTGTATTTTTTAACTGAAGCCATTATCTGCCTGCTATTATTGGTTTTGGGTCTATCCATAGGTTGCTACCATCACTCTGGATTTCTGCATGCACTCCTTACATAATCTCACTATGTTTTATTCCTATGCATGACAGTTATTGTAAACAATGTAACTGAACATGTAGAGCAAAAGAGACGAGCCTTGCGTGGCAATAAAATTTCATGCAGACGTCGCTCCATGGTAGGTGCAAAGGCAACCCCCCCTCCATGCATTTCGGATTGTAATCGAGAGGAAGATATTTGTTCTGAGGGGGATTCAGAAGGAGAAGAGAACTCCTATTTACCCCCTGAGGTCTTCGCTCTAACTTGGCATGCTGATGTTGGTTATATCATGCATATGGTGTCTTGCATTGCTTACTTTATACATCAAATATGTCATCTGCTTAGTTTAGACATCCTTTGTGCGAATGCCATCTGTTTAGTTTATTCATCGTTTATGTGAATTATGCAACGACATCTTGTTTAGCCAGGCATCATATATGTGAATTTTGCAATGCCATCCTGCTTAGCCAGTCATCTTATATGTAAATTATATCATGCCATCCTTTTTTTCATTACATATTACATTTGTCAACAATGTTATTACATTCAACTGCTCTTCGTGTGCATCAGCCATTTGACACGGTGATGGCAAATTCTGGAGTGAAAATAAGGTCTTCAGAGCAGACTATGCTATCTGACGAAGCACATATCTCGCTGGTTACGGATAGCTCCTCAGAGGAGGATTCAAAGACAGATGACCAGTCCTATCCCCCCCGAGGTGTATGCTCTAACTTGGCAGGGTTATGTTGCTCATATCGTGCGTATGGTGTCTTGCATTGCTATGTCATTTGATTAGTTTAGACATGCTTTGTGTGAATGCCACCTGTTCAGTGTCTAATTACCATATATGTGAATTATGCATTGCCATCTTGTTGCAAGACATTATATATGTGAATTATACAATGCTATCTTGTTGCAGAGGCATTATATATGTGAATTATGCAATGCCATGTTGTTTAGCCAATTATCATGTATGTGAATTATATCATGCTATCATTTTTTTGTATTATGTGTTCCATTTGTCGACAACATTTGTATATTCAACTACTCTTCCTGTGCATCAGCCATTTGAAGCGGTGATGGAAGTATCTGGAGTGAAAACACGGTATTCAGAGCAGACAATGCTACCTGCTGAAGCAGACATCTTGCTGGTTACAGAGAGCTCCTCAGAGGAGGATTTAGAGACTGATGACCATTCCTATTTCCCCCCTGAGGTCTATGCTCAAACTTGGCAGGGTTATATTACCCATGTCATGCATGTTGTCTTGCATTGCTTAGTTTTTACATCATATATGGATTGCCATCTGCTTACTTGCTTACTATATAAATCATATATTTGAATTATATCATGCCATCATGTTTACACAGTACATACACATCATCTATCTGAATTATGGCATGGCAACCCATTTAATAAAGACATCATATAGTTATATCATCTCATCCTGTTTAGTGTTTACAGTCATCATATTTTGAATTATGGTATCCATGAATGTATGTGAATTATGTCATGCCAACCTATTTAATAAACACATTATATAGTTATATCATGTTATCCTGTTTACATAGTCTCATATTTTGAACTATGTCTTTCCATCTTTTTTAGTTAGCCATCATAATGTGAAATTGTGTCATGCTATCCTGTTTAGTTAGCCATCATAAATGTGAAATTGTGTCATGCTATCCTCTTTGGTTAGACAACATAAATATGAATTATTTCATGCCCTCTTTGGTTAGCCATCATTCCCCACTATCCATTGCACCTGTCTATCATACAATGTCTATACTTTCAATTACTTTTCTTGTTTATCAGCCATTTGAATTGGAGAGCCTGATGGCAGTATCTAAGGGAGTAACAACACGGTCTTCAGAAAAGATAGTGCTACCGGTTGATGCAGATAGAACCATGGTTGTACTTGCCCAAGGACCAGATCCACCACACATAACCCAGACTCTCGCAGATTGTACCCCTACCCAGTTGGACAGAGAACCAGCTACACTCCTTCTAACCCCAACCCCGACAGATAGTAACCCAGTTCCAGTTGACACATCACCGTCTCCACCACAGAGCACCCAAACACGAGCAGTTAGTAAGGGAACTGTAGTGCCCAAAGCATGAAGACCACCACTCCGAATCCCAACTCAACGCTTAAAGGAGAAGAAGATTTGTTCTCAGGTCAGGTTCTGTAGCTATGGTTCATACTCCTTTGCTCTTGCATGTTGTATTTACTCATACCAACTATTTTTAAATTTGAAGGATGGAATTGAAACTCCAATGGTGCAACAGGTATGTTTTAAACCTGTTTCTTTAATTGGTTTTCTGTTGTAACCTGCTCTATGTTGATTTCAGTTTCAATTGAATAAACAGTTATGTTCTCATGTCATGCACATTACAACTGTTGTTATTGCTCTATAGTTACCCACACTTATATTCTGTCTATTCTGCTTTGTCTTGAACAAATATTATTTGAACTGTGTCTCTATCTTGATTTGGCAACAAAACCAGAATGATATAGACCATAAAGTGACCATGGTACATAGATATATGTTTGTTTCATGCTGTTATCCTATCCACTTTACTACTGAACTCATTTACCAAAATGAGTTTCATATACAACATGGTAAACATGTGATGTGTCTGCTTGTTTCTCTTTTATAATGCGGACAAAATATTGGAGAACTGTACCGCGTTATCCAATGGTAAAGGAAGTAATGCAGATAAGGTTCAAGATAGTGAGACATCCCTGTTGGTCTCCAAGAAAGCTGATAAAAACTATCTTGACGACAGTGAGGGAACCCAAAAGTCCTGTCTTGATGCAGTGTTCGAGTTACTGGCCACTACTGCTGGCACAAGCTCTTCAAACTCGCTGTCTGAATCAGTTCATCTTCTTGAGTCTCAACTTCAAGTTGAAAGACATCGATCAGATGTGCTGCGACCGGAAGCTAAAGGACTGAGGAAGTCCCTGTAGAATTTATATGCATATTTTCTAGTGCAACAGCAAGTGCTGGAGGATTTAAGCGCCAAACAAGAGAAAGTTAATAAGCTTGCTAAGCATCTTGCCAGCATTATGGGTACCCAGGATATTGTTTCTTGAGATCTTTTGAAGTGGTTTCAGTTCTGGATTTGTTTTGCTGCGGTGTTTATTTGCACTGGTCGCCAACTTTGACAACCAGTGTATATGATATGCTGCTTTGTTCCCTATATTTGCACTGGTGGCGAACTTTGATGCCCAGTGGATGTAATATGTGTAATAGCTGTGATAGCCTAGCGTTAGTTGCTTACTTATTTATTTCCTTGTTGTCTTGTTTATTTGTTTGCTTATAGTCATTGTAGTTCTTTTTCCGTGGTTAGCTAGTGGCTGCAATAACCTATTTTTTAAAACTAGGCCACAATAACCATGGGCTAATATTTATTGTAGTGACACTGGGCCTCCTACTGGCCATAGAAACAGTGGGCCTTCTATGGGCCGTAGAAACAATGGGCCTTCTACGGGCCGTAGAAACAATGGGCCTTCTGCGGGCCATATAATCGATTGGCCAAACATGGGCCAAACAGACCGCATTATGGCCGTAAACGGGCTAGAGTTGGAATCATCCGTTCATGGGCCGACCATAACGGGCCATCATTAATAAGCCGTATTTGATGACGCTATGAAATCGGCCCAACGTATTAACGGACCACAAACGGGCCGACTGTAACCACGGGCTGAATTTGGCTCACAAGCAGAAAATGATAGTAACGGGCCGTAAGTAAACGAATGCTGGAAATGAGGCCAACAATAAATGGGCTCTAAGAAGGCCGAAAGATAACATGGGCTGGAAACGGCCCAACGGAATAACGGGCCGTTAATGGGTATAAAGTGATACACTGTTCATTACGGGCCAGTTTCACCACGGGCTGTTAATGGGTGTAAAGTGATACACTGTTCATTACGGGCCAGTTTCACCACGGGACGTTAGTAGGCCAAGAGTTACATAGGGCCTCATATGGGCCGAAAGACGTCATGGGCCATACATGGGCCAGAAGTGAAAACGGGATGGAATCATATTGGAGGGCCCAGATGACGCTACTGGGCCTAATTCGGATAGGGCGTAACGGGCCTTGGGTTAGCGGGCTGTAAATGGGCTATATTCAAACAGGCTATTAACAGGCTTTCCATGGGCCGGCCCGCCAGCTTTTGACCAAGTCAAACAGGCCGGCCTTTTCATAGGAATGGGCCTCTGTTGGGCCGTGCCACGTGTCGACCTATCATAGGCTCCTTCCGTCCAATGAGTGGTTGACATCTGTCCCAACGATGAGCCGACACGTGTTTCCTCCAGCCAATGATGATTTTACACGTGGAAAATCCCCATTGGTCAGGGCTGTTAAAGGGTTATCGGATCCAAAACCCGATCCGATAGCTTAACGGCGTTCCGTTATGGTGGATGCCACGTGTCGGTCACCCTTGACGAAAGCACTTCTGTGATGCGCGATTTATCGTCATGGAAGTGGACACTTCCATGATGATAATTTTGGTAATGTCATGGAACACTTCTATGACAGCACATGTATGACTATCTTGATTCTGTCATAAATTTGTCATGGATGTACATGCATGACAGAAAATGCGACCTACTGTGAAAACACGTATCATCATGGAGGTGTATTTTTTTTTGTAGTGCAGGAAGTGCGCTACTGCTAAGCTAGCTACAACGCGTTCCTTGATACGCGCTACTACTATTCCTTTCTCTTTTTTCCCCTTTTCATTTATTTTTCTTTACATTTTATTTTTTTACTTTCACCTTGATAACCCACAAGTATAGGGGATCGCAATAGTTTTCGAGGGTAGAGTATTCAACCCAAATTTATTGATTCAACACAAGGGGAGCCAAAGAATATTCTCAAGTATTAGCAGCTGAGTTGTCAATTCAACCACACCTGGAAACTTAATATCTGCAGCAAAGTGTTTAGTAGCAAAGTAATATGATAGTAGTGGTAATGGTGGTAAAAGGTAACAATAGCAAAAGTAATATTTTTGGTGTTTTGTAGTGATGATAACAATAACAATGGAAAACTAAATAAGCGAAGAACAATATATGGAAAGCTCATAGGCAATGGATCGGTGATGGAGAATTATGCCAGATGCAGTTCATCATGTAACAGTCATAACCTAGGGTGACACAGAACTAGCTCCAGTTCATCAATGTAATGTAGGCATGTATTCCGAATATAGTCATACGTGCTTATGGAAAAGAACTTGCATGACATCTTTTGTCCTACCCTCCCGTGGCAGCGGGGTCCTATTGGAAACTAAGGGATATTAAGGCCTCCTTTTAATAGAGTACCGGACCAAAGCATTAACACATAGTGAATACATGAACTCCTCAAACTACGGTCATCACCGGTAAGTATCCTGATTATTGTCACTTCGGGGTAACGGATCATAACACATAATAGGTGACTATAGACTTGCAAGATAGGATCAAGAACTCACATATATTCATGAAAACTAATAGGTTCAGATCTGAATCATGGCACTCGGGCCCTAGTGACAAGCATTAAGCATAGCAAGGTTATAGCAACATCAATCTCAGAACATAATGGATACAAGGGATCAAACCCTCACAAAACTAACTCGATTACATGATAAATCTCATCCAACCCATCACCGTCCAGCAAGCCTACGATGGAATTACTCACGCACGACGGTGGCATCATGAAATTGGTGATGGAGGAAGGTTGATAATGACGATGGCGATGGATTCCCCTCTCCGGAGCCCCGAACGGACTCCAGATCAGCCCTCCCGAGAGAGATTAGGGCTTGGCAGCAGCTTCGTATCGTAAAACACGATGAATCCTTCTCTCTGATATTTTTCTCCCCGAAAGTGAATATATAGAGTTGGAGTTGAGGTCGGTGGAGCGTCAGGGGGCCCACGAGGCAGGGGGCGCTCCCCAACCCTCGTGGACAAGTGTGGGGCCCCTGGCGTATATTCTTTTGCCAATATTTTTTATATATTCCAAAAATATTCTCCATGAAGTTTCAGGTCATTCCGAGAACTTTTATTTCTGCACAAAAATAACACCATGGCAATTCTGCTGAAAACAGCGTCAGTCCGGGTTAGTTCAATTCAAATCATGCAAGTTAGAGTGCAAAACAAGGTCAAAAGTGTTGGAAAAGTAGATACGATGGAGACGTATCAGTTTTGTCTAGCCAACTCGATCTATTTATCTTGCAATGGGAAGAGGTGCCCAGTACTGCGTTCGATCTTACGGTGCTTGATCCCAGTGACAGAAGGGGAACGACACGTATGTATCATTGCTACTAACACTACTAGGGAAAACCTTATACACAGAACTTTAGTAGTAGCGCGTGTTAAAAAAGCACGCTGGTGCTAAGTAGTAGTAGCGCGCTGATGTAAATGGCGCTATAGATACAGTTGTAGCAGTAGCACGCCTGAAGATAAAAGCGCTACTACTAAAATTCCCACAGCTTAGCCAATAGGCTACAAATAGTAGTAGCGATCTACGTCGAACCGCGCTACCGCTACTTGCTTTATAGCAGCGCTTTTACGCTGAAAGGCGCTACTGCTAAAGGAAATAAAATTAAATGGAAAGCAAATAGAAAAGTAAATAAAAATGAAAGAAATGGAAAAAGTTGTGATACGTCTCCGTCGTATCTACTTTTCCAAACACTTTTGCCCTTGTTTTGGACTCTAACTTGCATGATTTGAATGGAACTAACCCAGATTGATGCTGTTTTCAGCAGAATTGCCATGGTGTTATTTTTGTGTAGAAATAAAAGTTCTCGGAATGACCTGAAAATCAAGGAGCATTATTTTGGAATATATAATAAATAATGGAAGGAATATCCATGTCAGGGGGCCTCCACCTGTCCACGAGGGTGGGGGGCGCGCCCTACCCCCTGGGTGCGCCCCGTGCCTCATGGGCCCCCTGACGCTCCAACGACCTCAACCTGGACTCCATATATTCACTTCCGGGGAGAAAAACTGAAGGAGAAGGATTCATCGTGTTTTACGATACGGAGCTGCCGCCAAGCCCTAAACTCTCTCAGGAGTGCTGATCTAGAGTCCGTTCGGGGCTCCGGAGAGGGGAATCCGTCGCCATCGTCATCATCAACCTTCCTCCATCACCAATTTCATGATGCTCATCGCCGTGTGTGAGTAATTCCATCGTAGGCTTGCTGGATGGTGATGGGTTGGATGAGATTTATCATGTAATCGAGTTAGTTTTGTTAGGGTTTGATCCCTAGTATCCACTATGTTCTGAGATTGATGTTGCTATGACTTTGCTATGCTTAATGCTTGTAACTAGGGCCCGAGTGCCATGATTCAGATCTGAACCTATTAGTTTTCATGAATATATGTGAGTTCTTGATCCTATCTTGCAAGTCTATAGTCACCTATTATGTGTTATGATCCGTTAACCCTGAAGTGACAATAATCAGGATACTTACCGGCGATGACCGTAGTTTGAGGAGTTCATGTATTCACTATGTGTTAATGATTTGGTCCGGTACTCTATTAAAAGGAGGCCTTAATATCCCTTAGTTTCCAATAGGACCCCGCTGCCACGGGAGGGTAGGACAAAAGATGTCATGCAAGTTCTTTTCCATAAGCACGTATGACTATATTCGGAATACATGCCTACATTGCATTGATGAACTGGAGCTAGTTCTGTGTCACCCTAGGTTATGACTGTTACATGATGAACCGCATCTGGCATAATTCTCCATCACCGATCCATTGCCTACGAGCTTTCCGTATATTGTTCTTCACTTATTTACTTTTCTGTTGTTATTGTTATCATCACTACAAAACACCAAAAATATTACTTTTGCTACCGTTACCTTTTACCACCATTACCGCTACTATCATATTACTTTGCTACTAAACACTTTGCTGCAGATATTAAGTTTCCAGGTGTGGTTGAATTGACAACTCAGTTGCTAATACTTGAGAATATTCTTTGGCTCCCCTTGTGTCGAATCAATAAATTTGGGTTGAATACTCTACCCTCGAAAACTATTGCAATCCCCTATACTTGTGGGTTATCAAGACTATTTTCTGGCGCCGTTGCCGGGGAGCATAGCTCTATTCTTTGAATCACTTGGGATTTATATCTGCTTATCATTATGAAGAACTTAAAAGATGCGAAAACAAAAATTTATCCCTCAACTACGAGGGGAGGTAAGGAACTGCCATCTAGCTCTGCACTTGATTCACCTTGTGTTTTGAGTAAGCTTGCGACACCTATACCTACTTATGCTATTCATTCTGATATGTAGCATGTTATTTATGATGCCACTACTTCTATGCATGATACTTATGATGAAACTACTTCTATGCTTGATACTACTATGCCACTTGGTGAATTTCTTGATGAACAACTTGCTAGGGCTAGAGAGAATGAAATTATTGAAACTGATAATATTGATGAAAGTGATGATGAAGACTCTTCCCCTAGATATGAATTACCTGTTGTGCCCGAGGGCTATGTTATGGATGAAGAAATTGCTAGAGATTTTCTTGCTTGCAATGATAGGAGTGATCTTAAGAAATTATTAGCTAAGCTGAAACAAAAGACTTTGAATGCTAGAATGAAATATGATCCTGCTTATGCTACTTCACCTATCTTTTTCACTGATAAGGATTATGATTTCTCTGTTCATCATGAGATAATTACTTTAGTTGAATCTGATCCTTTCTATGGCTATGGATCTAAAACTGTTGTGGCACATCTTACTAAATTAAATGATATAACCACCCTGTTCACTAATGATGAGAAAACTCGCTATTATTATATCCTTCAGATATTTCCGTTCTCATTGAAGGGTGATGCTAAGATATGGTTTAATTTTCTTGATCCTGGTTGTGTGCATAGTCCCCAGGATATGATTTATTACTTATCTGCTAAATATTTCCCCACTCATAAGAAACAAGCTGCTTTAAGGGAAATATATAATTTTGTGCAAATTGAAGACGAGAGTCTCCCACAAGCTTGGGGGAGGCTTCTCCAATTACTTAATGCTTTGCCTGATCATCCTCTTAAGAAAAATGAAATACTTGATATCTTTTATAATGGACTAACCGATGCTTCCAGAGACCACCTGGGTAGTTGTGCTGGTTGTGTTTCAGGGAAAGAACACCAGATGAAGCTGAAATTCTATTGAATAATATGTTGGCTAATGAAAATAATTGTACACTTCCTGATCCAACTCCTAAGCCAACTCCGAAGAAAAGGGGTATTCTATTTGTCAGTCCTGAAGATATGCAAGAGGCAGAGAAATCTATGAAGGAAAAAGGTATGAAAGCTAAAGATGTTAAGAATTTACCTCCTATTGAAGAAATACATGGTCTTAATTCATTACCTATTGAAGAAATACACGGTCTTGATAACTCGACACAGGTAGTAAAGGTAAATTAACTCTATAGATATGATAAAGCCGAAATCCCATTTACTAAGTTTGCTAGCCCATGCTTGGATGAGTTTGATGACTTTATGGTCAAACAAGAAAACTTCAATGCTTATTTTCGTAGATAATTAAAACGCAATGCTGATATGCTTGAACACTTGGGTGATTATATGGCTAATGTTAAAGGTGAACTTAAACTTATTAGTAAACATGCTTCTATGGTTACCACTCAAGTAGAACAAGTACTTAAAGCTCAGAATGATTTTCTCAATGAATTAAATAGTAAGAAAAATGATAATGCTGTTAGAGTTATGACTAGAGGTGGTAAAATGACTCAGGAACCTTTGTATCCTGAGGGCCATCCTAAGAAAATTGAGCAAGATTCTCAGAGAAATATTAATGATGCACCTAGTCCTTCTAAGAGGAAGGAAACTAAAAATGATAGGACTTTGCATGCTTCTAGTGAACCTGTTATTGACACACCTGAGAATCCCAATGATATTTCTATTTCTGATGCTGAAACACAATCTGGTAATGAACATGCACCTAGTAATAATGTTAATGATGATGTTCATATTGGTGCTCAACCTAGTAATGATAATGATGTAGAGATTGAACCTGCTGTTGATCTTGATAACCCACAATCAAAGAATCAACGTTATGATAAGAGAGACTTTGTTGCTAGGAAGCATGGTAAAGAAAGAGAACCATGGGTTTAGAAACCCATGCCTTTTCCTCCTAAACCATCCAAGAAAAAGGATGATGAGGATTTTGAGCGCTTTGCTGAAATGATTAGACCTATCTTCTTGCGTATGCGTTTGACTGATATGCTTAAAATGAATCCTTATGCCAAGTATATGAAAGAAATTGTTACTAATAAGAGAAAGATACCGGAAGCTGAAATTTCCCCCATGCTTGCTAATTATACTTTTAAAGGTGGAATACCTAAGAAACTAGGAGATCCTGGAGTACCAACTATACCATGCTCCATTAAAAGAAACTATGTTAAAACTGCCTTATGTGATCTTAGAGCCGGTGTTAGTGTTATGCCACTCTCTTTATATCATAGACTTGATTTGAATAAGTTGACACCTACTGAAATATCTTTGCAAATGGATGATAAATCAACTGCTATACATGTCGGTATTTGCGAGGATGTGTCTGTTGTGGTTGCAAACGTTACTATTTTAATGGACTTTGTTATTCTTGGTATTCCCGAGGACGATAGTATGTCTATTATTCTTGGAAGACCCTTTTTGAATACTGTAGGGGCTGTTATTGATTGCACCAAAGGCAATGTCACTTTTCATGTTAATGGTAATGAGTATACGATACACTTTCCGAGGAAACAACCTCAAGTCCACATTATTAACTCTATTTGAAAATTTCCATCGATTATTTTTGGAGGTTTTGAATTTCCTCTTCCTACTGTCAAGAAGAAATATTATATTCTCATTGCTGGGGATGTGCATATCCCTGTTGAGGTAACCTAGTGTTATTCGAAAATTCTCTAGTTCCATGTTATTCGGAATGAGTTTGTTAACAAGACCTGATCAACCTTGTTAGTGGATCCCTTTTGATGAGCATGAGATGGATGAATTTAGAAAACACAACTCTCTATACCCTCTTTTTACTTTATGTTATTTATATTAAATAAAGAATAAATAGTAATTTCTGTCTGTTTTCTAAATTATCCATGCAATAAAAAATACCCCGAAAATAAAAGTTCTCCAAATGCCCTGAAAATTAAATATGATTTTTTCTAGAATATTTGAGAATATCTGGCACTGAGAACACGGCAAGGGGAGCAAGCACCTCGCCACGAGGGTGGAGGGCACGGCCTACCCCCTGGGCGCGCCCCCTGCCTCGTGGGCCCATGGTGGCTCCCCTCCGCTTATTCCAGCCACCACACATTGCTTCTTCCTCCCACAAACACCACTAACTAGCTCAAACCCAAGTCCAAGCTCATTTTGTTGCCATTTTCGATCTCCTTGCTCAAAGCACCTATCACAAAACTGCTTTGGGGGATTGTTCCTTGGTATGTGACTCCTCCAATGGTCCAATTAGTTTTTGTTCTAGTGCTTTATTCATTGCATATTTTTGCTGCTTAGGTGACCCTGTTCTTGAGCTTGCATGTCAAATTTATGTGGTCAAAAGTAGTTCTGATGCATGATATTGCCTCTAGGCACTTGTAGGAGTAGTTGCTGTCAATATTGTTGAGTTTGGTTCACTTTTATTTTGAAGTTACTAAAAATTTCAGAAAATTTCAGAAAAAGATGAAGAGATTTTTGAGGGGCTCATCAAGCCGAAGCTCGAAGGATAAGCAAAGTGAGGAGGATAAGAGGCTCAAGTATAATCTCCCTGGCACCACGGAGGTCCGACCGTGTGAATGACCTTGTGATAATTTCTTGAGAGCAGCCGGGATTTATGATGATTTCTATGAATTGGCTGAGAATGTAGGCCTCACCGCCCTCCTCCACGACCAACGCGAACAGTATCTCTTACTCACCAATATATTTGTGCAAAACTTTCATTTCCATGCTAGGAGCTCACGACCTACGACGGAATTTTATTTATATGATGAGCATAAGGAGATGTCACTTCATGATTATTGTCGGGTTTGTTTGATCCCTTTCGAGGGCAGCATAGAGGAACCACATAGTGACGATGTGGATGGGTTTATTGATACCATTACTGTAGGGGAAATGAGGAAGGTTTCCGATGCACGGATTACTAGCATACACTTTCCTGTTCTACGTTCTTTTGCTATATTTGCTAGTAGATGCTTAATTGGGCACGGAAACTGTGGAAACCTGAGTGCCCCTGATATTGTTGTTTTGTGCCATGTCTTATTTTGTGATGGCACATTCAGTATGGGCGCTATTATTGCAAAGCGGTTAAATCTTAACCGTTCTAAGGGCCCCGTCCTTGGAGGCATCTTCGCCTTGCGCCTCGTTGCACAATTTAACATACCTATTAGGCATTACGAGAAGGAAGAAAAATTGTTGCCTCTTGTTTATTTAGATTATAAGAGTATGGTAGCACATGATTTTATTGTGAAGAATAGGGAAAAGGAGCTTAAGTACAAATTAATATTTGGTAAAAATCATCCTGAGACTATTACCTTGCCTGCTCCTTCCTTGTTTGATTTACCTGCAGGCAAGTACCTTGTTCCATTGGAGGCCATTCATGCCTACCGGAACCCTACAGCAGCTACAGAGCCGGAGCTGGAACCACAATTTGATCCTCCACGACAGTCTGATTATCAATGGTATCCGGAGGTGATTGCCAACCAGTGGCAATCCGAGGCTTCTTCACAGTATGACCCCAACTATTACTTTGGATATCCGCCAGGCCAGCCGTGGCCACAGACCAACTTAGGCCAAAAGCTTAAGCCATGGGGAGTACGTATTTCTCACCGACATTACATTCACATTCACACACTCATGCTAGGTGTCGGTGCTCATACTTTCTCATTGTATCATCCATGCTAGTTTATTTTCCTTTTTATGCTTTCTTCTTGTGTGATTGATAAACCTTAAGAAAAACAAAAAAAATAGTTGTAGCTTTTAATTAGTTTACTTTCCATGCTTGTAATAGTAATTAAAAAGGAAACGCAAAAAGATTTCTCGTTCTTCTTTTGCTTGTTGGGAACTTTCTCGTGTAAATACTTTTATTTCTTTTCTTGTTCTTTGGGTGTCGACAGGAGAAGACCATAATGAAAATGTTAAAGTGGCTCTCATATGCATTATCGTTGATCTGACAAAGAGCCCATATTACATTGTCTTCTCTCTTGAATTGAATGCTTGTAGATTCTAGCTTAGTCCAATGCACGTGCACTATTATTATTATCCACACTATTCGGTCGTGCAAGTGAAAGGCAATAATGACGATATATGATGAACTTATTGAGATGAGAAAAGCTGGTATGAACTCAACCTCTCTTGTTTTTGTAAATATGATTAGTTCATCGTTCCTGATTCTGCCTATTATGAATAAACATGTTTGCAATGACAATTAGAGATTGTAGTTGGTTACCCCATGCTTAATCAGCTAGGAGCTTATAATGGTTTACCTTGCGTGCCAACATGCTATTAAAATGGTTGTGATGTGGTATGATAGGGTGGTATCCTCTTTTGAATGATTCGAGGGGCTTGACTTGGCACATGTTCACGCATGTAGTTAAAACAAAATCAACATAGCCTCTACGATATTTATGTTCATGGTGCATTATATCCTACTCATGCTTACATTCGGTGTTGATTAATTTTAATGCATGTTCATGACTGTTGTCGCTCTCTAGCTGGTCGCTTCCCAGTCTATTGTTAGCCTTCACCTGTACTAAGCGGGAATACTGCTTGTGCATCCAATTCCGTAAACCCCAAAGTTATTCCATATGAGTCCACCATAGCTACCTATATAGGGTATCTATCTGCCGTTCCAAGTAAATTTGTATGTGCCAAACTCTAAACCTTCAAATAAACATCATGTTTTGTATGCTCGAATAGCTCATGTATCAAGTAGGGCTGTCTGTATCTTCCATGTTAGGGAGGTTATTCTCAAGAGGAGTGAACTCCGCTCCTCACTCACAAGAAAATGGCAGGTCACCGAGATGCCCGGTCCCATGCTTTATGCAAATCAAATCAAAATAACTGCAAACAAAACTCCCTCGGGACTCTTGTTAGTTGGAGGCACTCGTTGTTTAGAGCAAGCCATGGATTGATGCTTGTTGGTGGAGGGGGAGTATAAACTTTACCATTCTGTTTGGGAACTGCCTATAATGTGTGTAGCATGGAAGATATCGCCATCTCTTGGTTGTTATGTTGACAATGAAAGTATACCGCTCAAAATATTATTCATATCTATTTCAAAACCGAGCTCTGGCACCTCTACAAATCCCTGCTTCCCTCTGCGAAGGGCCTATCCATTTACTTTTATGTTGAGTCATCATCCTCTTATTAAAAAGCACTAGTTGGAGAGCACCACTGTCATTTGCATTCATTACTGTTAGTTTACATTGAGTATGACCTGACTGGATCTCTTTTACCATGAATTACAATGTCTTGTCAATACTTGATCTTTAAAGGTGCTCTACATTTATGTTTTGCGGTCTCAGAAAGGGCTAGCGAGATACCATCTTGTTATATCATATCATGATTGTTTTGAGAAAGTGTTGTCATCCGAGATTTATTATTATTGCTCGCTAGTTGATTATGCCATTGATATGAGTAAACATGAGACCTAAATGTTATTGTGAATATGGTTAGTTCACAATGTTTGCTGAAAACTTAATTGCTGGCTTTACATATTTACAACAACAAGATCAAACAGAGTTTGTAAAAGTTTTTCTTTATCACTTTTAGTTTATCAATTGCATTGCTTGAGGACAAGCAAAGGTTTAAGCTTGGGGAAGTTGATATGTCTCCGTCGTATCTACTTTTCTAAACACTTTTGCCCTTGTTTTGGACTCTAACTTGCATGATTTCAATGGAACTAACCCGGACTGATGCTATTTTCTGCAGAATTGCCATGGTGTTATTTTTGTGCAGAAATAAAAGTTCTTGGAATGACCTGAAAATATAATAAATAATGGAAGGAAGATCCACATCAGGGGGCCTCCACCTGTCCACGAGGGTGGGGGGCGCGCCCCCTGCCTCGTGGGCCCCCTGATGCTCCACGGACCTCAACTCCAACTCTATATATTCACTTTCGAGGAGAAAAAACCGAAGGAGAAGGATTCATCCCGTTTTACGATACAGAGCCGCCGCCAAGCCCTAAACTCTCTCGGGATCGGAGGGCTGATCTGGAGTCCGTCCAGGGCTCCGGAGTGGGGAATCCGTCGCCATCGTCATTATCAACCTTCCACCATCACCAATTTCATGATGCTCACCTCCATGCATGAGTAATTCCATCGTAGGCTTGCTGGACGGTGATGGGTTGGATGAGATTTATCATGTAATCGAGTTAGTTTTGTTAGGGTTTGATCCCTAGTATCCATTATGTTCTGAGATTGATGTTGCTACGACCTTGCTATGCTTAATGCTTGTCACTAGGGCCCGAGTGCCATGATTTCAGATATGAACCTATTAGTTTTCATGAATATATGTGAGTTCTTGATCCTATCTTGCAAGTCTATAGTCATCTATTATGTGTTATGATCCGTTAACCCCGAAGTGACAATAATGGGGATACTTACCGGTGATGACCGTAGTTTGAGGAGTTCATGTATTCACTAAGTGTTAATGCTTTGGTCTGGTACTCTATTAAAAGGAGGCCTTAATATCCCTTAGTTTCCAATAGAACCCCGCTTCCATGGGAGGGTAGGACAAAAGATGTCCTGCAAGTTCTTTTCCATAAGCACGTATGACTATATTCGGAATACATGTCTACATTACATTGATGAACTGGAGCTAGTTCTGTGTCACCCTATGTTATAACTGTTGCACGAGGAATGGCATCCGACATAATTATCCATCACTGATCCATTGCCTACGAGCTTTTCACATATTTATCTTTGCTTAGTTACTTTTTCGTTTCCACTGTTACAATCACTACAAAACCAATACTATTACTTTTGCCAACGTTACCGTTACTTCCATACTACTTTGCTACTAAATACTTTGCTATAGATATTAAGTCTTTTAGGTGCGGTTGTATTGACAACTGAACTGTTAATACTTGAGAATATTCTTTGGCTCCCCTTGTGTC
The DNA here is from genome assembly GCF_002162155.2 of Triticum dicoccoides. NCBI lineage: Eukaryota > Viridiplantae > Streptophyta > Magnoliopsida > Poales > Poaceae > Triticum > Triticum dicoccoides. Next base: position 77,557,020 of record NC_041382.1, on the reverse strand, counting down.
GAATCAATAAATTTGGGTTGAATACTCTACCCTCAAAAACTATTGCGATCCCCTATACTTGTGGGTTAACAAGATTATTTTCTGGCGCCGTTGCCGGGGAGCATAGCTCTACTCTTTGAGTCACTTGGGATTTATATATGTTGATCACTATGAGGAACTTGAAAGTTGAAACAACCAAGATTTTTCCCTCAACTACAAGGGGAGGTAAGGAACTGCCATCTAGCTCTGCAGTTGATTCACCTTCTGTTATGAGTAAACATGTGACGCCTACACCTGCTATTTATTCTGATATGTCGCATGTTATTGATGATGCCACTTCTGCTAGCATGATGCTTATGATGAAACTACTTCTATGCTTGATAATACTGTGCCACTAGGCGAATTTATTGATGAACAACTTGCTAGGGTTAGAGAGAATGAAATTATTGAAACTGATAATATTGATGAAAGTGATGATGAAGATTCTCCCCCTAGATATGAATTGCCTGTTGTGCCTGAGGGTTATGTTATGGATGAAGAAACTTCTAGAGACTTTTTGGCTTGCAATGATAGATATGATCTTAAGAAACTGTTATCTAAGCTGAAAGAAAAGTCTTTGAATGCTAGAATGAAATATGACCCTGCTTTTGCTACTTCACCTATCTGTATTCCCGATAAGGATTATGATTTCTATGTCGATCCTGAGTTGATTACTTTGGTTGAGTCTGATCCTTTTGTATGGCTATGAATCTGAAACTGTTGTGGCACATCCTACTAGACTAAATGATATAGCCACCCTGTTCACTAATGACGAGAAAACTCGCTATTACTTATCCTTAAGTTGTTTCCTTTCTCATTAAAGGGTGATGCTAAAACATGGTTTAATTCTCTTGATCTTGGTTGTGTGCATAGTCCCCAGGATATGGTTTATTACTTCTCTGCTAAATATTTCCCTGCTCATAAGAAACAAGCTACCTTAAGGGAAATATATAATTTTGTGCAAATTGAAGAGGAGAGTCTCCCACAAGCTTGGGGAGGCTTCTCCGATTACTTAATGCTTTGCCTGAACATCCTCTCAAGAAAAATTAAATACTTGATATCTTTTATAATGGACTAACCGATGCTTCTAGAGACCACCTGGATAGTTGTGTTGGTTGTGTTTTCAGGGAAGAACTATTGATCAAGCTGAATTGCTATTGAATAATATGTTGAGTAATTAAAATGATTGGACACTTCCTGAACCAACTCCTAAGCCAACTCTAAAGAAAAGGGGTATTCTATTTCTCAGTCCTGAAGATATGCAAGAGGCAAAGAAATCTATGAAAGAAAAAGTATTAAATCTGAAGATGTTAAGGATTTACCACCTATTGAAGAAATACATGGTCTTGATAACCCGACACAGGTAGTAAAGGTAAATTATCTCTATAGATTTGATGAAGGCGATATTCCTCGTAATAAGTCTACTAGCCAATGCTTGGATGAGTTTGAAAATTTTATTGTTAAACAATATAACTTCAATGCTTATGTTGGTAGACAATTGAAACGTAATGATTATATGATTGAACACTTGAGTGATTATATGTCTAGAGTTAAAGGTGAACTTAAACTTATTAGTAAACATGCTTCTATGGTTACCACTCAAGTAGAACAAGTACTTAAAGCTCAGAATGATTTTCTCAATGAATTAGATAATAAGAAAAATGAAAATGTTGTTAGAGTTGTGACTAGAGGGGGTAAAATGACTCAGGAACCTTTGTATCCTGAGGGCCAACCTAAGAGAATTCAGCAAGATTCTTAGAGAACTAATGTTGATGCACCTAGTCCTTCTAAAAAGAAGAAACAGAAAAATGATAGGACTTTGCATGCTTCTAGCACTACTAGGAAAAGGCCTACTAATGGCGCACCTGTTTTGCCTACTAATGGCGCATCTCTGGTGCGCCATTAGTATCACACCACTAGTATTAATTACTAATGGCGCACCACTGGTGCGCCATTAGTATCTGGTATACTAATGGCGCACCACCCAGTGCGCCATTAGTATATAACACCATGCGCCATTAGTATGCCTCCCACGGGCCATATTTAACCATGTGCTTTGGCAAACTAATGTCGCACTGCGGATGGATGCGCCATTAGTATACTTGGCATACTAATAGCGCACTGTTTGGTGATGCGCCATTAGTATACTTTGGCATACTAATGGCACCATTAGTATGAATATTAGTTTTTTAATTTTCTGATTTTTGCACAGGTTACAAAATATATTATTTGACAGAATATAGACAGTAGCACACAACAACATCAGATTCATCGAATACAATAGAAGATTAGTCTCCGAATACAATTCATCATATTAGTCTCCGAATTCAAAAGACCGAACAAAGATAGAACATTACAAGTCTCGAGACCGCGAGTAGCGAGTTTTTCGGAAGTAATACCAATCCTAACAAGTCCTACTAATCATCATCATACAACTTCTACTCGTTATTAATAACAAGACATACGATCATCATCTTGTTAGTCATCGAACCAACCCTACTTAATTGTTCTTAGCACATGATCATCAGTATTAGGCAGGACCTAAATACCCTATTTAAGCTAAAATAGCATAAAACAATATAGACCCTGACTCTCCATTATGGAGAATGGAGAACATCCTGTCTCCAATTCTTGCGCTTCGCTTCCTTTTGCTTCCAAGAAGCTCCTTACGATTGTCCATACATTTTTTCCATCCTTTGATTTTCATGTCTCCACTTCTTTTAGAAATCTCGTATGGACAGTTGAGATTCGTAGGATGACCTGGCTGTATGTTCAAAACATTAAGACTACCTTTCTGATACATCAAATGAGGCACACAATTCTCTGGGATTATCTGTTGAAAAACATAGTAATAACTTCATAGTTAGCAATGATGTACTAGTTTTAGAAGTATGCAAAAGATGCACGGATGTCATAATAGTAAAAATCTTACCAGGGTATCTCCATGGTAGTTACCGTAGTTGAACACATGCACTAGTGGCACGTATTTACCATAATGTTGAGGAGTTTGATTGTGGATATTGTAATTCTCAATGTCAGTACAAAATCCGACCAGATGATTTTTCTCCTTGTAAGTTGTAATTCGGAGCCATCGGTGTAGTGGGTTTTGTCTACCATCTCCCGCACATTCTTTGAACAATAAAAATAAGCTGTCAATGGAAATAAGCTGTCAACTATTTTGAAATAAACAATATAAATTAGCTAATAACTATGTTTGAGAAACTCACATAGCGGTATAACTGGAGGCGTATCAACAAGGACCCAAATGTCCATATTGTCTTGGTTGATGTCAGGATTACCAAGATCCATGGTGATAAGCATACCCTCATCAAAACCATACATCTTGCAAAATGCTTCCCAATTTTTGCAACCAAAATGGGTTACGCTCTCAGAATTATATAGATTTACTTCAAAGTCCACATCGTGATGAGTCCTTAGGTGAATTTTCTTTGTTTCAGAAATTTCATGGTCTTCAAAATCCATCCTCTCCAAGACATAGCGTCTTGCATGGCATGGGATAAGCTATACTCGAATTGTAAAAGATGAAAATTACACGTTGAAATAGTTGAAGTCATGCTTAATTATGAAAATAACACTTGTCGTCGTTGTGTACCGTTTCAACTTCGAAGGTCTCCTCGAGCTTAATGCTGAAGCACCGATCATCATCCAGGTGAGGCATGTCGCACAGACCTCGATCGTCGTGGCACCATTCGCACTCCCCCGAGAGACTTTCGTCGTCCGATGACGACATATCCTACGTTCATAATTCAAAACTACATCATTTAGGGTTTGCCGACACCGAGGCATCCTAAAAGCTAAGCTTTTATCATTTAGGGTTTGTCTATGCCGAGGCACCCTAAAAGCCTAAGCTTTCATCATTTAGGTTCTTATCGACACCGAGGCACCCTAAAAGCCAAGGTTTTATCATTTAGGGTTTGTCGACACCGAGGCATCCTAAAAGCTAAGCTTTTATCATTTAGGGTTTGTCGACGCCGAGGCACCCTAAAAGCCTAAGCTTTCATCATTTAGGTTCTCATCGATACCGAGGCACCCTAAAAGCCAAGGTTTTATTATTTAGGGTTTGTCGACGCCGAGGCACCCTAAAAGGCTAAGCTTTCATCATTTAGGTTCTTATCGACACCGAGGCACCCTAAAACCTATGGTTTAATGCAGCAAGAATAAATGGGCAGTTGATCCTACTTAATTAAGTACTAAGATACCCCGGCCCATGCATTAGTCGCAAGTACCCCATATGTCCAATTTTTAGCAAAGTCATGCTAAAATTCACGGAAAATTTCAGCATGACCTTTGCTGAAAATAGGACACATGGAGTACCCGAATTTGCCGGAACAGAAGTTAATCGACATTCCGACAAACTCAAGGGCCTCTCGGGGTACCTGCAAATTCATCACGACACAATGGTCGGAGACAAAACCCAGCAAACTAGCAAGATGATCATCATCTTTGCAAGTCATTACTTGTCAAACGCAGAAGTGCATAACACAAGCTCACTGACATAGAGCAAGATGATCATCAATTTTGAATCAATAGACATACTTCTCAAAAGAGGCATGATCAAATTCTGGTGCCCTTGACTTACTAGTATTTATCTCTTATGACTGATGAATGTGCATTGAGTCCAGAAGCAAAGACTCTACAGTGAAATGAAAAAAACCTTGGAAATATATTTATGATAACTCTAAATGGATCAGAAGGTGCAGATGCACTTGTAAAAAAAGGTATGCATTTGCAGCAGCTTTGTTCTGATTATGACACCATTCTGTTAAGAAGGCAAAATAACATTATCATCCCAATTCATGGTTGAAGTTGAAGACCCTAAGCTTTAAAATGACAAGGTACTTTCTCTACCTAATAAACTCCATATGACCACATAAAACCCTGTTTAACACACCTGTAAAGAGGAACAACCCCCCTAAGGAGCTAAAAAGCTATATGAAACAAAATTATCAAGCATAGGCATACAAATTCAGTACTGTATGAAACAAAATAGGTACAACAAGTAGCTACTAGAGTCATATGTTGAGAGTAGGTGTCAGCTTAAGACATTCTGAAATAGTAAATAACTAAAGGGCACTTGATTATGCACTTAGTAACAAGGTATATTGCATGATTCATAATTTTATAGGAGACCAATAGTAGAAATTGATTGGGAGTGCTCCATTTCACTAGCGGCCCATTTCACTCACTTTTGCAAAGCATCAGGGCACCAAAGTGTCCATAGGCAGCAACAACTCTACCCCGGTTTCAGCTAAAGACAAGGCGAGCACGGCTAATCCAGCTACAATACACGAAGCTATAGAGAGTAGCTACCCAATGATGCCCGCGTTCATGAGTGCCATGCCGATCTTGACGACAAGGTAAAGAAAGGCCAAGGAAACCAAATCCCCAAAAAATGTTTGCCCTCGATCAAGGCATGATCCATCCTTCCTAACCATCACTATCAATCTAGCTACTAGCTCTAGGTGGCCCTAGGGTTTGCAGGGGAGGGGGTGGAGGAGAAGGGAGGAATCACCTGGGGAAGGGGATGGAGGAATGGAGGAAGACGTCGGGGGTGTGGGCGCGGGCGGAGGGGCTTGGGCGGGAGGACGTCGAGTGCGCGGGCGTGGGCAGAGGGGGGACGGCGAGGGAGGCGGTGCTCGGCTCGACGTGACGTGGCCTGGCTGAGATGAGGTAGAGGCGGTCGTCATCTCCTCCTCCTCCTGGTCCTCCT